>NC_051185.1:9198087-9545587 GCF_013339695.2 Rhipicephalus sanguineus | reverse complement strand
GACGAATCATATACGTCGTATATTGAAGACGTTCTGGCTCTCTGTCGCCGTGCCCAAAGTGACATGACGGAGGCCGATCGCATCCGTCACATACTAAAAGGCGTGAACTCTGTGGCCTTCAATGCCCTCGTCATTCAGAGCCCAAATACAGTTCAGGACATAATCACCACATGCCAACGCCTGGACGTGCTCTATTCCATGCGCCTTCCACACGCCTCCTCTGACGCTCGTTTTGCTGGAGAACGTGAATTGCGAGCCCTGATCCGCACCATTGTCAGAGAGGAACTTCACGGCCTTGTTCCGGGCAACACAACCACTTCGCCTGTCCGCTCTCCTCCTCCCAACCTGCGTGAAATTATCAAGGACGAACTGGCATCGATGACAAGCGTCGACCGTGCCCCGTCTCCTGTACCCTTTCGCATGCCTTCGTACGCAGAAGTTGCATCACGGGCCCCTGCACCAATCTCATCTGCGCCTGCGGACGTTGGGTGCGACCATTTGGCGTCGATGGCAGCACAGGCACCAGTGCAGTCACACTACTCTACCTGGCGTCCTTCGCGCCCTGTCTGTTTCTACTGTGGCATACGGGGCCATATATCCCGTTTCTGCCGCCGCCGTCAGCAGGATGAACGACGTGGCTATTCTGCTTATGAAAGAGACTTTGCCCCAAGATCTGATACCTACGCTCCAGCGCCGTATCCATCCTCCTCACGTCGGTCGCCCTCACCTCCACTGTCCCAAGCCATACCTCGTCCTTCTCGTTCACCTCGCCGCCGTTCTCCGTCACCATTTCGGCGTACGACATCACCCTTGCGTCCTGCTCCGATCTCTCTGGACAGCCACTCGGAAAACTAGAAGCTGCAGTTTTCGGAGGGGAAACTGCTCGTTGTCGAAACGTCACAACTCCTCCGTCTCGCCCAGCAAATTTACTGCCTGTTTGTGTGGAAGGTGTTTGTGTTGACGCCCTTGTAGACACTGGAGCCGCAATTTCAGTCATTAACCGCGAATTGTGTTTTCGTCTACGGAAAGTACAAACTCCTTATGTCGGTCCCCTGTTATGCGGCGCTAATGACAATCCGATTTGCCCGACCGGACAGTGTACTGCGCGCGTTCTCATCGACGGAGTCCGCCATCATGTACAGCTGGCTGTGCTTTCTTCATGCGCTCATCAGATAATCTTAGGCTGGGACTTCCTATCGGCTTCGTCGGCTGTCATTTCGTGCGGTCAACCTCTCATTCGTATTACGGACACTGAGCTTTCTTCTGCTGCCGATTTTTCACCGCCCAACCTTGTCACAGCTGCGTATTTTCTCCTGCCTTCAGGGCAAGAACGTGTACTCACGATCAGGTCACGAGACATTATAGATGGCGACGCGGTGGTTACACCTTGCCAGCGCTGTATTTCTCGAGGCATCGCCATCGCATCTTGTCTAGTGCGGTTCACACGTGGTTATGCAAGCATCACCGCCTACAACACGACGCCAGAAGCCCTACTGCTGCCAGAGGGGACTACTGTTGCCAACATTACCGAAGACGCACCGGTATGTGTCGTTACTGTTTCAACTGACTCGTCATTTCCACAGTGTACGCCCGCGGAAGGTTCATCGCGTGCTCTATAGGCCACTTTGAGTACAGATCTCAATCCGACCCAGACTGATGCCTTGCTGACCATATTAATGAAACACAACGCTTGCTTTGACGTTTGTTCCGATGGCCTGGGTCAAAAAAGTGGCCGCTCATCGCATCGACACAGACGAATCTCGTGTCATTCGTCGCCGCCCTTACCGTGTATCAGCTTCTGAACGCAAAGTTATAGAAGAACAAGTCAACGATATGCTCGCACGCAACATTATCAGGCCTTCGGCAAGCCCGTGGTCTTCTCCTGTTGTGCTCGTTAAAAAAAAGGATGGCTCAGTGCGATTTTGCGTTGATTATAGAGCGCTGAACAATATTACTCGTAAGGACGTCTATCCTATGCCTCGGATCGACGACGCTCTTGATACTTTACAAGGTGCCGAGTACTTTTCGAGCCTCGACTTGCGCTCTGGTTATTGGCAGATCCCGATGCACGAGTCCGATAAAGAGAAGACTGCATTTGCCACACCTGATGGACTCTTTGAATTCAATGTAATGCCTTTTGGCCTCTGCAATGCCCCAGCCACATTCGAACGAATGATAGATACGGTACTGCGTGGATTAAAATGGAAGACCTGCCTTTGCTACCTGGACGACATCGTCATCTTTTCGTCCAGCTTCTCACAGCACCTGGAACGGCTAGACGAAGTTCTGACCTGTCTAGCTAAGGCCGGTCTCCAGCTAAACACTAAGAAGTGTCGGTTTGCCAGCCGCAGCATCAAGGTATTAGGTCACGTTGTCAGCAGACATGGCATTGAGCCCGATCCCGACAAGGTTGCTGCAGTACTGCACTTTCCTACACCGACCACACCTAAAGACCTTCGCAGCTTCCTCGGCTTAGCGTCGTACTTCCGCCGCTTTGTGCGTGATTTCGCCACTATTGCAGCTCCTTTGCACAAGCTTTTGACCGCGAGCGCAACTTTTGTCTGGTCGGATGAATGCGCAGCCGCTTTTCACACTCTCAAGCGATGCCTCACATCGCGGCCAGTGCTTCGGCATTTCGACCCTGCAGCGTCTACTGTCCTACACACTGGCGCAAGTGGACATGGCATCGGTGCCGTCCTGCTGCAGCGGAACCACGCTTCCGAAGAACAAGTCGTGGCCTACGCGAGCCGCACTCTTTCTCCTGCTGAGCGAAATTACAGCATCACCGAACAAGAATGCCTCGCCGTCGTGTGGTCCGTACAAAAGTTTCGCCCTTATTTATACGGCCGGCATTTCACAATCGTCACTGACCATCATGCTCTGTGTTGGTTATCGTCTCTCAAGAATTTGTCGGGACGCCTTGGCCGTTGGGTACTGCGTTTGCAAGAGTATGACTACAGTGTCACATATAGATCGGGTCGGCAACACCAAGATGCTGACGCTTTGTCGCGGTTCCCGCTCTCGCCAAGCGCCCAAGTGTCGCCTTCAATCTGTTCATCACCGACCAGCCAAGTGACCAAGCAGACGGCCGGTAGTCCGAAAGAGTCTGTTGCCTCAGTGGACATTCTTTCATCCACAGATCTCACCTCGCTCCAACATGCAGATCCATACTGCCGCACAATCATCGATCGGCTTACTGGCTTATCCCGTGCCCCCAACAGCCGCTTAAGACGACAGCTTGAACGTTTTAAACTTCGAGATGGAACGTTATGTAGGCACATTTACCACCCTCTCGGTAACCAATGGGTTCCAGTCGTCCCTCGTTCACTTCGTCTCCAGGTTTTACAAGCCCTGCACGACGACCCGACAGCTGGCCACTTGGGTTTTCACAAGACTTACGAGCGCATCAAAACTCGGTGCTTTTGGCCTGGCCTCTCAACAAGTGTGGCGAAGTACGTCGGTTCCTGCGCGTCATGCCAACACCGAAAACGTACCACATCTCTTCCCGCAGGCCCTTTACAACCTCTGCCGTGCCCGTCCGCTCCCTTTGAATTCGTGGGCATCGACTTATACGGACCCCTCCCGCTTACGCCAGCCGGTCACCGCTGGATTGTTACTGCCGTGGACCACCTAACTCGCTACGCGGAGACGGCAGCTCTTCCCTCTGGTGCTACCTCGGAAGTAGCCGATTTTGTCCTGCGCGCCATTATTTTGCGCCACGGTGCCCCTCGTGTTCTCCTTAGTGACCGTGGCAAGACATTTCTTTCCCATGTTCTTGCTGAAGTCCTCCAGTCCTCTAACACCGTACATAAGACCACATCAGCATATCATCCGCAAACAAATGGTCTTACAGAGCGTTTTCACCGAACTTTGTCCGACATGATATCCATGTATGTTCAGCCAGATCACAAAAACTGGGACACTGTACTCCCTTTCGTCACGTTTGCATATAATACTGCCATACAACGCACGACGAATTACAGCCCGTTTTTCCTCGTGTTTGGCCGTGAACCGACTTTTGTTCTGGACACCACATTTTTATCCACGCCCTCTGTTCCATCTTCGTCCCTTCCAGAAGAGTTCGCTGCTCGCGTCGCCCGCTGCCGTGAAATTGCCCGCGCCAACACTGCTACCATTCAGGACAAGAGGAAAGTCCGTTTGGACGCGAAACGTCGAGTTGTTTCGTTCCGTCCAGGCGACGAAGTCCTCCTGTGGACACCTGTTCGTACCCCTGGGCTCTGTGAAAAATTTCTTCATAGATATCTCGGTCCATACACCGTGCTGGAAAGGACATCTGCCGTGAACTATCGCGTCGCTCCAGCCAGCGCGGCTACTGATCGTCGTCGCCGCAGCACCGAGATCGCTCATGTCTCTCGCCTGAAACCATATATTCGGTGTTCCTACCCTTAACCTGCTGCCCGCTTTCGCGAAGGGGGAAAATAGTGTGAGCGCTGACTATATAGTTCATCTTCATCTGTACAGAAACCATTGTAATCATCATCTTCGTCTGTCACGCGGGCTGCGCCGCTTTGGACATAGAAATATAGCCTTTCGAATACTGAACTGGGCGTCGTCTCATAATATATATATATATATATATATATATATATATATATATATATATATATATATACGTAGGTTATGAAGAGTCTGTATATATATATATATATATATATATATATATATATATATATATATATATATATATATATATATACGTAGGTTATGAAGAGTCTGTCTTCGGTTGCCGTAAAATAATTAGGAAAAATGTATACGCTTCTAAAAAACTGTTTATTTGTCGACGTTCCGATCGGAGACCGATATTCATCAGGATGATCTGATGAAGATCGGTCTCCGATCGAAACGTCGACAAATAAACAGTTTTTTAGAAGCGGATACCTTTTTCCTATATATATATATATATATATATATATATATATATATATATATATATATATATATATATATATTACTCACAGTGCTGCTACAGGAGGCAAGCAATATAATGTTTCTGCCTTAGGCTTATCGCGTATTACAAGGGGCCGAACCAATTTCCTGTTCTAACGGGGTTCACTTCACTCGACCCGCTTCCCGTCTTATGACCCTCTCTATACAAAGGCACCAGCTCGCACCTCGACCGCTATCTCAGGCTGGGCCATCTTTCGTTGTAACTTCTGTTGTCCTAAAGGCTCGAACGGCGCTTTCAAACGAGCACCGTTCGAAGGACTGCGGTCGCGTGTCAAGAGCCATCGCGGGCCGCTGCTCATACAACGCACCGAACAGTACCCCGCACAACTTCGTGAATAGCGAGAGAACACAAACAGCCAGAGCGCATGCGCGGAGATCCCTGCATAATTATAATCCGAAACAGTGGGGGATTGGCAGGGACAGGTGCATAGGAAACGTTGCAAGCAGTGCGGAGCGTCCAAGAACCAACCACACTTCGCTAAACATGTTATTCCTAGCTCAGCGCTTAATAATAACAATAATTGTAGGAGTTTTATGTCCCAAAACCACGATATGATTATGAGGGACGTGTTAGTGTAGGGCTCCTGAAAATTTCACCGCCTGGTGTTCTTTAACGTGCACCTAAATCTCAGTACACGGGGTCTCGCATTTCGCCTCCATCGAAATGCGGCCACCCTGGCCGGTATTCGATCCCGTGACCTTCGGATCGGCGCAATGTTTTTAACATCAAGAAAGGACAGAGAAGAGAGAAGTTAGTGACAAGTACCAACTGTTTGTTAACGGTCAAAAATGGAAAACGATGTGAACTTCCAAGCATGCGCAGTGGCGCAAAAGCGTGACGTCAGACATGTCATCACGGGAGCTGTCCATTAAAGAAAGCATAACTCCGATCTATATAGCACAACTCATGTGTCACTGAAACAACGCGCTTAACATGCTTAGCAAACGTAGGCACCAACTCGCCCATGAACAGGTTCCTCTAAACCAACTACACAGCTGGCACATTGCAACGACGCATTCTCGGTGACCTGCCGTGCTCTCCGTCGTCTCATCCATTTTATGCCCGTAATAATAATGGCGACGCGTTTATGGTCTGGACGTGTTTCACGTTACTATGCACCAATAAGCCAAGCAACCCTGGAAACGAGCGTCACCTATCCTAACGACGTGATTACCAAGCGACGGCGTCAGATGACGTTAAGTTAAGGATATTCTATTTCATGTGAATGGCTATCACACAACCGATGGGGTTCGAATGAAGGAGGGCGGGAAGCAAATGTCGATGAGCAAAGTGTCTTCTTTTGCAGAAAATGAAATACATCGGGACTTGTAATGTAAAAGTCGAACACGCGAACCCGAACACAGATATGAAGTCACACATAAAAAGAATACGAAAACCTGTGCACAGATTATGACCGGTTCCTTTTGTCGAGCACCATAATAGGATAGGCTTGCCCATGGAAGCGTCGTGAAACTAACCAAGGCGCAACTCTACGTATTTTCAAAAATTGTGTTTATTTCATCGCGGAGCATAACAATAGCTTTAGCTTTCATTAACACCCTGCAGTCCAAATAGCGCTATCACCGTTCACACGTTTCCTTGCTACTTTTTGCCGCGCAGAATACTTTGTCTTTCTCTCTCTCTCTCTCTCTCTCTCTCTCTCTCTCTCTATATATATATATATATATATATATATATATATATATATATATATATATATATATATATATATATATATATATTTGCGGCACTGGACGCACTGTATTTTTAAGGTATATATATGCAGCGCGTTGTTAACTTACCCATTATGTACTGGTCAATGCGCTGGAAGCACATTTTAATTATGTGATGTCGAAGCCATTGAGTACATCAGCGTGTAGATTCGCAATGTTTGCATAGAGTCAAATCACCGAAGACATTTTTATCTCGCCAGACTATCACAATGCTTTCGTCATCAAGTAGAATAGGTTTCTCATGTGCACTGAATTAAGTAACGGATGGGATATGCGTGCTATAATATGCAGATTACATTCATTTTGTATTCCTTATTGTTCACTATTTCATCACAGCACCATTCAGCCTAAAGCTTTGAATATCTATATTCTAAACGTTGCTCAACATAATCTGCACGTTGTTTTCCTCTCCGGCAATTTTTTGTACGGGTGCAGTACGTGACACATGCACTTACAAGACATGGCAGCTTCTTTTGCTGGTTACTAGAAAGTCGTTAATTTAACGTTCTATAACGTTATCAATAAGACATACGCAGAAGGGTTAGTTAGCGCTGCCCGTTAGTTTGCGCTGCCAATATTCCAGTATCAAGACATACGCCATCACTGTTGAATAAGAGCTGCGTCATTTTGGACATTTTAGGACTGGAAACGAATGGTACCCCGTACCCTACTCTTCACCAACAACACTCGATCATTTTGTTTTTCAGAACACACTTTGGGCAACGAATGCTAGGGTTAACTGTTCCCGTATTATTAAATAAATTCTTCCAAATAAAGAAATAACAATAGGAACACCTCGTCCACATTATATTAGTGAAGCACTTTTGTTGTGAAAACGGATGCAATGGTACTTTAGGCGTTAAGCCAATGCATGTCGCAGCTTGTGTTCATCTATATTATGACGTCTACTGTTCAATTTAGGCATTAAGAAAATCGTCTACGTACAATAAATTTTTTGTAGATACTATGATACTCATGTATATTATGACTGTTAGTGTGTACAACCATTCATGCTTTGTTATGTTCACTAAACTCATCCTTAAGCCCACGTTGCTTCCCATACATCAGAGATGCTCCTATTCTCCCAAAATTACAAACGTCACTTTTCTCCCGATGTTACCTTCATCTTTGAGATGAAGTAAATTGAACTGAATTAAATTATATTCTTCTTTAATCATCGTGCAATTTTTGTCGTTTGCATAGAAACCGGGGACACAAGTATTTACGCAAGCCGGCGAAACGCACGACATTTATAACCTCATCCAACTAAATGACTCGTTTGCGCTGCGTAGCAACAGTGTGCACCTTGGCAAACGCGTTCTAATCGTTCGAAGTAGAGATCTCAAGCTTAACGACGCTGTACAAACAACGGTATACCGCTGCTCCATGCACGGACGCGACACCGTCACGGCACGCAGCGTTCATAACGGTCGTGTGTGTGTTATAGCCTTCGAAATGGCCGCGCCCACTTTGGAGCGGCAATTTACATAAATCATTCCCGAGCATTATCCGTGTTCCTTCTAACCCAGGCACACCATTACAATACCAGTGCACTCGTTTAATGAGCGTGCTTGGAGCTGCAGCCAGCTAGAATGCGCTCCGTTGGCTTGTGTACGAGATTGTCATTAACGCGCTTGCCACATACGGCGTCAGGACCGTTAAATGGACCATTGTGTCGTTCGAGGCTCAGTTTCAAGCAGTGCATCGAGCCACGCATATTTCTTGGAGCCTGGAAGAGGAGAGTCACAATTGACCGGCCGTAAAGCAGACGTGAGCCTAGCACGCATTGCAGCCAGAAAGTGCACCATACATGTTTGCGAAGGAAATCACGCTCGAACGTGTTTGCTACGCGCTCCGTGATTGCGTAGCATGCAGGCGTACCTGATCTTGAAGGCCGTAGGGTTAAAACCGAATGCATACGCCATGTACGTTTAATCATTCTGCGCGCTAATAAGTAAATGCCTTAGCGTATTTGCCCGGAGGTGTTCACACACGTCTTTCAGATTATATTCACCGAAAGACAAGTCATCTGTACCAGGCCCGGAGGCAGAGGGGGGGGGGGCTAGGAGCCCGCCCCTCCCCCTTCCCCCGAAATTTGGTTGATGTACGTGTTTTTACCAAAAAACAAATAATGAAAATACGTGTTTTTTTTTTCAACTAGTCAAGGTTTTCAGCAAGTGCCCCTCCCCCCCCCCCAAAAAAAAAAACGTTCCTGGCTACGGGCCTAATCTGTACAGCCAACTCCCCCATTAGTTATTCAACCTTTGAGTGCTTCAGTGGAAGTGCAAATCTTCGCATAGAAACACTGCTCAATGTTCTTACCAGGCATCAAATACAAACAACCATTTGTGAAGGTCTTACCCACCGCGGTGGTCTAGTGGCTATGGTGCTCGACTGCGGACTCGAAGGTCGCGGGATCGAATCCCGGCCGCGGTCGCCGTATTTCGATGGAGGCAAAATGCTAGACGCCTGTGTGCTTAGACTTAGGTGCGCGTTAAAGAACCCCAGGTGGTCGAATTTTCCGAAGCCTTCCACTACGGCGTCTCTCTCATAATCATATCGTGGTTTTGGGACGTTAAACCCCAACAATTATTGTATTAACGCCGCTCATGCTCTCTCTCTCTCTCTCTCTCTCTCTCTCTCTCAGTCGATGTGCCAGCGTTTCTGCATGCATCCCGTAAGTCGACTCCTCGATCTCAATCGGCCTTCTCATACGAAAGCAATGCGATTTGCCTTCGTAGCGCATTACCATCGCATAGACTGATGCGATGCTACAGAAGTGCACTGCGATGGGCTACTCGTGGCATTCATGCAAAAGCAGCTACTCTCTCTCATGAAACGCGGCCGTTCGTGCGCGGCCATCGCACCCGCCGGTTCACTCTGCCTCCACGTACGCTACTCACACGGAAGCAGGAAAGGTCATGATTGAGATGAAAAGGAAAGCATGCACTTTGCAGCGAATGAAGAAAGCCGCCAAGAGGAAGAGTGGTGTGCTTTTTGTGTTTTTTGAGAAAAAACACAATGAGTGCAATTACGGATCCTAATGCAAGCCGTATACCGCCTAAGTTGCACGTGGTAGCATGAGAACCCGCCCGACACACAAGTGCAAGCTGCAGCCGCCAGCGAGAGTAACGGCGCGGATGGTCCCAACAACACGAAGCGCAATCCAGTTTGCCCGAGCGTGCAAGCTAGTGCAAGCTAGAGTTACTGTATACGCTACCTTTAGGTAGCAGAGTTGCGCATCTGTCTTCCAACGCCGCTAGCAACCATGCATTGCGGAGAAGCTGCCGCTTGGGCCAATGTTTTTATTTCTCGACGCCGCCGCTGCAGCGAACTGAATTAACACTCGCCATCGACAGCCAATGTTTATTGCCGGTTTTCGACACGCCAGACAGGTTAATCGGCGTCACGGTAGGCATGTCGCCTGCAAAAACAAAGTGCGACTTCACCGCATAGCTGTGGTTGCTAGCCGGACCTATGCGCAACTCTGCTACCTAAAGGTAGCATATACAGTGACTCTAGTGCAAGCCGGTAGCGCGCGCCACCCATCCGTATCGAGCCGAGCCTAGACGTTAGCCGAGCCGAGCAGACGCGGCCGCCATGACGGATGAAGCCAGTTACATGCTCATCACCGACTCCGTGCTTGACGGCGCAGTGGCCCGGGAAACAGAATCAATTACTACAGTTCGCAGGTAATCTCGTGGGAAGTGCAGCGTCTAATCCTGAACTCTATCGTATATTCTAGTAGCATGCATCACTGCCGGATCGTAAGGCGATGAAGGAGCATTCGAAGTTGCCGAGATTCTTCTGTCAGAGCTGTGTGTTTCAAGGATAAATAAATCGACTGAGAAGAAAAAGAAGATGGCTTTCACCTTCAAAGGTGCGCTTTAGTGAACACAAACGACACAAACGAAAAAGTACAAGACATAAGGCAACGAGCGCAACTGTCTTGCCTTATGTCTCGTACTTTTTCGTTTGTGTCGTTTGTGTTCACTAAGCGCACCTTTGAAGATGAATCAACACCAACTAGCCCACCTTATAGCTCTTCTCAATGGCTTTCACCTTCGAATCGTCTTAGGCGAATGTATAAGGGACCCTGTGAGTATTTACTTTTTGTATCGCCCTCTGATCACAAATTGCACGTCATAAAGTCTGCTATCGCGCCATCGCTTCCGTGCCTTTGCGTGGAAGTCCTTGTGTAGCACGCTGGGCGTGCTTAAAGAGCTAATGTTCACAGGAAAAGCTTGCCCTGTTATAAGGAGTATTTCATCTTCGCACGTTTACGCTTCTAGGAGAGGTCGTCGCTATCTGAAGTGGCCTGCCGTAAAAATACTTAATTACACGCTGCCTACAGCCCTCGCTACGCGTGCTGAGGACGCACCGACCGTGTCGTCATGCTCGTTTTGTTGGTGCCATTATGATCTGTAAAAATAAGAAGGATGGATTCGTTTCAAAAACGAAGGAGGCGGAGCGAAAGTGAACGGTCCTTAATACACAGTGTAGTTGCGACGATGGTGCTGCTCATCCAAGCAGCGTCTGTTTACATTATGTAGTAGTAATGAGTTGCGAAGCGGCCGCCGGCTACACTTCAGGAACACATCGGGCGTTGCGAAGGCCAACACCAGCGTATGAGCAATTACGGGAAAGTTACTGACGAGGCGCCGGAGAAAACAGAATAGGTGCGTTGACCTCGAGGTGGGCGTCTTCTCTCCCTTCACGAACGTGCTCTTTAAGTCTGTGTGTACGTGCGTGTGCGTGCGTGCGTGTGTGTGCCAACTCGCCCAAATGTCAACGCTGCTGTAGTTACGCAGTATTCCAGCTATGCAGTAGACCCATCGCTGCTGCTGAAAAACAAACTCGTGTTTTTCTTTAACCGGCTGTTGACGAGGCCACAATTTTTGCTCCGAAATCAGCAATGCCTTTACAAGCTGCACCGTCGATTCTTGCTCTGTAAGCGGCCAAGCACTCGTCAGCAGAGCAGTCTGGGCTGGCACGCGCCGGAAGTTCATGATGACGTCAACGGATGTGGACTGTTTGACGTCCCGACGCCAAAGAAGGTACATGCGGACTTGTTTGCCCCATTACCAACTGCACCGAATTTCGATAGTTATGTCGCGGTTAAAAAAATAAGTTTAAAGCTACCGGATGCAGTAAGTTAATAAAAATCAGCGCAAAACGAGGCCAAGGAAGGTACAAGGGATGTTATTTGCTCTCTTTCAACCGTATTTTAGTAATTACGATATGAATGTGAAGAAGTGAGTATTACCATTATGTTATGTATTGATCGTATTTTTATTGTTAATCAAGCTTATTCATTACTACTCACATGTCCGTATGCTATTGCTGTATTTTTTGTAATATACCCCATCCATGTAGCCATAGGAGGTCCCCCTGTCAGTTTCTCTGAAACTTTGGGACCCCCTGCTGTAAAACGCTAACCATGTAACTCAACTGAACTATTTAATAAACTTGACTTGACTTGACTTGACTTGACTTGACTTGACTTGAAATTAAAGTGAACTAAAAGACAACTTGCTGCCGGCAGGGACCGAACCTGTAACAAAATGATCACGCATTACGTGACGTCACCTGCCGAAAAAGTGTTCCGCACTCGCTGTGTAATGGCTACGAGCGGCGCCGACTAACGCTCCCAGGTTTACATGCACAGATATATACCTGATACTGGGGATGATGGAACTACCGCCGCTCTATAACAATTGGTAGGGCATCGGACGCGTTATCTAAATGTTGCAGGTTCGGTCCCTGTCGGCGGCAAGTTGTCTTTTCGTCCACTTTACTGTCTTCACATTTGTATCATAATTACTAAGGTACAGCTGAGCGGCTACGAATAACGTTCCCTATTCCTTCCTTGGCATCATTTTCTGTTGGTTTTCATTAGGGTTGTGTTTAACAAAGAAACACAAACCCTTACATTTCTCTTCTTTCGACGGCAGGAAGCTTTTTTTCGCCATCACAGTTTTCGTACACAAAAAGTAGCAGATGTCCATTTTTCATATATCTATAAGCACAGTGTGCCCTTTACTTCTATTTTTCGCTGAAACATGTAAATTCTTGGGTGACCGCGTCATGGGCCCTTTAATCCTGCCACCGTTTCCTACAGCTGCCGATGCGCTGTTAGCAGCAAATCAGTAGCGTATCCAGAATGTTTATTAATACTATTTTTATTGGTGGGAGAGGGGAGGGGGGTTCAACCTTACTTTATGTATCTTCGCATGTGTTTGTATGTGTGCTTGTATATATAGATACGCAAAATTGAAACACTTCAGAGGGGGGAGGTAGGTCCCCCCCCCCCCCGCCCCCCGGCTACGCCACTGCAGCAAACATGGCACACTTACAGCTGTTGTCCGGACAAATTTCTGTTCTTGCCTTACAGACTGTAAAGCAACCAACCAACCTAACAGGATACATTCTTTCTCCAGCAGAATGTAGCCTTTTGCGATGGCTGTATTCTCCCTGTTCTTAGCCCTCTCTTTTTTCCTCTCTTTTTTCTCTCGAAGTATTTGGGATAAGCGTACGAATACATTTCTCGCGGTGTACACGCCGCGTCAGATGACAGCGACAGCCGACTTATGTTTCGAATCGTGAATTGAACGTTTGTTTGTCTAACAAGAACGAGCTGTCGGAAGCAAGCGCACTCTCGACGGAATAAACCGACCCTGTCGAAGACGACAGAAAAGGAAAGAGTGACTTTTTTGCTTGTTTCTGTTTCCTGCCAATCCTAAACGCTCTTATTTGCTCTTTCCGCGCTTTCGCTTGGCTGCCCCACGCGTAAGCCTGCGCAGTAGCACGAAACGCGGCTTCCGGCCGCAAAGGACCCGGTTCGGCGCAAAAGATGACGGCCTGATGCATGCGCGTGCTTCATGCAGCCAACAAACCACCGCGAACCTTAAACGGCCCCTAAAGCATTCCGAGTTCAAAGACGAGATAGTGGTTCCTTTCTCTCATTCACTACCCTTCTTACAGGCGCTATCTTCTCCTCGCCACTTATTTCTTCATAAAACACGTGGACAAACCTAGCACTAAGCGTTGAGCCTATCACGATTTCGCGCTTTTCGGCTACACGCCGTTATCTGCGCGCACTCGAAAACGAACAAAATGAAGTGAAATCAGTTGAATGCGCACGATATTGAGGCGATGAAAGGCAGAACGGGTGTGCGATTGCATGGCAGAGCAGCGTAGGAGACAATTCACAACAGATATCTCTCTTATATGGACCAATCGAGAGATTATTTCCTGGTGACGTCACGTGATTAGACTGCTGGCGTCACGAATTGTGCCGAAAAGACAGGAAACGCCAGGACGAAATAACACGCTCCTTCTTTGTATTTTGGGATGCTGCTAAGGGACCCTTTGACGCAGCTTTAGTTCAAGCAATGGGCAATATATAATAAAAATGGCGGTAATATTTCGTCGGGTGAAGCATTATACTCTACGACTGAGGCGAAGTATTCGTTACACCAGAAGGTCATTCAGCTATTTAGGATTTAATATAATTCGAATTCTTTAAAAATAGATTTGCCTTAGTTGAAAGTAAGATTTGATCAAAATAATGCAAATAAGTAAAGCGGTCATATGCAACTCTCACGTAACAGGATTTGTGACGCATGAGGCTAAACACGTGTTAGTACGCCGTTGGTTAATCCTTTACGTCGCTGACGTGAATACTGCAGGGGAGTTGCCAATTAATTAAAGAATACAAAGCGCACGAAACTGCGCACAGTATATTAGACACGGACAAGCTTCCTGACTCCTATGTTAGGCGCTTAAACAATGCTCCTGGAGAATATGCATTCATCGTTATTAAATCTATAATTACGAATAAACAAATCGGATATCAACCTCTTTTTGTTTCAATAGCAGTAGCTTATATTGCACTACCAAAATGATTTGCAGCACTTATGTTACAAGAAATTGGTAATTTTATGCTGATACAAAATTTTGAAGGACTTAGAAACCTGGGTTTACAAGCCAAGTAAGTGTTTCGCATTTGTGGTTGCCTCCACTGTATGGCACGTGCTAACAAGGGGCGACTCACATATCAAAAACATTTGAAATAAAACATAGAGAAAAAGGGGGGGGGGAAGCCGGTGACTTCGAAGAGCGCAGAGCATGCTTCGGGATTTTCCGAGCCCACCCTTTCGACGCCGTGTTTTCTCCTTTCTATTTCTTTATACTTCCTTTAATACGACGTTGACACTGGTGTTAACTCTGGGACGGCACTTGTTTGGTAACATTCTGTCGAGAAACCCCGCGTCCTGTGATACGATGAGTATGGAGCAAGAAATGAACCTGGAGGACGCAGGCATAATGTCCTTCACCTTTGCGGTAGCTGCGCAAATCGCACCTTGTTTTTAAAAGAAGCTCGGAATGCGACAGCGGCAGTCTTTCCTAATTTTGTTTTTGTATGCGAAGGATTTCCTGACGAACCAAGGCCACTCCTGAGGTAAACGTAGCAGCGCAAACACAGACGACGCGACACACAAGCGCCGACTATCAAACTGTTTTATTCCTTCGAATGTCAGTGCGTATATACGCCCAAGGCAGCCTTACCGCACATCCGCACACAACAGTAGTTCTAAACAAAAGTGAAGCAATCGGTTTATTATATACCAGAAGACAAGAATTCGTATTCAGATGAACGGAAGGACTAAGATGTATAGCTGATACAAAGTTGAGCTCTTTTCATTATGTGGTAAGCTTCTAAAGCCAGCTGCGCATGCTCATTCTCGCTTCTGCCTAGGATAGACGTCCCTTCAAATCGCGCCCCACAATTGCAGGAAAAGTGAATGTGAGCCACAGGATGAGCTCCTTTGTCACCTTTCTTGTTAATCTTTTGTGTATGTTCCCTGAGGCGCTCGTCGACGGATCTCCCCGTTTGACCGACGTAGGTCTCAACACACCAGAGCAGGATGGGCATAAACCACGCCGACGGCAGCGTTAGGTGAGATCAAAATATCACTTAACGCTGCCATTTCAAATACTGTATTTCACGTATCTCATATATGGATCATTTCTGAAGAGGATTTGGAGTCAGGATACGAGAAACATATCGATATTGAACGCAGATTGTGAAATATGAAGATGTTGTTCCTGGCTTACGTATTAACACGTGGTAACCACGTGGGGTGTTTGAGACCAGTCCCGTCCCTGCAGTTACCCGAACAAAGCGTTATTAATCGCAACAGGCGAGTAAACAAGAGTACCACTTAGCAAAGCCCGAAACATTTTGTTCCTTGTGAAGCTGCGGTCCGCGTGTTTGAGACCCCTGGTATAAACTCTCCAATAGCTGGATTTGAACACGCAGCCTCCAACAAAAAAAAAACCACCTCCCATAACCACTGCGCCGCAAGCAGCGCTCTATGATTTTGATCTAAGAGCGTTGGCCGCAAGCGCATGAGTCATCAGGCTCGCTTGCACACGCTTAAGGATGTGCCGTGTGCAAGAGAGAGTGTGCAGGCGTCTGGCGCGTCTTGTAGAACGCTGATGTTTTCCATAAGCATTCCCCTTGTACAAGCCAGCGTCGCCTATGGCAAACAAATAAAAAAAACAGTGCACACACACTACGTGATGCGAAGTTGCAATGTGCGCCGTAGATATATCTGTAGTCGCAATACGCGCCGTGGAATGGCCTGTTAGAGATGTATGCGGTTATTATGTCTTTTTATTGTCGTTGTCTACGCATATTTGTGCTTCTTATATATTGCAGTTGATCTTTAATACGCTTTTGTTCTTAGTCAGCACAGTGTCTGTCGTCCCTTCACTTAGTCTTGTCTAAAGCACTCTTTCATTCCCCGAGTTCATAACGCACCAACCAGCCTAGACAAGCACAGTGCGTAGATATTTAGCAGATAGTGTCGCAAATAAAGAATAGCCGCCCTGTAAAACGCGTGGAGTAAATCTGAACTATATGAACGCACTATAGCTTCCGCCGCATGAAACAGACGACAAGAAGAGACACGATGGGAATCCTCAGTTTTTTTATCGTTTTTCAATTTTTCTAAAAGAGATTTTTCTTCGCTGTTTCTTCATTTTCTACGAGTGAAAATCCCAGAGATAACAGATTTTTTTGTTAAATATCAGACGTCTTCTATTTACCTAAAGCCACCGAGACATTGCTCCGACGTATTGTCACGTAACAGCGCTTTCTGTAGCGATAATGCTGTTTGCGTCCATTTTGTGCAATGCTTTCCTGTTTTTCTTTGTTTAAAATCTTTTTCCAAATAACATCAAGCGCTTATATTCCCAACCACTCGCCACACGGGCGCCCTCTAGCGACACGTGGGGCTCGTCGACCGCACTTCACCACGGCCGGGCTAGACCGCACGCGCGTAGCGCGCGTGCGGTCTAGCCCGGCCGTGACTTCACAAAGAACACGCTGTGAAACAGCGATGGCGGGATGCCGACCGCGCATGAGATGCCGAGAATCGTGATAGCCTCAGAGACACGTTGGCCTTAGTGGTCTCAGATACACAAAGCAGAAGACAGTAAAGAAAACAAGTTAGGAACGGAAGCGAATACCTTGCGGCAAACAACGTGGACAACGTATCTTTTTTTTTTTTTTTTTCGAAAGTCTGCCCTTAGGCATAATATTTATTCAGAAATACACATATAAATTTGCTTCGTGTATGAAGTCCAGTAACGAGCGGTGGTGAGGTCCACTAATCCAGCAGTCAAGGTCGGGTGGTCGGCCAGGCCTGAGGCCTGTTGCACGTAGGTGACGACGACGGCTTAATTGTAGACCCGTGCATGTCCACAATAGGTGTGTGACAGTTACGTCGCTGATTGGAGCGTCGCAAAATGGGCACGATGTACCATACGGGCCGCGGTACTTTTGCGCCCAAAGGGTGGTCACGGATGGGGTAAGTGCAACCCCAACACGAAGCCTCCGCAACGTAACCTCTCGAAAGGCCCAGCTTGGGAGTATAGGTACCAAAGGGCGCCTCAATCACATTGCCCGTAGAGTCACTGTATATGCTACCTTTAGGTAGCAGAGTTGCGCATAGGTCCGGCTAGCAACCACAGCTATGCGGTGAAGTCGCACTCCGTTTTTGCAGGCGACATGCCTACCGTGTCGCCGATTAATCTGTCTTTCGTGTCGAAGACCGACGATAAACATTGCCTGTCGATGGCTAGTGTTAAGTCAGCTCGCTGAAGCGGCGGCGTCGAGAAATAAAAAAATTGGCCCAAGAGTCACCTTCTCCGCAATGCATGGTCGCTAGCGGCGTTGGAAGACAGATGCGCAACTCTGCTACCTAAAGGTAGCATATACAGTAACTCTAATTGCCCGTAGCGACTGCATGTCATTGAGAGACGCTGTAGCCGCGTACGTGAGTTGTGTCAATGGGCAGTGTAGTTGTAAAAAAAAAACGGGGCTAGAGAAGGAAGCTCGCGAATAAATAACGTAAAAATATACAGACGAAATAGGGAGAGAGAGAGATACGAAGAGGAAAGGCAGGGAGGTTAACCAAGCTTTGGCTACTACCGATTATACAAGAGGGGAGAATCTCTATTGCTTGTGATGTCCAGATGGCGAGAAACTTAGAACCTCTTAGCTGCCAGACATCCTGGTGATGAGGGAAAAAGCAAGATGAGAACGTGACGATTGAGAAAGAAAGAAAGAAAGAAAGAAAGAAAGAAAGAAAGAAAGAAAGAAAGAAAGAAAGAAAGAAAGAAAGAAAGAAAGAAAGAAAGAAAGAAAGGAAACAGCTGATCGAGGCTAAGGCATATCAAGTACAACTTGAACTTCAAAGTAAGACATTTTCTTTCACCATATCTTTTCACTCGCTTCCCTTCCTTCTTCACTGTGAACCAAGTACGCAGAGGAAGCCCGAAGAAGGCCTTAAAAGCATAAAAAAAATCCCCGAAAGAAGGCAGTCGGGTTGCCAAGATCTCCGCAAAAGCAAGCAGGGATCTTCGTTTCGCACGGTACAAAAACGTGATCGGAAAGACAAAACAGCACGAAGAACAGTGGGAAGGGGATAGCACCGACAAAACAGCAGCAAAAAAAGAAACGATGGAACGCCAGTAGCACCACAGAGTTTCATAATCGTACACTAGAGGGAAATCTGGCGCTAGTGTCTATGGGAGTTTTGCCGCAAGACGAAGTTCAGCAAATATTCAGAAAATATTCAGCACTCCCACTTCACCCCTTTGACCCTTTTAGGCTGACCAATTCAAACTACGTTATTCGGTTGACAACGAGATATTCTCTTATACCAAACAAAAACCACAACACAACAATAAACAAATCCACAAGTACGTTCGAAGCCGCAAGCACGAAGACTAGGGAAATCCGTGCACTGCCCATCGTTTCCATGATGGCTGAAGTATCTCAGCGCCACTGTTCCCTCCAGTAAATACTATAGGAAACGCTATGAATAGCGGTTCTAAATGATCAAGGTGTGTGTGCATTTGGCCGAAGCGAAGGCACCGCTCGGCCGCCGAAGCACACGTGATGGCGTGAGCTGTCCTTGCTCGGCGAGTGTGTATTAAGCCGTCGCATGCGGTGCGGTGGATCTGAGATCGAAGCGAACCGGTTTCCAACTGGTAATCGTCGTGGTGGGCCGTTTGTGCGCTATTTCTCGCGCCAACCGGACAACCACCGCGCGACTTCCTCTGCACGGTGACCAAGGGCGCCAAAGACCGTAGTGCACGAAGTCGCCGGCCCTGGTAGCACGGCATGCGCGGGCGTTCGTTCGGTGACGCAACGCGGAAAAGGTGCAATGCGATGAAAGAGGTATGATTGCAGAGGTACGCACAAAGATAAACATGTTTACTTGCCAAGAAAAGCTACGCAAGGAATGCCCATTAACCGGTAGTTCATAACCCTGGTAGAGTGAGTCAATTCGTCAGAGGGACATTAAAAAGAAATTTGAAAGCATTTTCAACAGATAAAAGTCCCTCTGAAACTGCTCAGCAAATTCCACAGTAATCGGTTCCACAGTAATCGGTTGATTATTAGACAGTAATATA
The DNA here is from genome assembly GCF_013339695.2 of Rhipicephalus sanguineus. Lineage (NCBI taxonomy): Eukaryota > Metazoa > Arthropoda > Arachnida > Ixodida > Ixodidae > Rhipicephalus > Rhipicephalus sanguineus. The sequence goes on along the minus strand of NC_051185.1, from coordinate 9,525,892 downwards.
ATTTTTTTTTGAACTTACAGATCTGTGGCCCCAAATTATGTGGCGTATCAAGTCAGTTTGTGATGCCATACATCTGTGGTGTCAAATATTAGTGACGTCACACATTTCGAAGCTTCTTGTATTTGGGCCTTCTTGTGTTAAGAAATGTTTTAAATCTCGCTACGCATGTTCAATCTCGGCGTCTTGAGAATGGTGAAGACAAAGTCGAGGTGAAGAGGGCCCTTGACCTCCCTGTCGCAACTTCTAACGCGACATTTCTCGCTTTGGGAGGGGTGAACACCTTTCAGGAGCTCAAGTAAGTACACCTCGCGAACCAATACACACGTCTTACACAGACAAAGTCGGGACAGCATTTGCCAGACCGGCTCCACTTGAAACACGACTTTCACACTCAGGAGCGGGTCCGAGTGCTCGAACTCTGGAGACGCGCCGTTAGAGTTTGACCCCTCTCCACAAAGATATATAGGGAAGACCATAGTGGTCGTCGCCAGGCGAGAGCGGACGCCTTGCAACGTCACTATGGCAACAAACACAGAGTCTTCTATGAGGATGTGGCCGGTCCAGGTCGCGGTGGGTGGCATACGGCAGCGGTTATCCACGAGGAAAAGCAAGTAAATGGGCTTACTTTCTAAGCCCCGGGCACAACACAAGCGGAAGAACTAGCTATTGCCCTAGCTGCCTCTGATCCCCGATCTCAATGTATCATAAGAGACTCGCGTGGGGCATGTCGAAATTGTGAGGCTGGCTATGTCACACCGCTAGGGGAAAGAATACTGCAGAACAATAGCGACCCGGAGAATTGATCCTACTCCCCTGCTGCGAAGTCTAAACTCCAGGCCACCAGGGCCTAACGGGAACCAAACCGCGAGCACGGCGGCTCGAGAACTCATTCAACGGGCGTCCCACTTAGATCCTGAGCATCTGAAACCCTAAGGCGGCCATCTCCTCACATTCAAAGACATCACGACCTCATTACAGATATAGGCATCGTCAATACCCACCTCCAACAAAGGGGCTGGGCAAGGCTAATGAACGCATCTTGCTACGACTTTTCACTAGCACTTTATTGTGCCCGGCAATCTTGAAAGACTTCCATTCTTCCTTCACTGGCAAGTGCAAGTACTCTGGGAAGGTGGCTGACACCTACCACATGGTTTGGGCTTGCCAGCTCAACTCAGCTCTTCCCTCCAACCCTAACCCAACCCGAGAGGAGTGGGAGGCGGCTCTGCTCAGTTGCTCGGACCTTCAGGCCCAAAGGGCCTTGGTCCGAAGGGCTATGCCAGCGGCTGATACCAATGAGGTCCCAGAATAGGGACTCCACCCACTGCGGAACGCCTTAAGGGCTGCACCTCTCCTTTGTTTTCAATAAGATTTTTCAATCAATCAATATCTTGAGAATATGATTGAGCACAATTTTTGCCGATGACAAATTAATTTGTTCCGAATGCACGCCTTCCAAGTCCATAACTAATAATATCAAGGGTTTTACGTGCCAAAACCACCACATGGTTATGAGGCACGCCATATTGTAGGGCTCCGGAAATTTCGACCATCCGGTGTTTTTTAACGTGCACTGATATCGCACAGTACTCGGGCCTCTGGCATTTCGACGCCATCGAAGTGCGACCACCACAGCCAGGATCGAACCATCGACTTGTGACGTCCAAGTCCATCCCGTTGTCGTGAACTGCCTCGGAAACTTCAAAGCGGCGTCGCGGTCCTTATTTACCCCTCTCACTTCTGCCTTGTCAATCTTCTTAGCGTGGTAAGTATGGCATTACTAATACAGTTCAAATCATATTTTATCTTTGGTGTACTGTTTAGCCCTGCCGAAGAGAGCAAGATATTGCAGTTGAATGCCTCCATAACTACAAGAGCTCGATGTGTTCAAAGTACTTCGTTTTACATGTCGCTTCGTTGTGTTGTAAAGGCCGCCCGCAATAACGCTCGCAGTATGATCAAGATGTATGGAATCATTCGCTACAGAAGAGCTATTTTTCTTTCCTTTTTTTTATTGAAGAGCTGTTCGTCTTAGAGGCTTTCTTCTATATTTGGTGTGACCGACTAGAAAACCGGTAACCGTACGATGCAGTTGTATGATATAGGTGTTGAGCGATCGAATATTTGTGTGTGTGTGTGTGTGTGTGTGTGTGTGTGTGTGTGTGTGTGTGTGTGTGTGTGTGTGTGTGTGTGTGTGTGTGTGTGTGTGTGTGTGTGTGTGTGCGTGTGTGTGCGTGTGTGTGTGTGTGTGTGTGTGTGTGTGTGTGTGTGCGTGCGTGCGTGTGCGTGTGCGTGTGTGTGTGTGTGTGTGTGTGTGTGTGTGTGTGTGTGTGTGTGTGTGTGTGTGTGTGTGTGTGTGTGTGAAAGAGAGAGAGAGCTGTTTCGACACACTGGCGTAGCCAGGGGGCGGGGTGGGGTCGGGGCCCGGTATATTTTTAATTTCGCGTGTGTATATAGACAAGTTCCAGTGCGTCGGAACGGAGCGAATACTAAAAACGAAAAACGAAAAAAACGACATTTTTGACCGGAACGAAAACGTAACCGAAACTTTATGATTTCGTTCCTGAGTGAAACCGAAATTTCTTTTTTCTTGTTTTTTTGGTTCACGGGAAAACTTGGCCATCCGGAACAATCCAGGTCATGCAACGTGAGCAATAATGCATATCTCAGGCCTTCGTATTAGCTGATACAGAGTGTTCATGCGGGGTTGTTGGTACATACTGAACTACGGGTAAGCAGCGCTACAACGGGACAAAGAAAAAAGGGACAGGACCAAGCGCCTCCTTTCTTTGTCCCGTTGTAGCGCTGTTTACCCGTAGTTTAGAATTAGTACGTACCTCAGGCAGGAATTCCAAAATAAAGATGTGTTGAAATTGTGCGAAAAACGAAAAGAAGTGACAACCTGCAGAGACGTTTATATTAACGCGAGTGGACTTTTGTGTGCCTGCCACGCAGGCCAACGTAGAGAGGGCATTTTCGGCGTTGAAGTTTGTTATATCGGAACAGCTGTCTCGCACATAAGAGAGTACATTCGATGACGGGCTGCTTGTGAGAGCATGCCTAATCCCCTGATACAAAACATTGTGCCTGCTCAAAAAATTCGTAGTTGACTTTTGAAAAAATAATTACTATTACTTTGAAGGATACTGGTTTGTGCTAGTTGGTAGGAATTCGTGGTACAGTTACTTCCGCTCTGAAGAACGTGGGAAGAACGTGTTTTACCCCTGTCCCACTCTCTTACAAGGAGCGCAAGATACCACAAATCCACTGTTTTTAGATGCGAAGCAGCTTTTGCTCGGGGCTGTGTCCGTCGTTGGTGGTGGCGTCCACGCTCCACTGCGCATGCGCCTACTCTCTCCCACTATCCTCCTTTACGCAGGTGTTCGGTCGCCTTCTCTCCTCTCCTCCCCCGCGCTGCAGCCGCTGCGCAGGCTCTCCTCCCACGTGATGCAGCCGCGGCGCAGCCAAGTACAGCCTGTAACCCACTCTCTCCTCTCCCTCCCCCATTTCATGTGTATATAAGCGCGTGCGCTCGGTCGGCTTCCGTCATTCTCGCTTCGCTCCCGTTCAGATGAGTTGTAACGTCAACGTGGGCGCCACTCGTTCACTCGGCGCTAACGGAAAGCAACGCACAAACACAACGTAATGATAACACAAACAGTACATACAAACCTCACACACTAACGGAAACGCCGAATGAACGTAACAGAAACTTGGTGTGCGCCCCCAATGCTGCTTCGCATCTCCTCATGGTTTCCTAGAGCGGGAGATGGTGTAATTTTTTTTGTCGTTACTTTAACTTCAAATTTTTGCATACAAATAAAAACCATTACGAACCGTTACGAAACATTTTGTTTTTGTTCCACAACAGAAACGGAACGGAACTTTTCGCGGTGGAACGAAACTAACACCGAAACGAAAAATACTTCGTTCCGACACCCTGGGCAGAACCCACTTTCTATCCCGAGAAGAATTTCTGGCTAAGCCCCGGAGCCAAAATTACGGGCCCAAGGCAATCAAACTTAGTCACAAAGCAATGGAGATGCTTGAACGTTTCCTTTTTCCTTCTTTCTTTCTTTCTTTTGTTATCTTATTTCAATTTTTTTTAAGAGACTGGATTTGAGATGAACATTGAGTGAGCTACATCGAAAACTGTGCCTCGTGCTTGTGTGTGCTTGGTTTTAGCCACAGAAGTGTTTTTGACGCTGTATGCAATTTCCTACGAGAGACTAAAAGAATTGAATGTTAAGCGTAACTTAATTCAGTTTCTTTTTCGAACGTTTCTTTCCTTAATCGCAGCTGTATATACAGGTATTTCTCGCCGTTTTTCTTGAGGTTTTTTTTTTCTCTTTAAGAAGTTTTACCGTTAATGTGTAACGCATAAACTATTCATTTTTAAAACCCTTTTCTTCAGAAAGTGAATAAATTCTTTAGGAAAGGCACCGTCCAATTCATGGCCTATCCCCGAAGTGGGTTGCGCCAAGTGTCTATGAAACAACAACAACCAGAACAACACCATTAGTGGGCCGTGTTCACAGGATAAATTTTCAACTAACCGAGCGCAAGACTATACATGTTTTCATTATTAAATTTTATTTTCATCCTAACAACAAATTAGAAAGGGGAAAGCGGTCACCAAGAAATTGCGAGGCAACTCCATTAAGTGTTTACTTCAATAAAAATTAGACTGGTTAGGGTAAAAGCGGTAAGCGTAGCTACGTTATTACGTCTCTAACCAAGACTGATGATGAAAGCGGGCTTATAGACAGAAAAGATGAAACCAGGAAGTAGTTCCCAATCCAGGGTTCCCATGACGTCATCGGCGATGGTCCGTTCCCATCCGGATCAGCCCGGCGCACTTCAAAGGCCCCGTCGCTAAGAACGACTCCCGCTTGCTTTATTGAGTGCGCTGGATTTAAAAAGGATGCGGAGGCAAGGACGACCAATATGACTTCAAATCACTGTACAGGCACAAACACGAAAACCCATTTTAATTGAACTGTCAAAGACGCCGGCAGTCACCGAAGGCAGCAACAAAGACGACAATGGGATTATCTTCGTTTCACAGTTTTTTCCGTAACAACGTCAGGCAGTTTATGTTGTACTGAGCTGAAAGTTTCCAGCATACTTTTCTTTTTGAACTTAGGCGTCCTTTTTACTTTTATTAAAAGGACGTACTTCGTACGTCACTTAGTGTTTCGAGCCGCTGTGTTCTAGCAGTAATGACGTCAAGCCGGACATAGATTAATTTACGCGCTGATTGACTTGCCCTCTTTTTATAATGATGTTACCCGAGACTATCTTTTATTGAGTGAATTACATTCAGCCTTTTTTTCTTCCACAATTGCATTATTTGTTGACGCACGAACAATCAAAGAGGTGTTTACACTATACAGTTTCTTTGAATTCTTCGGCTTGCGATAAAACAATGGCGGACGCCGCGCCCATATTCAACGGCTCACGAAGCAGTTTTCATTACCTTTTCATGGCGGAAACGGGATGAATTGGGGGCGCTTGATTATTTTCAAAAGAAAGAGTGCAGCGTTTCATTCTATCTTGCACCAAAACTGGATCAGTCGTTTTCGAATGCCCTCTACAGCGTAACGCACTTGGCCCTAAAGTGAATATTAAAAGTTTACATATTTTGTATTAGTTAATTAACGAATTAAGCGCAATATAAAGATACGTCGACTAGTGCCAGATTACGGCAAATTATATGTCCTTTGGTTTCACTGAGTTGCGGTTAACAACTTTGTTTTAAACTGCGGAGCAGCTTAAGAGACTGTCCTGTCGTCTCATGTTTTCCGTTAGCGTCACTGAGATCCCACGTTTGATACACATAAGCCCAGCAGGCTTCACGTTTGGAACACCAGCTTTTGCCTGACCGTGAACGCGATCGTCGCCGAAGGGCTAATTCGTCTGTCCGAGCCAAAGAAGTGACAGCGAAAAGTCAGCGTCGGGAGTTGGACACAGATCAACAAAAGAGAGTAGCGGAGTCGAAACGCCAGCGCCGGGAGTTAGGCGCACCGTGCTTGGAGCAGCAAACAGTAGACAAACAGTAGAACGGTGACGATAGAACAGAAAATAGATAATTTCAAAACAAATCAGATAATCACAAGAAAAGAACAAAAAATAACATAAAATATCGCATAATCGCACGAAAAGAACAGAACAGAGCAGATAAACACAACATAAACACAAGGGGAATACAGGCGAATTAATGTTCCGCAGTTCGCACAACTTTCACTTGGGGTGTAAATGGCTTTGTTTTTGTTTTTTTCTTATTTCTTTTGTCTTGTTGCGCGTAAAATCCTTTACATGTATGCACGGTGCCTTCCGTGCCAGTTTTGTAAACGGCCGCTACGCAATATGTCAGCGTGTATATATATATATATATATATATATATATAGGCATTAGCGCGTCGTCAAAACTTCCACGTCGCAAGTCATGCAGGGACCCATAGATGCGGCCCGCAATAAAGAGCCGTATCGGTGTCGTAAGACCCCGCATAATTAATCTCCGTCGAGCAGGCCATACGGGCGCCCAAGAGGCTCGAGGCTGTTCCAGAACGTAGCGGAGCCATCGAAATAAAAGTAGAGAGCGAAAAAGCCATGGCTAACAAGGTCGCCCGCGTTTCGCGTCTAGTCATTTATCGGCCGGTCCCTGAGCCTCGCTGACAGATCCGAGAGAGAGAGAGAGAGAGAGAGGGAAGACGGAAGCTATACCCTCCTTTCCCCCACAAGTCTCGATGAGACGCGATTTTCTCGCTCGTATTTTTGCATACTGTGTCAATAGTCGGCCGCATTCCTTGGTCGCCGCGTATTTATTGTGCAAATCGCTCCGTAGGAGCGTGTTTCGCCAAGCGTACGTTCACCAAGCTCTGAGCCGGGTTCGTTGCTGGCTGTGTGGTCCCCGTACCTCCGTATACGCTTGAAGGAGCCGGTCGGGCGAACGAGCGCTTTCGTGCAGCCGTGCGCGTCTCAATGCATCCTCGTTACAAGAATGTCGTGTTCGCTGCGCCATTTCCTAACAAAACGAGAGACGCGGTTCAGCTTTGCTTGTGCATGTAACTTTCATGAGCGAGCTCTCGTGTTTCTTTTCCGGAACGAAGACTCGTGTTGGGCCGCTCGACCTGTCTGTTGTGTTCCGCGTGAACATGAGTTGAGGTTACGGGACGTGTGCATGCGTGCCGACGGACGAATTTTGTACCCAACTGTAACTCGGAATTGCGGTCCCATGATCATTAAGCGGTGCAGAGTACGTGTGCTAGCTCTGTTTCTCTCGGTATTGGTATACTCTTGGTCTGAGAGCGAGCTTAATTGTGGTTTCGTGTTGGCGTATTTAGGTGCAGTGCGCGAGTGCGTGTACACACACGCGTTGTGTGTGCGCACGCGCACAAGATCTCACACACTGCGCGGTTTGATTCCTAGCGAAGTTTTGCTATTATTTTAAATACAAACATACCTAATCACACATACAAAAAAGAGACAGAGAGAAAATAGGGAGGGAGAGGGCTGGAAACTACCACCGAGAGGGGCACAACGGCTGCAGACTTAATTTTTAATCATTTGGAAACTACTCCATTCTTTCTATCTACCTTCAGTGCAAGATATTTAAGTGAACAGAGCAGTTTTTAAAATAAACAAAAGTTACATAGGTCAGTGCAGTTTATGCTATTTGTTGCACAGTCTCTAATATTTTTTTCTTAAACTATTTATGGTACTTGAGAACGGGGGATGTGAAAATAAACTTATCGCCCCCCCCCCCCGCTTTTTTTTCTAAATTGCGTGTCTCGTCATGTATTTAACCTTACTCGGCAGAATCATCCATGTTCACTCTTCGCATAAAATGGACGACCGCGAATCGCCCGAGAAAAACTTGCAAATAGTCAACACCCACCAGGCACGTGCATGACATCAAAATTACTGCCCACATCCAGACTGTCGGAAAGAGCCGTTAATAGCCGAGACGGGGTACCGAGAAATGTTCACTTAGAAAGGATGTTCGTGATTTGAAATAGAAAGGTTGCGTTTTTTTTTTTTTTTTTGTTAACATGTGTCCTGTCTCCTGTCATTATCAGACCTGTCGTTTGCCTCAATTACTTTCACGAGGACAGAAACAGATTAAAGAAAAAAAAAAGACTAAGCGTAGCGTAATAATAGAGTTCCCAATCTTAATATCAATTACACTACTGGCCATTCCTTCACTCCAGAGAGCCTGCTTCTCCCAAATTTCCAGTTCGTTCCGGGATTTCTATTACCACTCTCTTCTTTCACGCTCGCTGCATTTATGTTTGTTTTTAAGTATGTTTTGTTTAGGCGATGTTGGCGCTTTTATGTAGCGTCGGTTACTGCTTATCACGATCAGAGGATTAGTGAAATTACATAAATTAAAAAGCATTACATAAAATCGCACGAAGGGACTGTGAGTGAGTCAATATATAAAATAAATCACATAATGTCCCTTTCAGCGATCATATTATTCATTGATAATGAAGCTATTTGCGAAGTTAAATGTACGTGCCGTTTAAATAGCACACGTAGAATTTTTCAATCTCCTCAGTAATTAAAAACACGTAAACGCGGCGTACCGAAGTTACGGAACGAGAAGAAGACAGCTGGCTATGATGATATGAAATCCGCACGGAATATAACTCTCTAATGCATCACATGTGAATCCTTGTGTCGTACTTCTATTGACTGATCTGTTACAGGTATATTTACAGGCAGAATAAAGATCGCTACAGAGACAGTGCCAGTTAAAGCTTGCTCCGTTAATTATATAAATAATGAATAAAGACCGTTCTATATCCTCTTCTTAAAAAAAAAGTTCTAAGACAACTAATCAAAACAACGTTCTGTGTGTTTGTTGAGCAAACAGCAGCGTTTATTTAAAACAACAAGGTTTTCGGGAGGAAAAGTCTAGTAATATTCACGCTGTATAAGATTGGAAAATAATAATAAGCTTGAATATAAGATATAAGTACATTATAGAACGTTTCTTTTTATTGCAGCGAAGCTGCATGTGATTGTGATTCCTGGAATTCTTCGCGTACGTCGGCAGAAAAGCAATTGAAGAAAAACGTTTCTATCTGTATTGAAATTAAAGTATAAATAATTTTGCTCAATCTTTTAAACGCTTAGCTAATTACTATGTTGACGGTGCACTTTGGATGACTATTGTTTACCCTATCTCTACAAAAGCCAGATATGATCTACGTACAATTTTCCACCCTAAAACAAGGAAGAAAATGATGCGCTTCCAGTATAAATAAATGTTGGTTGAGTTTGAATCTTCTTTATCGTAAGTAAAAAAAACTAGCTTCATTGCCTTTATGCCTTGAGATAAACCACATAATGCTTACATTTGTATTAACTTTATTAGCTGCATGATAGAATGGGCCTATTACCTCCCTGTCACTTTCATTAATATGTCAGCCTGCACAAAAAACGGGAAGAGTACGCGTACAAGTATGTCTAGACCATCACTTAAGGTTAGATTTCTGTTTATACTAAGACAGTGGCGTTCTTCGCTTACTTAATGTGAGTAGGCGAGTTGGCGATCCATGTTTAAACTGATGCTCAACAGCTAAACAAACTAGGATCTAACACCTTGTTTGTTTTACCGAGTGCTACTTCTAAGTGCTGTCCGTAACGCGCTTTATCTAGTTCGATTATTCAATGTAATATTCACTTCTACTCATTAAACAAACTGTGGGACTCATGTAAACAAGTATTAAGAAACGGCAAGTGCGGAGTATAGAGAACTTTAATCGGGAAGATAATACTGCCGACTTCTTTCTGCACACGGTCTTATGAAGCCGAATTGATTATTCGGTCCTAAAGAAGCGTTGTGCACACGGCGCGAAATTGCGAGAGACGAATTTGCATTCTGTGATGCATACCGTCTTTGTAATGTGCAACACGATTCTTGAAACAATCGTTTCGATATATCAACATCAAAGACAAAGCATTTTCATGAATAAGCTTGACGTTCTAATACCGGCCTCATTCAGTACACTGCCGGCTTTGATCGAAACTCCGAAACAATCATTTGCTAGATTTACGTGTGCAGTTAAGCCGTATGTCATTATCTGTTCCACATAGCAGTGCCATGGCATAACGCGGGTGACAATCATCGCCCTCATAAACAGAGGGTAATTGGAATTTACGCCGCAGCGCAAACACGACAACAGGTGAAATCATGTGGCCAGCAATCAACCAGAGTTCTTAGATACCTTAAAGGGAATACTGAGAGCGACCGCCGATTTGTAGTCGGACTTTCGTAAAGAACCATGCTAATGTTCCCTCAGAAACTGATAAGCCTTTTGGGAGCGTCATCAAGCTCACGCAAGTGTCCGTCGAAGATGTCGCAATTGTATTTCATAATAAAATGACGCTTATTCTCTCACGCACGGGAAGGAGTAGTGTTAGACAGTGCGCAGGACCACATAAGTGTCACTAATAAAAATACCTACGTCTTTATTTTACACAATGTGTTTTGCTATTGAAAGTTAAGTTTACGGCTATTAGCAAGACTTCGCTCACGCGGGCAGCAACCTCTTGCTGACGCCATGTCTGGTCTGGCTGTTTCTTCCCATAGTTTCGCGTCTTTACCGCCTCCATAACAATGAAACAACTAGCCTGTCAACAAATTTACAGCCAGTTGCGCTTACGATGAAGGGCACGTTAATGTATCGATTGAAACGTTACGTTACGCACGTTCGCAATTTCTGTACTTATGGTGTCGCACTTCCGATCCACGTATAAGCGACCCCGTTCCCACGTTGCAACGCTGCCCCTCCCAGGCACGGACGCCTGCGGAAGCGTGAAATGGCCGGAAGGCAGCGAATCGACTCCATCATTAATAGTCGCGTTCGCCTCGTACACTCGTCGCACAGTGCGACACAGATACGTTCGCGAGATAAAGAGTTCGAGCGCGCCGAGGACCTCACATGGCATCTCGAACGTGAGGACCTCGAATGAAGCCCTTGAACGCGCCCGTAAGTCGTCGCCTGCGCGCGTACGATTAGGGTTGAACGCGCTGGCCGGTCATTTTTCTTCCGTGTCACCGGAGAAGGATAATTGTTAGAGACCGGCAGGCGAGACTTAATGGTGGGCGTGGAGTATCAATAAAGCACCGCCCGTAGTTTCAAATGCGAGCGTCGACGCTTGCGACATAACTTGTATAAATGTCGGACATTGCACACACGTGTATTCCCATACATACAAACAACGCCGGTCCTCAAGGTGACTACTCTCTTCGGGTCACAGGCGGAAAGGCCGGAAGTGTAATCAGTAAATTGCGCGACCATGAAGTGCGAGCGTTGCTGAAAAAACTTTGAAAGTCTGTGTATGTAAGCTTAGCCTAACTGTCTTCTTGAACGACATGTGGATTGATGGTACGGAATGTTTTTTCTCTCTCTAGCAGTCCCAAGGTCGCGGGATTGAATCCTGACTGTGGCGGCCGCGTTTCGATGGAGGCGAAAATGCTAGAGACCCGTGTACTTAGAGTTGGGTGCACGTCAAAGAACACCAAATGCCCTCCACTACGGCGTCCTCCATAAAAGCCCTCCACTACGGCGTCCCTCATAATCGTAACGTGGTTTTTGGGCGTTAAACTCCAACAATTATTGTTATCTCTCTAGCAGTCAATAACTACGTTAGCGCTTTCATTGCGTTCAACAACAACCATTATTAAAGACAGACGCTGTAGCTAGTCCCCGCTGATCAAACTGACCAGAGCAATGATACGATTTTTCTACCTCACTTAATTAAGTAAGTGTGTTGATAAGGCCCAAGGACACATTGCACAGGGATACGTAATCATGTCGCGCCTTCCCCTAACACACCGATCAGAAGAGCCGCTCGTTTTTACGTTGTGGATATGGGCATACTATCCGAACTAGAAAAACAAATTGCTATCGAGATCAGTGGGTTACAAGAATGTAGTATGCTTGAGGCGTGCTAACCAGTGCCAATGGCCAAGATTCCGACCAAGCCGACCAAGATGGCCAAGATTGCGGCCTATCATTCCACAAGAACATATTTATAGCGAACGCAGCCGGTTCATGCAATGTTAGCAGCGGAAGTTAAAAATGAAGCTTCGCGAATTTTCCGATACGGCCCGTTTTTTTTTTGTTTTTGTTTTTTTTTTTTTTTTGCTGAATAAACGGACATAAATGGCAGTGTACGTGTCTTAATGAAAGCCAACAGATAATCAAGCCAAGGAAGGTGGCTTCTTAATGCCGTGTTCACGAGTTCCCACCCCGCTCCATTCATCCCGACAGTGCACTCAAGTCGGCAAATTACAAGCCTGTTGAATCTTTTGCTATTTATATTAACATCATTCTATTTCGCACCTCCGCTTACCCGTTCATTTATGCATTTCTTTGTTTGTTTGCTTTTTTTTACTTTTCGTTTCTCTTTGCTTTTCTGCTCGAATGTAACAAAGCAAAACTACGCCCACTTCGATCTAGAATATGACATTCTCCTCAGGAAACGTCTTTTGAAGTGAAGCTCGGTTTGACACGTCTTTGCCGCCGAGTGTTTATGTTTATTTCTTTCTTTATCCCAATTCGCGAGTGAAACGTGCTTCAGATAGACGACAACAAGCTCTCTCTTTTTCTATCTCTCTCTCTTTCTTACTTTGAAAGGTTGTATTTCGAATGTGCATAATGGCTACCGCTAACTTATATTGTGACGGGTGTGACAATATAAATTGAAGCATTCGTTCTGAAGCATTCTTGTTCCTGATGTCTTGTAACTATATTGTTGCCAGCACGACGCGAATTTCCCTAATAATATAATAATATCTGGGGTTTAATGTCCTAAAACCACGATATGATTATGAGAGACGCCGTAGTGGAGCGCTTCGAAAATTTCGACCACCTGGTGTTCTTTAACGTGCACCTAAATTAAGTACTCGGGCCTCAAACATTTTCGCCTCCATCGAAAATGCAGCCGCCGCGGCCGGGATTCGATCCCGCGACCTTCGGGTCAGCAGCCGAGCGCCATAACCACTAGACCACCATGGCGGGGCCGCGAATTTCGCTGTCCAACACCATTTTTGAACTTTCTGTCTTGCCAGAAATATGTGTAACGTTCTTTAGAATTCAGTCCATTTATGTTGCTTACGTATGCAGCCGATTGGTCGCATTCTCTCAGCAAAGGCAACTCACGGAGACCAGCCTGTGATGTTTAAAGAATTGGCTATCAGTTCGTGGCTGCTTTCTGTTGCTTGATCCTTATCTGTGCTGTTCTCAGTCGCTTAGGACTATCGCATTATTTTGTCTTGCATTTTTTTTACGGGATAATTCAACGTTAAAACATGAGACGCTTCATCCTTGACCAACGCCCTGACGTCGACACGCACAGATCCACAGATAGAAGTAAAGAAACGTCTCGTAAACAAGGTTGCTGCACTTTTCACCTTGAGAAAAAAAAACGAAAAGCGATTAAATGCTGACGTCTTACGTGCCGAAACCACGATCTGATTGATGAGGCATGCCGTAGCGCTTAGGGTGGCTGCGGATTAATTTTGGCCACGTGGCGTTTTTTAACGTGAGCTCACATCCAAGTACGCGTGTCTTTCTTTTCATTTCGCTCGCACAAAAATGCTGCCGCCGAGGCCAGGAATCGAACCCGCGACCTAAAGCTTAGCAACACATCACCTTAGCCGTTAAGGTATGTCACGGCGGGCTACGGAAAACGAAATAGACGATAAGAAACCTAGATAAGAAGCATGGGCGTCGGCAGGATTTTATATTGATGGGTGCTAACCCATGTTGCATCGCGGTGGGAGAGAGGGCGCGGGGGGGGGGGGGGGGGGGGGCAAATGCTGGTGTGGTTTGGGGGAGGCAAGCGCCCCTGTTGCACCCCCCTGTTGACGCCCATGATTAGAAGTAATACTTTTTTTTTATTGCGACACAGACTTGCCCTTAAGACATAATATTTTGTGTGTATATGTGTATTAGATGTGTGCTGTAAGACCGGTGTTGTGTATGAAGTGAAGCAGTGTGTTGTGGAATCTGTTGTCGTGTATCCAGTGGTCATAACTGGTCGTGCCACTGCAGCGAAGGCCGGCTTGCAGGAGGTGACGGGAGCGTTCTGACTGTAACCTTTGGCATGTCCGTATGAGATGGTATGCGTCTGCTTGCGTCACTGGAATAGAGCAGTCCGGACACGTAGAACCTACCGGTAAATGCGACCAGTTCCGCGGTGAGAGCAGCCGGTGTAAGGGCCACCCCTGCCCGAAGTCTCCTAAGCATGACTTCATCCACCCCAGTAAGGTGAAGGGGGAGGGAGCAGACACACGGTGGGATACGAGAGCGTGCATCCTGCCGGGGAACATCTTTACGGGCTCGGAGTGAGCTGAGGGGCTGTGAAGTAACACTTAACCCTGAGCTCACAGGACGTCGATTATGGAGAAACACGATATGAAAAGATAAAGCCAAACTTAATCTAGGCCTTTATTTAACAGTAAACCCATCGTCAGCGATTGCGATTGAGCGGCGAAAGTGAAAACTATAGCCCGAATTTAACGGTGAATCGTGCCTCTGTAATAACAAGATAAAAAAAAAACTCACACAGTCCCTTTTGCATTTGCCTAAGACGAGTCGAAGGCAGAATCCATCCTGCCTGGACATTTTACCGTGCACTTTATATCACACGAACGCCGCTTTTCAATTTTTTTTCTCAGTTAGGCTAACGTCGCCAAGACAAAGTGAAAGCGCAGATCTCGCGCCTCGAGCCACGCTTGAGTAGAACGCCGCTTCTTTTTATTTATGTATGTTTGTGTGTGACGCGAACGGCACAAAGAAGTGAACGAGAAGCCCGCGATAACTTCGACTTTTTTGCTTCATTTCGGTAACACCCGCTTTTCCATCGTGTTCGCCTAAAACATATAATGCATTCGCCCTAATTAAAAGCACGTGTTGTTGCGCCTCTTTTGGTACCGACTTGGAGGCTTAGCGAGTGCATAATATTAATTGTTGTGGTTTCACGTTCCAAAACCACGGTATGATTATGAGGGAGGTCGTACTGGAGGCCTCCGGAAATTTCGACCACCTGGGGTTCTTTAACGTGTACCTAAATCTATGTACACAGGCCTCAGTCATTTTCGCCTCCATCGAAAATGCGGCCGCCAAGGCCGGGAATCGATCCCACGACCTTCAGGTCATCAGTCGAGCGCCATAACTACTAGACCACCGTGGCAGGTGAAGTTTCGTTGATTTGGATGACCTTGTAATCGAAACCACGATCTCTCGGTATGCGACGTTAGGAGCCGCGGGCGCTTAACGAGCGCATACCTTAGACGGGACGTCACAAGACAGAGGTCGTGATTTTAAGTTCTTTTTTACTAGCACTCTTTTTGTGCCTACTCATTTGTTCTGCCTATAAGGCGTGCACTTGTTAAACCTGCAAGCAAAAGATAAAGTGCGCCCAACACAACGCGCTTGTAAAGTAAAGAACTACAGAAGTTTTACGTGGCCTAATACAGAATAAATACACATTTGTACCGACGCAATCGAAGTGCCAGAAATTGTCTGTGTACCCGTAATCTGGGCATCCAACAAAACAAAAAAAAAAGAAGAGGAAGAACGAGTACAGAATGGGGAATTCCAATAAAACCCCATTCAAATGTTCAATAGCATCCCGGGAGCATAGCTCTGGGAAAGTTGACCGTTGCCGCTGGAATGTGAAGAAAAAACCCGAAGCACGTCTTCGAAAACAGAAAATGGAAAACTGGAAATACTTTGAAGCACCATGTGTTCGGTGTCGAAATTTCTTCGAAACCGTGCGATGAAATACGTTTTCGATACTTCTTTTTTGAAGTTTGTACTGTGCCTGTGACGGGAAAAACTTTCGCCAGTTATTGTCCTAAACCTGCTGCGCCAGTGAGCTCGAACCAAAAGCCAACGTCAATATCCTGTCATCTTGTCGAGAAGAGTTTGCCGACGAGAGAGCGAGCTATTTTCTCCATAAAAAAAAAGAGTAAGACTAACAAACACGGACACCAGAGAAGAGAACAAAACAACACGAACGCGTCTAATGTTTGCGGCCTGGAATGCGTGAGCCAGCCTTTGACTGACTTTGATAAAAAAGGAAATGGAATGCCTGAACCGTTACCGTGCGTTCTAAGAAAAAAAGAGTATGTGTGACTCCTTTCGAGGAGTCTTGACTTGCCTATATAAATCTGTTCAGCTGCCCGACTCTGGTCAGCACGTATATGACGCTGGTCAGCTGCCAGCTCGTAAAAAGCTCACCTGCTTCGTGACGCCAGCAGGCAGAAAAAGAGTGTCCCACACTCGCCGTCATGCTACTAGCGGCGGTGACTAGCACACGCACGTCTAAATGCACATATATACCCGATAAGGTGGACGGGGGCATGACCGCCTCTGTAGCTCAGTTGGTAAAGCATCGGACGCGTTACTCGAAGGTCGCAGGTTCAGTCCCTGCCAGTGGCAACTTATCTTTTCGTCCACTTTAATTTCTTCATATTTACATCATAATGACTACAGACACCATCCTTTTCACTTTCCTTGGCTTTCTTGTTTGTTAGTTCTTATTAACGTTGTGTTTAACAAAGAAAAACGAGTCCTTAAAGATTCCCTTCTTTCGTGTCTTTAAAAAGACACGGTAACTCTCTTGTGGCTCACACGACTCCTCGAAGAGAGTACAATCATCTCCAAAGATAGTTGATGTGCCTCTTTAACGAGAGTCATATGCGCGGAAAGTCAAGACTTCCCGAAAGAAGTCAAAAGGCTCTTTTTTTTTTCTTAGAGTGTACGTTCTCATTTGGAGCTAAGAGTGTTTACTTGCTTTTCTGCCACTGCGCCCCTTTCAGTTGATAGTCGGCGTTTGTGTTGTCTGCGTCTTTGCTGACCCCGAAAAGTAATCGAGAATTACAGCAAAGAAGGCATTCTTAACATTTTCTGAGGACAACAGACTTGCACAAGTGGCTGTAGACTCATAATGATGCCGTATACCGCACAAGACTGCCGTTCTGCTCTGTGACGTGTGTGTGTGCTCCCCCTTTCTCTCTTTACTCTTCTTTAACACTCGCCCGTCCCTTTTTCCAGTGCAGGGTAGCATACTGGTTATTCTGAACTGGTTAACGTTCCTGCCTTTCCTCTCTCTTATGTTTTCCTTCCTTCCTAGGGTGATGTGAAAGTGGAATACTTGGCGCTGCTGCGTTTCCTGCTATCCACCGGCTTTTCTGAACAACTACATTTAGAACCCCTTCCTATGTGTTCTTTTTTTCTTTTTCTATTTTTTCCTCTCTCTATCTCTCGGTGTGCGTGCGTGCGTGCGTGTGTGTGTGTGTGTGTGTGTGTGTGTGTGTGTGTGTGTGTGTGTGTGTGTGTGTGTGTGTGTGCGTGCGTGCGTGCGTGCGTGCGTGCGTGCGTGCATGCGTGCATGCGTGCGTACCGGACTCTAATATCTGGTTAACCTGCCCGGTTTTCCTCTTCATCTCTCTCTCTCTCTCTCTCTCTCTCGAGCATCAGCCCGATCCTTGCGTCCTTGTGGGTTAAATTTACTATCAGGGATAAAACGAACAGGCACTATGTTAGGTCTTGTTAAGCCTCTTTCGTATTGGCCTCGAGGCCCACCACTGGAAATGCCGGCGCCACCGTCGGCGTGACGTGCTTGGCAGGATCACGTGGTCTCAGCGGCCGCGTCGGCTGCTTGTGGCGCACTGCCGCGTGCTTTGAAAACGAGTTTCAAGTCCCACACGCGCTGCGGTCTGTTCAAATTCGGAAGTTTTCTCTCATTTTCTACTCAATTGAAACCATTGTAATAGAGTGGCTGCCTCCGAAGGCGACGAACACGGGGCTCTACCGCTCGTTGCCGCACTGCCGCGCTTACGCAAAGGAGCCCAGTGTCAGCCTGCACCGGTAACCGCGGGACAAGAAACTGCGTGAAGCATGGGTTGTGAAGCTAAGAACCGTCAAGTAGCCATCTGCTACGAGTCTTGTGTGCAACAAGCACTTCCGCGACGAAGACTTTTGTTACTGCGTCGGGCCCGCGATGTTCGGTGAGTAGCAGACAGTGCGCACTGAGACGATGGCTCGCGCGCGCTTCCCGCCGGCAAATGATGCTTATCTGCCACAGGATGGTAAAAGCGCTACCTTTTACCACGTGCGATGCCATCTCAGAAGCCTCCAATGCGACCTCTTGATCGTCGGCCCCGTGCTCAGCGTCCACAAAATCGGCTGCAGATGCGCAAGTCATTGTTTAGATACGTTGAATTAAAAAACGCACAGGGTCCCTTATGCATTCGTTGAAGATGACTAGAAGGCTAAAGCCATCTTCTTCTTGTCAGTCGATGTACTGATTCTCCCGCGCCCCCCTCCAAAAGCGTTCTGCACCTAATGCGGTTTTGCACGGCCTCCGTGACCGATCACGGAGGCAATGCAAAGCGACCATGACGTGTGAATACGTCATCATGTGACGTCACATTATGTGACGTCATAATGACGCTACATATTTTGGCGATCTGTGACGTCATGATGACGTCATATGTTGACACCATCATGTGACGATTATCTTTTGCATCACTCGTGTTGACGCCGCCGACGCGGGACGCCGACGGGCAACCTTCCCATTTGATGAGGCATGCATTGCTTCATAAGCTACATAAATTTTGCATTGCTTCCGTGATCGGCCCACCGGCCAACCCCATGTATTTTCTTGGAGCCTCATTTATTTACGTGCGAAAGATGCCACCCTGTTGGCGTTAGACACGACACTGCTGCCAAAATTGCTGGGGTACTCGCCAAATAATTACTATCCTGTTTTGCGGCTGCTGGTTGCTGCAATACCTTCTATTTTATTCACCGCTATTTCAAGTTCATGTGGCTCCTAGTTCACCGCCGACGTTTGCAGAACAAGTACGGCAAACGTTACTGTATTTTCTTTCTTTTCCTAGGCGTCGCATCCTACTAGATGCTCGGTCTCGTAGACTGGTTCTCCTTCCACCAGCAATATCGAAGTGATGAAGCCTTGGTCTATGAATTTGTTGATGACAGAGAGCGGCAAGTTCACTGGAATGCAAACGGAACGATAATTAAGGAGCATTAAAAAAAGGCGTCGCATTTGCTCACGTTTTGTGTGAGCACCAAACGAAACGAATGCGCTGAATAAAGAAAAAGAAGCAGCGGCATTTGCCCGCTGAGAAGACCGATCAATACGCAGTGGGAGACAATTTGTCAAATGACATTGAAACGTACCCGAATTTAGACCGAAAAAGAAAAAAAAAACACTGAATCGTCGGGACGGCAGATCACAAAGTTGCCATGCGCACCGAAGCCGCAGTTGTAAGGAAATTGTTTTTGAACTGCTCTGATAGCGTCCGCGCAACAGTAGTTGTTTGTTTACTCACAAATTCTCATATTTTGCGGCCTAAAGTTCACAGCGCGGTGCCAAAACGCGCTCGTAGCAAAAGCGAAACCATCAGTACGAACATACATGCAGACGCTCATACATGCAGAGGCACCGTCAGTCGTCGCGAACCCGTGCAATCGCTGGCTTCAGGCTTCTTTCTGTTATGCTCCGTTAGGTTACACAGGCAGTCTACTCTAACGAGATATTTCACATAGTTTGCACTCAGCGAGTGACTACCTTTCACGCAAGAAGCCGGTTCAGGGGTCTCCAACGCGGTGACAGCGTGAAGCGAGTGCTCGCTTTTCTGCAAGGAGACAGCGACTGTAGACTATCTTGCACTTTCAGTTCGTCGAAGATGATTATTTTGACAGTAAAGAACATAGTTCATTTCGAAAGTACTTACAGAAATGCCCTGGAGGGCTTCCGCGAGGTGTTTTTGTAGAGCGCCGACAGCAAAACCTATGGGGAGCGCGCCGGCGGTATCCTGCCTAGCACGCAATCGAGGCGCGTCCGATAGAGGGCGACTCCGTAACTCCTCGAGGCCAATAGTACCGCTTTTGTTCTGGACAGACAATGTTCACCTCTTATGCCTCAGGGAGCTTGAAATCTGCTGTGAGCGATGACCGAAAGTAACTGGCCCTAACCTATTATGCCGCGCCCGGGCTGGAAACGTGTTTCTCTTACCGTTTCTACGCTCTCCCATTTTTCATTCGTTCTTTCTTTGTAATCATGCGTTTCACTTCCCCTGAAAGCCAACGTGATACGAGCTTCACCGACGCTCAATGTCGTTGGCAACAAGGCTAAAAAAAAAAAACGCTCTAAGTACAGGCAGTCAAAGCATGCTCCATATTCCCATTTCTTGATTATTTAATATAACCTCTCCCTTCGCAGCTCGTAACTTCCGCTCAGAGTGGAAACCCGAACCATCTAACTTTTCATCGTTTTTTTCTACCCTTGGGCTTTGATCTCATACATGTTCGCAGTCACCGCTGCTGCAGGAACCCAAATGAGCCACTCAGCGATGATGCGGAGTGTTGTTTCCATCGCGAGCGGCGCCAGCGGGCCGAAAGAAGAGGACAAGGATGTACCAGTTAGCACGAGAGGAAAAACGGGGACATCGGTCTACTAGCAGGATCTAAATGGTCTCACTCAGTGTCAGTAAAGCCCTTTTATTGCGATAGCAATTATATGGACAGTCTCGGCTGGATTTTGCCGTCGCCGTCGCCGCCGTCATGCACCGTATATGTATAAGTATGTATATATATATAAAGGCCCCAAAGAAAAATAACTCAGAAAAATGCTTCCGAAGCGCGGAATCGAACCAGGGACCTCTTGCTCCGCAGCGAGCGGCGCTATCCACTACGCCACGAAACGCAGATCCTCCACGTAGCTAACGGCGAGCGTTATATACACACCATTTAGCGCTGGACGGACTCAGAGACAGCAGGCGATAATAAGCGTTTCTTCATTACCAGCGAGGTGGCGCTAGGAGCCCGACGGGCGCATTTAAAAGTTGTCGGCGAGCTCGCTCGCTTCTTATATTTGCGCATGGGAGAAGCTTGCCCTTCCGCTGTCTGCTCGCGCGGTTTTCTCGGGCGAGGGGTAGAGGAATGTTTCACGCTTTCACCGTCATGTCCGCGCTCATGTTACGGCGCGTACGAATGTCACTCGAGCTCAGGGACGCCACCAAACGAACAAACAGAAGATGAGCGCGAACTATCAAGTGTCACAGCTCGACACTTGAAGCACGCTAGTTTCCTTCGCTGCTTCGGCCGCCTTTGCAACAGAAGCGCTGTTCAAACTGAGAGTATCCATTGGCGAGCCTCACTTCGTATAGCATTAGTTCCTTGCTATCGCATTCATTGCTTCGCCCTTGCGGCGAAACTGTGACTTTTTTAATCACCTCAATGGTATCGAGTTCTTCAACGGCTTCTCCACGCCATATCCCAAACACGGAGTGTTTGCAGGAGCCTTTATGATAGACCAGTGTGCCCGTGAAAATCTCCCTATACCCACGTGCCCGAGTAGAGACGTAAAGTTCATTAAATATGCGATAAAAAATTACCAGAATGCCTGAACGCTCGTTTCGCTCGACGCGTTTACACAATCTACAACTGCTGTAACGACCAGAACTGAAATATCTAGGCCGATATGCCCCTAAGGCGCGTGCAGGCTCCTGTGTAAACCACTCCCACATGCAGGAACTGAACTTCAAGTGTTAAACTACTTCCGCTATAGAATGCTCGCGTGTTACTTGTTCAAACTATCTCCGTATTTCTCTCTTTACTTCTTTTCTACCGCTGCTTTGAGCAGTATATCTGTGAGTGCAACAGTTTCTTCCATGAGAATGGAGAAAGCTGTCACTGATTCACTGAAGCGTATTCTGAGTGTTTCACTTCCCAACTCTGATTTTCAACTCATAAGTTGCAATTTATCCCTGGGCGAAACGAAGTTGACCATTATCGCAGCAGCCATCATAACCCTCCTCCTCCCCCCCCCCCCCCCCCCCCAGCACTGCTCCAAAATCTATCGACCACTACTTTCCCTGGGGTCAGTTTTCACAGAGTCATATTGCAGCACAAAGCAGAGTCCTTTCATTTGACAAGCCTCTTATATAACAGCGTCCACCGCTTCCAAATACCAGCAAACCCACTGACGCTTGGAAGCCCAAGCCGAACCACAGTGGCGGAACAGAAATGAAAGCCCGAACAGTTTTGCAACCACCGACTCGAATGACATCCCACAAGTTTTCCAGAGCTCGCGCCTCGACGCACCCAGAGTCGATATCCCGGGGGACTTCGGAGAATTGATCGCTAGACGCAGAAGCAAGCGTCCTTCGTATCGCTCAAAGACCACTCTTTCTCTATCTTGGTCCCCTGATCGCCCCCGCTGTTGTCTCTTTCACACTCCGGCTTCTTTGGTATACCTCGCCAACGCGTTGTCTCCTGCCACCTCCTCTCTCATTTCTTTGTTTTCTCTTTCTCTCCCTCCTCCTTCTACCTCTCTCTCTCTCTCTCTCTCTCTACAGCTCATTGTGTGTGCTTAGACGCTCCCTTCCGTGCCCTCCTGCAGACAGCGCAAGCGGAATCCGTGTCCACACTTCGTCGAGCAGCGAGTCTCCGGCTCGGCCCACAGTGACGGAATTCCGCTTGGCTACCCTAGCAGGGAGGCTTCTCGCAACAACAAAAAGAACAAACGAAAGAAGGAAAACACTCGCAGGATCCCTTGTGCATTCGCCTAAGACGACTCGAAGGCGACAGCCATCCGGTGTGGCTCATTTACAGTTCCGTTATATATAATATAATAATTGTTGGTGGTTTACGTCCCAAAACCACGATGAGGTTATGAGGAACGCAGTAGTAAAGCGTTTCGGAAATTCTGACCATCTGGTGATCTTTAAGGCGCAGTCGTGCACCTAAATCTAAGCATATGGGCCTCAAGCATTTCGCCTCCATCGAATTGCGGTCACCGTGGCTGAGATTCGGTCCGGCGGCCTTCGAGTCAACATTCGAGCGCCATAACCACTAGACCACCGTGACGGGTTGCCATTTATATCTGCGTCCAACGTCCAATAATTAACTTTCACTAATTGCCCTGAATTTGCCTATGACGCATCGAAGGCGAAAGTCACCCGGTGTGGCAATTTTACCGTGCCATTTATATTGGCGTCCAACGTGCACTAATTAACTTTCCCTAATCAACTTTTCCTAATTTCCATTTCAGTGACTTTCCTTAATTAGCTCAGTGCGCAATTAATTTACTTTGATTGTCGTCATGAAATGAACATTCACAAATCAACTATCAACTTTGACTAATTGCCATTTCACTGAGTGACCTTTGCTAATCAACTCAGTGCTCAAGTAATTTGCTCTATAATAAAATTAACTTCCACTAATTAACTTTCGCCAATGAATCTTTACTAATGAATTCACTGCTTGACGAATCTGATTCGACTATCATCATCACATACGTGCAAAGCCTCGGTTTTGCACGGCTTTCGCTGCCGTCACGTGATCTTCTTGCTTTACTTCTCTCACACCGGCTATTCATTCAAGGTCACGTTCGCATTATGTATGTAAGGCTTGCACCTTCACGAAAGCCTTCGCAGTACGCATCTTCCACGCTTTTCTACACTTCGCGACTTTCTACATTTTGACTACGGCTGTTATCCAATCCCACTTACCCTTACTCCCGGTCGTTCCCTATTTCACCTCCTCTCTCAAGAAAACAGCCACACCGGCTGGCTTTCGCCTTCGAGTTGCCTTAGGCGAATGCATACGGGACCCTGTGAGTTTTCTTACAGCGACACTTGATATGTCTAGGCGAAACCAAAATCCGTCTGTTTTATTTTACGCAGAAACTACCTAGTGCGTTTGTGCCGCCGAGTATTGGGGAAGCCCCACTACTCACCATTGGTCCACTCAATATGAAGAGGTCGTCAGCGGGCAAAAACATTCGGGGCTTGTCCGAAAAGTATAATGCCAGTAATTATATTGTGAAGTGATTGTGTGCCACATCGCGCCCGTTGGAGTTGGTGAAGGGCGACGTTCGCTTTGCAGGCACGGCAGCTTAGTAAACTGTGACCATTTGAAGAGTAAGGACAGGCTTTTGCGTGAAACTCTTTTTCATTTGTTGTGCAAGCCGTAATACTGCGCTCGTTGGAACAAAGGCGAAAGGATTGGCACCAACGTTTGTGTGAAACAAGGCCGATACACGGTGTAAACGTTTCCTATCATAGAGGCAGCCTATGGTGATGACGGTTGGTTGGGGTACCAAACATCCTACGAAAAGACGTCATTTTGTGACGGTTGGCAAAGTCAAAGGGGCTTGTACCAAGGCTCTAAAGGAGATTCCAGAGGAGGCCTACAGTGACATCATCAACTTCTGGTAATCTTAACTGGAAGCGATGTATCAATGCAAGAGGAGCCTATTTCAAAACCCTTTAATGCGCTGTAACAACCTCATCAATATTTTTTCTTTCAATCTACTCACTGATATTACTTTCCGGACGCATCCTGTACGTGTCACAGAAGTAGCAAATCCCACTACTCACCACTGGTACACCAAAAATGAAAAACGTGTGTTTGATATTATGCGTAAATAATTGTCTTTAAAGTCATTTTCCTGTGTATGTCAAGCCATGCAGAACATCTCTGACTTTGTACGTGTACGAATGAACTTGTTTTACTTACCCGAACTCCTGTTTGAATATTTTTAACTTACGTGTTTTTGGATTGCACTGTGTTTGCACATTTTATGTTCTACTGTATGACATATCTTGTGCCCTTCTTATTGTTTTGTTTACTTTTAGGGGCGAAGCTCCTTACGGCGGCACCCGTTCGTCCCTCGTAGTCGTAGTAGTGCGTAACCAGTCGTTACGCTAGTACCAGATCTTGACCTCCAAGGTGGTGCCGGTGGGAGATTTTTCCTGTGCGTTGTTGAACAATAAAAAATTCGCAGCGTGCGCGTTAACTAAAAGCCGAATTCTTCTGTCTCTCATTCCCCATTAGCAGCCATTGGCATGTTCCAGTAGGAAACGTTAGTAGAAGCAGAAGTGTAAGTGCTAGCTAAAAGCCGACTTCTTCTGTCTCTCATTCCCATTAGCAGCCATTGTTTACCTCCAAGGTAGTGCCTGGTGAGATTTCTCCTGTGCGTGATTAAACAATAAAAATTTTGTTCAAAACGCCGTTGATTGATGAAATAAACCAACGAAAGACGCCAGATGTTTTGTAAAAGCAAAACGAAAGAACGCCAGATGTTTCTAAAGCAAAACGAAAAGACGCCAGCTGCTTAACGAAAGACGCCAGATGTTTTCTAAAGCAATGGTTTTCTAAACAATGAAAATTCACAGCGTACATGTAAAATTAAAGTGAGCTGCAAGTCGTCATAACTCTCATCGAACCTTTAGTATAAACGCGCCCGATCTCACGTCGGTGATGATGTACTGGGCAGAATTCACGGAAGATTCACGGTTTACCGATGAACCTCCGCAGCTTCGCCCACTCATCATCATTCACTCCGTGGATATGCTGTGATTTTTTTTTTTTTCATTTTCTTAGTATTGTATATTTCGCTTGCTATGCAGAAAGGGGTAGCTGGTGCCGCCATAAAGGCACCAACCCCTCCAATATACATCATTTTAATAAAAAGAAAAAGTTACAAACAGTTGGCGAACACCAATTACGATTTCTGGACAGACGTGTATACCTAATAATTGAGAAAGACTTCAGTGAGCCATCGGTATTAAACCCAGCGATAAATCCCGGGACTGCAGGTTTCAGCTTCGCTAGTTAATCATCTACACGGAGGGCTTGGGCGGTGATTTTTTTTCTTTGTCGTCTTCGTCGTTTCCTGCCGTCTTTTCTGTCTCCCTCATTCTTTTATACAAAGGCTCGCATCCTTCGGCCTTCGCCATCGATGTCCTTCACCGACCTTTGTGTGGTACACCATTTCGCTTTCAGCCTTCCCTCCTTGAGCCGAGATCCGCCATTCTCTCATATCCTTTTTCCCATTGTTTTACGCGAATTCCAAGGCTTGAGGCTTCTTCGCGCCCTTAGCCTGAGGCTGTTTTGTTCTCTGCCCGGACCCATTAGGCAACTTCCTCTCGCGTCTTCACTCTAGAGGCTAAGCGTCGGTAATTTCCGGCCCCACGAGGCAGGAAAAACGGTTGCGTTTACCGGAATCGGGTATTTCCGTTTCGCGCTTGCTTGGGCTCTCGCTTCGCAAAGCGGATAAGAGATTATGGAAGCGACCGCTGCAACTTTAGGCTCGGAGGACAAAAAACAATGACGTGTAAAAAATAGCTGTCCGCGTGTGACAAGCTATTTTGAGTACATGCCTATACTGTGCCTAGTAGGAGCGATTTCCTACACTTTCCTGACGACAGGAATTAAACGGCTAAAATAAATACTTCACTTCAGTACTAAACAAATACTAATACATAAACACTAAAAAAATTAACGGTGGACCGAGAAGGGACCTGAAAAACAAGGCTGCCATTATCCATTCTTCGCGTTCTCTTTGCACTACAACGCACCTATATAATTACGAAATTAATCAATCTACCCAAACAAAAGGATACACTTTTTCAATGCCCCGTGATTACTGCTTTGACGTTTGAAAGTTTGCTTAAAATCAAGACATGTATACAGTTACAAAAAATACACCTTTGGAACCCAACAAATGTGTTAAGGGGTCCCTACCGATTGTTAATTATTTTTAACATTTTATGTCGTTGTTAAGTTCTCCTTGCATATAGTTGTTGTTGTTGCGGCCTTTAGTTTATGTTTTTATGAAAGAGGTGGGCGGCGAAATTACGCGGCATCGCAGTGACAACAATCACCGTCTGCCTATTTAGGCTCAGCGACAGAAGAACGGTTCGCGCGGACATCTTTCACTTGACGGCACTTGTGTCCACGTGACCCGCCTAGTGCGTCTTCAAACTTCGTAATCTTATCGTTTAATCTGACCTTTTGTCTCCCTTCTTCGTCATGCGTGAAACCACGAATATTGCATCGTAATAAACACGCGCTGTTGAACGCTTGGTTAGAGCAGATGCGTGGAGAATTAATTGACAGTTCGCCAAGCTCTTCCAGTCTGTCGCAGTTCTGTATAGGCCTACCTAGTTCCAGTGCGTGACCAACTAGTTAAAGCCTCCTCGCTGACGATGTGTTCATCTTTGTACGTCTGTGTCTGCTTTTCTTCCACCTTGTCCTTGTGTATACGAACGAGCACAGCTATAAAGAGCGTGCACAGCGGTGTATCGCCAACGCCAGCTAGTGTAGAAAGCAGGGATATCATAAAGCGTTCAATGCGCCTGACTCTTATACGAAGCCGACACCAACATTGCACACACTGCACAGATTTAGCGAGGAAAAGCAGAAACGCCCTTAACGGGCCCGTAGGCGTTTGCCAAGTTTTGACCCACGTCCTGAGTGCCTACAAAGCAATTTTAATGCCGACGTTGATTAGCGCGGCCCTGGTGCGTCGTCTCCTAACGCGAGTCCTTGGATGTAAATGCTTTCTTCCTTCACCTTGCTAATTAATGTCAGCCAGTTTCACGCAAAGTTTAGAAGCTAGAGAAAAACACACCCTAAGTGTACTCATCTGTGTTTCACTTCGTCAGACAACATTGCAGCGACTACCCGCCACGGTGGTCCACTTGCTATGGTGCTTGACTGCTGACCCTAAAGTAGCGGGATCGAATCCCGGCCGTGGTGGCCGCATTTCGAGGGAGGCGAAATTCTAGAGGCCCGTGTGCTCAGATTAACGTGCACGTCAAAGAACACCAGAAGGTCAGAATTTCCGGAGCCCTCCACTACATTTTAAACGGGGTAACCGATAAATGTGATTTTGTGCACCTATAAAGTAAGGATTACATTAGATTTGAGTGCATAAGTTCTAAACTTGGTAACCCTTATTGTCGGTGCACAAAATCACATTTATATGTTACCGCCTTTAGAGTGTACGGCATCCCTAATAATCATATCGTGCCTTTGGGACGTCAAATACAAACATTTACCATTAACATTGCTACGATTAGCGCAGCATTTCTAGTAAAGCATTTATGCGTAAAGAGATCAACTCGTATCATATCGTAGACTCTCGATTACCCGTGAAATGACAACATACCTAAATATTTTCACGTATCAAAACGCCCTTCCTGTGTGTCTCTTTTTTCATCCTGTGTGTATGTGCGTTTTTCTTTCGTTTTTTAACACGAAAGTGTTTTATGCCGGGGTCCACGTGACGATACGACGTTCTAAAATATAAAGACTAACATATGGCAAAGAAAAAACTAAAGAAAAAGTTCCGTAACCAGGAGTCGAACTTACGACCCCTCGATCCCCAGCGCGCAGCGCGAAACGACTCCGCCACAGACAGCACGTTATTCGACATGCTAACGGCGTGCTATTTATATACACAATTTGCCGGTGGCTGTACTCGGAGATCGCGGCACATCAGCGTGTTCTCGTTATCACTAGCGAGATGGCGCGAAGGGATCGACCGGCGCGCGTCGCCCCACGCGTTGAGATGAGCGTGCGCCTCTACAGGGCGGTCGCTCCTGCGCGCGCGCTTATCTTTTACGTCTTGCGCTGTCACCGCAAGTTTGCACTGAAGGTACAGAGAGCACGAATTTCACTTCGCTCACTGCAGCGGCCGCTTTTACGAAAGGAGCGCGCTGCTCACAAGCAAATAAGTTACAACTGTGAGAGTTCACACTCAATCTGTGTATACTTGTACGTTCGTTTCGTGCATCCTCCTTTGTATTTGACCAGCGAGCTTTAGCTGTCGAGCTGTGACCGTTGTTAGTTCGCGCTCATCCTGTGTATGTTCGTTCCGTGCGTCCTTTCTGCTTGAGCAGCGCGTTGCAAGTTTCGAGCTGCTTGCCGTTCTTCACGTGACATTAAAACTTGTTGCTATAGCATTCATTCTTTCGCCCTCGGGGCGAAACAATCCACAACAAACGCTCAACTACGTCTGTGAAGACACGTTTTACTTTCGTGCTATACCGATTCCTATGACAGAGGGATTAAGCATGTTTTTTTTTTCTCTCTCTCTCTACACCCTCTTTCCAACCCCTATTTCCCCCACGCCAGTGCAGGGTAGCAAACCAGATGCTAATATCTCGTCAACCTCCCGGCCTCCCTCTTCTTCTATTTCTCTCTCTCTTCACGTATTCTATATGTCACCACCAATGCCTAAACGTGCGTGACATCAGAGTTTCGCAATGCCTTTCTTTTTGCTATTCTGGCTTTCAAGAAGTGCTGATTATATTCGCGGCAGTCGAGCACGCCTCATCAACATCCATCTCAGAAGCGACCGCCATTTGGGCGTGTTTCCAGCAAATCAAAGCACATACAACCATGCAGAGCCCTCTGGCGACGGCAAAGTCCCTCACAGTGGGAAAAAAATGAAGCTCGGTTGCTAAAGGAAGGAGGAGAGAAAAGCCGTCTCGATATCAACACACGTGCCGTTGTTTCTATACCTATCCGTTTCATATTTCGCAACTGGCCGATCTATTCGCAGCGAACATAAGCAAAGCAGCGCAAAAAGAACGAGGGCTGAGGACGAGTGGATCAAGTTGCTCGGTTCCCAATACAAATCAACGGTCCAACTATATGCCTTGCCATTCTATGATAGGTTATTTACTTTTTCGCGCACGAGTGCGTCCTTGTGCGATCACTCTATGCTTTTCTGTTTGCTTTCTTTTTGTTTTTGTTTTTTTACGTTATGTAAGTTGCGAGGCGCGAGGAGATTGCTCTTAGCGAACGGTCATCGAGTCGTATCTGGATGAGTTGTATTCGACTCTCTTAATACTGTTTCTTTTGCACATGTTCGTCTTGCATACGAAGAACCATTCTTGGCACTTTTGCTTAATGTCTTGCAAAGCAAGGCTGGCGATGGCGAAAAAACAAGGTTTCGTTGCGTAAACGCAGAGGACCGATTTAGGACTCCATTCTCATGCATTGAGATAAGAGTGGCTTATGGAAACACAGTGCGAAGTGCAACCATCGTAAGTATATAGGTTTTCGCACAGTGCAAGTGTAAAGGCAACGATAAATGATAAACAGCGCCGACTTCCAACAAACTCTCCCAAAAGTCGTAAAATTCAGTTTGTTTCAATGATTCAAATTTTTCTCTGTGCGCGTGGAAATCGTGTGATAAAGCGCGTATCATTGTATTCACGATTTTACATTCGACACATGGGCGCCACCACTTTGGGCTGTTAAACGAATGTTTTCTTATTCTTGTATGTCGCGACATGAAATTGACGAGGTCATGAAATGTCGAATGCACCAACCGAACAGTTTTCATTGCGTATGCCTATACCGTAACACTGTTCGCTATTGTTCAAGATTCGAAACGGCAAGGCTGACAGCCCAATATGGCGGCACCGAAAACTACAATATTATCTGTATGATAGTCTATCCGTAAGATAGTCTTGTAGTTGTGGTTGCAAGGCTTCTCTTCATGTTTCTATGATTGTTTCTAAGGATCACTACCGGCGGCTTAATCAACATGTTATCGAGGATGATATCACTTAATGACTCGTTAA
The DNA here is from genome assembly GCF_013339695.2 of Rhipicephalus sanguineus. Lineage (NCBI taxonomy): Eukaryota > Metazoa > Arthropoda > Arachnida > Ixodida > Ixodidae > Rhipicephalus > Rhipicephalus sanguineus. The sequence goes on along the minus strand of NC_051185.1, from coordinate 9,495,444 downwards.
AAATTGTTCGAGTGCTCGGGTGACACTTTTGACTGATAAAGAGTTACATGTCGAATGCTGTCATTGCAAATCCTATCACAGTGAAACTTCACCTAAGAAAATTTAAGAAAACTTAAGAAAACCTAAGAAAACTTAGGAAAAAGTTCGTTAAAGTGAAAGTTCGATAAACTGAAATAGTTATGTTGTAACTTGTTATGAGGAGCTAAAGAAAACATCAGTTCTTGAAATGAAATTTGAACCCTTTAATTTACAGTGCTGCTTATTTGAATGCGAATTTCTTCTTATATAGCACGTTTTGAAGAATGCAGTAATCTTTTGCTACATTTGTGTATGGCATCGCTCTGCATTGCCTTCAATCTGCGCTGCGCAGGTCGTGTTCGCACATGATGCAGGTTAGTCTCTGCACTAAGACTGGAAAAGCGGGCTTCCCTCGGACGGTCTTGAATGCCGTGGCCGAATCCTTGCTACGGAAACTAAAAATCAGTACTCAGGAAGAGCACTTGAAAGAACGGGAGCGTACAAGACCACATCTCGTGCCGTACGTGCACAAGGTGAGCCATAATCTGAAGAAGGTGGCCACTAGGTATGGAATTCCGGTTGTGTTTTCTGCTTCGAATAAACTGGCGCAGGTGTGCCAGCGAATCTCTCCTGCTAAGCCGCAAGGGTGCCAAAAGAGGCACATGGAACCTTTCAGGCGTTGTGCCGAAGGTGTCGTCTACGAAATTCCTCCCATATAAGACAAACGGGACCTGTGCATTAACGATCGCCTGAGGGAGCATGCCAACAGCATTGGAAAAGGTGATGGTGCGCACCATCCTGCGCATGTTAAGTCATGCTCATTTGTGCCACGTTTCGCACAAGTTTAGAATATTCGAACAGAGCAGATACCAAACGGCGAGGGAACTGTTAGAAGCGTTTTACGTTAGAAGTAAGGGGTCCGTCTGTGTCAGCGACACATCAGTTGGGCTATATGGAACTGAGTTATCCTTTTTTTAATCGACTACTTACATGATTACGTGTTCGACGTCACTTTTTCACGCATCTGCGCATGCTCGGAATTTTTCTTGATTTGTAGCCTTTGCTGCCAATAAACAGCTGGCAGTTCGGCGCTCCTCTATCTCTTTTGCCTGTCCTAAAGACTCGCGATACGCGGTTACCGTTTGGCAAAAAGATGCGCGTGGTCTGTCTGCTGGTAAAGAGGCTAGGTGGTGGCGGGGAGTCCGAGCCAGATGCCTTATATGTGTCCTGAGTGTTTCAACGTCAATGTGTGTCTTGATGAGATGGTCTCCGGCGATCGCTATAGAAGCCGCCGTCGATGCACTGAGAGGCAAGCCTAGGCAAATCCGGAGTGCCTGGGCCTGAACACTTTGTAACGTTCGTAGGCTTGTTTTGCTTGCGTTGGTTAATGCAGGCAAGCTGTACCGCAGGAAGCCGAGAAAAAGTACCCTGTACAGCTGTAGCATGGCCGCCGCGAGACCTTCGATTCCTCCGTGGTGCCTGACTCAGCCCAGCATCAGCCTAACAATACATGGCATCCGGAAAAAAGCGGATATGTCGTCACCTGCCCTTAAACAGCTCGCTTTACTCCTGCTATATGAGAAATACCAAGGCTATGTACACGTATACACTGACGGCTCCGTTTTGCCAAACAGCTCAACTGCAGCAGTTGTGATACCGATCAAAGCCACAACACTCAAATTCAAGACCTCCCACCTTACGACATCGACGGCAGCAGAGCTCGCAGCGCTTCGTGTCGCATTACATTTCATAAGTGATGAACGGGCACAAAAATGGACTATGTTCAGCGACTCCAAGGCGGCACTGCAGTCTCTTCTGTCGCCTTTACGACGCGGCCCGCACGAACAACTTGTATTTGAGATTGCAGAAGAGACGCACCGTTTAACTGAGAAAGGGCATGAAATAACTTTTCAGTGGCTTCCGAGTCACTGTGGGATTATCGGCAATGAACGGGCCGATCAAGCTGCCCGTTCCGCCCCATACTGAAAACAATCAACTCTTAATACCGCTCTCCAGAACTGCTTGCTCGCCAACTCACCACGTCGCAGTGGAGCGAGCCACACTTCCAGCACGCACGACTATATGCCCTAGACCCAACTCTCAGCCTTCGAATTCCCCCAGGACTCCATCGAGCTGACGCTACCCTTCTGTGCAGGTTATGGTTGGGTGTCGCATTTACCTGTGCGTACGCGTTCCGCATAGGAATGGCCGATACCGCAGCTTGTGACCACTGCGGAAGTGATGAAACAATTAAGCATATTCTGTGCGACTGTCCACAGTACTGTTCGCAGAGACAGTCGCTTTGCAACGTGCTTGACAAATTGGACGACCGAACTCTTTCGGAAGAAAGAATCCTGCGCCACCGACAGGACTTTACGTCTCAGAAGAAGGCTGTGCAGGCGCTAATGCGCTTTCTGCGTTCAACCGGGCTATCAGAACGGCTGTGATAGGACGTCCTGCATGTGTGTGCATGTGTGCATGTTTTGTTTTGTTTTTATTTTATCTCCCTCTCTCTCTGTCCTCTTTCCGACCCCTATATCCCCGCCCCTGTGCAGGGTAGCAAACCGGTCGCTCGCACCAGGTTAACCTCCCTGCCTCTTCCTTTTCATCTATTTCTCTCTCTTTCTCTCTTGCCTGTCCTCCCTTCATGTTTCCAGCATTGCGCCAGAAATAATATGTTTAGCAAACCGTGCCCACAGTTGTCACCGCGCTGTTCAGAAGAACAAACTCTCGTTATGATAAGCGCTGATAAGGCGTCGTCTTTGCCTACTCGACAAGCTCGTCGTGAAGCTAAAGTGCAGGTAGCGAGGGGAACGGCTTATAGCGCAAAGAATAACCGCACGCGAGCCAAATAAAGCAGAGAGTGTACGACCTTGCCTGCTGCATGTCTCATTCTCTTTATCATTCTCTAAATGCCCAAACTGCGTGACATTTCGCCGGGCTCAAGCCAATTACGTCTTAGTGCTTGACGACCACGATTACATATACAGAACATATACAAATTACATATACAGAAGCGAGTGTCAACAAGTGTGTCTCTGCACGCAAATAATTATCCGGGGACCTCTGTAGCTTCTCTTTCCTTATTCTTTGGAGGCTGCTTATAACACTACGAGTCATGTATAGCGTGCAACAATGTGGAAGCTACACAAGAGGTTCGGCTATAAGAACGCGCACCACCGCGCACTTTATGGTCAGCCTTCGCGGTTGCGAATGCTCGCGTTAGCCCTGAGCGAGCCTGCGCGTGAGAGGTCATCAGGGGCCGTGAAAAGCTGCAAGTGGGCCACACTCCCCAATGAAAGGCTAGTTAGTTTAAGAATATCCATTAACAGCCGCTAACCACAGTTCGTCTATGACCAAGCAACAAAACCTTTTCACTTATTAAGGCGAAAGCCTTATATGACTCATGAGTGAAAAAAAATCCCGGCGTCCGGGGTTGACAACACGAATGGTAACAAAGGTCACGTGCGGCGCATATCCACATTTCCCGGGTCAGAGTTAAGCTGAATGAAAGCTGTATGGAACATGAAGTAATATGAATTAATGTGCCAAGTGTTTGCCACGTGTTAAGAGTGATCATCAAGTGCATATCAAGTGCATGATCATCAGATGTGAAATAATGTGCGCTCGAGGGATTCGAAGGTAAATTAAGGTCTATGAAATGCGAATGCCGTGTGAACTAAAGTCTACTGCGTTTATCAAATGGGAATTAACGATGAATCAAGTGCTAAAGCGATTTAGGGTAATTTAAAGGTGATTCAAATGTCGTGAATGAACAGTGAAGCAAACATGAGAGGACAGGTTTTTGCCTGTATACGTTCTCGTTAGCGTTTCGTGTGATAACCATTTCGTGTGATAACCACCAAATGCACAGAACTATTTTATGTGCGAGCACAGCTACTGCGAGTAATCATGCTAGTTTCCACGGCGTCGCACGCTGCATGAAACTCGAGCGTCGCTCCCTTCCTGACCTTGCAGCAACAAGGGGCCCATTTATGACAAAATAACCCCGGAGGTAGATGCTGTCACTGGCGCCTCTTCCTGAAAGCGCCTCCGCTTCCATACGCGTGTCAAAGGTAGTTACGGTGTGAGCCGATGCGGTACTATCCGAGCCTCGCGCGCGAACGTCGCCAGGTAACAACGTTAATCCCCGGGTAATCTATTCTTCTTTTTAAAGTCAGGAGCCTCTCGGCATGACGACGAGGAGCATTATGTTGCGAACGAGAGGAGTTTGGATTGAGCATGGCTGCTGGTTGCAACGGCGCCTAGATAAAAACAAGGGCAAGTTAATCGCTTTAACGTCACCCTTATAGTCGTCTGTTTGCTCTTCGTGTTCAGAAAGCTTGATCTCGTGCTAGCGCCGACTATTACTTAAGCTGAAACCTTACCCAAACATCCTCTGCTATTTTTTTATAGAAATAAGTGTTCTCTTCCCCACATTTCGAGTATGCTATAAGCGAAGGCTCAGTTGTTCATAACTACACGTTCTTTCCTGTTAGTACAGAAAACTAGCAATGAATGTTTACTTTCGTGAGTGCATAATCACCTACCGTCATCGTCCTGCTCTCAATACCCAGGGAGGCTTATCGTAAGGGACACGCTCCAAAAAATTATAAGCTTGCATCCTCTTGGAAGTCTTTTTTTTTTTGTCCCAGAACAATGATCGTCATCTGATCTGGCTTCAGGCCCGTAACCGGGGGGGCGGGGGGGGGGGGGGGGGGGGGGGCTAGGTTTCCCCTCCCCCCGAAATTTTGTTGAAGTAGGTGTTTTACCAAAAATAAATAATGAAAATAGGTCTTTTTCTCAAACAGTTGTTTGCAACAAACGCCTCTCGTACACCTCGCGCAATTAAAGCGCTTTTAAGTTTGTCGAGATAAACTTGTCTCATCGAGATACTTTTGTGTGCTGACTGTAGAAGTGTGTGCCGTTATAGCTTGTGTTATCTACATGTCGTGGACGGCGCATATCACTTCATTCGTCTAGTATTCGTCCGTCCGTCCATCCGTCCGTCTATCTATCTATCTATCTATCTATCTATCTATCTATCTATCTATCTATCTATCTATCTATCTATCTATCTATCTTATCTATCTATCTATCTATCTATCTATCTATCTATCTATCTATCTATCTATCTAATCTATCCTATCTATCTATCTATCTATCTATCTATCTATCTATCTATCTATCTATCTATCTATCTATCTATCTATCTATCTATCTATCTATCTATCTATCTATCTATCTATCTATCTATCTATCTATCTATCTATCTATCTATCTATCTATCTATCTATCTATCTATCTATCTATCTATCTATCTATCTATCTATCTATCTATCTATCTATCTATCTATCTATCTATCTATCTATCTATCTATCTATCTATCTATCTATCTATCTATCTATCTATCTATCTATCTATCTATCTATCTATCTATCTATCTATCTATCTATCTATCTATCTATCTATCTATCTATCTATCTATCTATCTATCTATCTATCTATCTATCTATCTATCTATCTATCTATCTATCTATCTATCTATCTATCTATCTATCTATACCTTTTTTTCTCGTGTACGACCGCTCACCTAAACCGCTTACTGACTTCATAAGTAAGCAAACGTGTCGGCCCTATAAAGTAAATGGTGGTTGTGTTTTACACTTGCCTCACTGCTTCTGATGAAGATGGTCCTTGACTGGACGCTCTATAAAAAGACTTACGCGACGCTGAGCACTTATAACATCGCCGGACTTTCAATAAAGTTGTTTCCATTCATTCCATGAGATCCCCAATTATAAGCGTACGTATTTGCTCGTGCTCTTGGTCGTTATTTAGTTGCAGATTTTTCTTTCCTCGCAGCACGTATTTACCTTGTACTAACAGGCAAGCCGCTGTCCGCACAACTTCGACTGCTCTGATAGTTTCGTGCAGAATTGAGAAAATGAATCTCTGCTCACTCGACAGCTGGATGCATATAACTCGTATGTATTACGCGTCGTTCTATGCCTAAGGGACACAAAACATGCGAATGAAAACCAAGAACAACGATTGACGCGATGTGAATAAACCACGTCACCGCTGTATTTCAAGCGAGCCAATAATCCCATGCAGTGCAGTACAGACGCTTGATGCTGTGAGTGACATAGACAAAATGCGGAAGTCTTCATCAGAGACTTTTCTATCCTGCGTTCACTTTTTCTTCTGTTGCCTACACCTCGCTTCTGCTAAACAGTGCCAGAGGTGCTGAAAACTGACTTTTGATCAAATAGAATGTGTAATAACGATTTCTAAATAAAAACAGAGGTTCGCATCTCCAATGGGACTTTAAGTCATTAGCAGTTGTCAATTAAGGGTTATATGCGGCTAGAATCGACCATTTTTCGACAGGTGTATGTTATTTGAACTAGCCTAAATATTTCAACCTGCAGCATGTATCACCTCTTGTTTCACAGTGTTGATAGCTATAACAGTGTCACATCTCAACAAAATATTGCAAAAACTATGATATGAAATTTTCACTTCTAGTTGCAGCAATAGCATCAAAAATATTATTCTGTCGACTACTAAGGCGAAAGGCTTAGATGTCCCACCAAACGCGAAAATTGAACGTGGTGTCGGCGGCGTCAACGCGAGTGATGCAAAAAATTATCATTACGTGATGACGTCAACGTATAACACCATCATGACGTCACAGATCAATTTATTTCTCTCTTGGTTTGTTCTCTAAGAACTCATTTCATCAAATGGGCAGCGTGACTCATCAGTTGAAGACCTCTAAATTTAATACGGCACCACCCTTAATTTATAAAGGGCTTTCAACTCCGTCGATAGCGCTCAGATAACTTTCACGTCCCCAGATTTCAGAGAATTTGGCCAAGAAAAAAAAAACATTTACGAAACTAAGCCGTTCTGCACACAGGCGCTGGATAATCCGGACAAACTCGCGCTATCTGAGCGCGCAATTCTATAGACGCAGCGGTCTGTTTAAACTCTGCAAAGCTATTTACAGATAGGCTTGTCACACACTTGCGCTCACACGCCAGAATAAAGCTCCTTCGCTTTACTGTTCCTTTTCTTTTTTTCTTTTTTTTTTGCATCGGCATCTATCCTTTCAACCACTCTGGAGAGCAAACAAGATTAGATCGAAGTAAACATCGTACCACGAAAAGGCCAAGATTAGCGCCTGTCCTGTATACGTTGCGCCTCTTGGTTTACTCGCTATATTTTCTCTTCCTTTTGAAGCTACACGCCTAAGGAAGCGTTTTAAAAACATTAGGCTCCTCAACATCTCTACCGTTCTTAGTACTTTCAAATACAAACGAGCACAAAACAATTCGCTATATCTAAAGTTTTGTTATAGATGTATAGACGCACATAGTATCACTTTCTCTCGCAAGGGTGCCGTCGCCAACGCAAGAAAATTCTTTCCCCCTAATCCAATCGTGGCTGTTGCTGTTGTTCCCTCTGATATTGTTCGTACCCACACTGGGGGATTGGTCATGAATCGATTAGATGATTTTTTTTAATATTTGGAGGAATAAATTATGATAAACAGAAAAGAAAAGCAAGCGTAAAAAGGAAAGAGCCCAACGATTGTTTACTTGCACTTTCAGACCACATAGTTATCCTGAAGAGAAATTAGAAGAATGGAATTAAAGTGTAACCCAACTTTATTTTTGTAATTTATTGATTCATCACTATTATAAGCATACTTACACAAGTAGGAATTTAAAATCGTATTCGTTTTGTTTCGTGAACCAAAGCGTAAACAGAATCAAAACTATTCCTGTGGCTGAAGCCCCGAGCCAAAGCACCGAAGGTGAGTACAGTATCTATCGTTAAGTTTAGCCATAGGTCAGCAAATGAGATATCAAGAAGCCCTTTATCTTTGTAATATATAGCGGCGACATGACAAATAGTAATCCTCAGTTGAATCTGTTTCTAAACAGAATTGAAATAGGGGCGATATCGGCAGACCAGCCCTGTGTGAATATAGATTTAAAGGGGGCACATGTAATCGTAATCTAGTTATTATAACTTCCAACTGTCTAGTTTGACAACACTGGATTTTAAACGGAAATTTTGAATGATGAATCCAATTTCGAAAGTAACTTCTTCTGCCTCTCTCACATTCGGCACCAGCGCGAATTTCGAGTTTCCCGGCCTTGCGCTCACTTCCAAGCATTCCCGTGAACCTTGCTTACGCCTTTGTGCCAACAAGGTTAGTAGGAATGCTTGGAGTTGAGATAAATAAAGTTAAATAAAGTTTTCTCTCTCAAGCATTCCCACGAAACTTGTTTACTCAAAAGGTGCAAGCTTCACCAACGAAGACGGATCGGTGCGGTGCCCGTTCTCGGCAAAAGCGTGATGGCCCCGTTTTTTCATTATCCTCAGAGGCGTTTTTTTTTTTTTTCACTCCTCGGGGCTCGCATGATCGTGAGCCCACACGGAAACATGCGCGAAGCGCGCATGACGGTTCAAAAACGGGGAAGAGCTGGAATGAATGTGCGCGCAGCTGCTAGCGTACGCTGCAGCCAATCAGTGAACGGCGGGGTCTACCTTCGTTCCAGCGTATCGCAATATACGTATATAGAGTGCTTGCCGTCAAGGTAAGCGATGTATGTGGGATGTGTTGATTGAAACGGTTGATGAGACACCGGCTGCGCACACTCGAGTGCCGCGGCTTTCACAAAAGAAAAAAAAAGCTTCGTTCGTAACCGGAGTCTGCACGGTGGTTTCGAAGGAAGCTCGGCCCCTTTTCCTGCTCAGACACGATGGTGCCGTATATTACCGGTCATAATGGCGTAGCCAAGTTTGCCTTTCCGTATAGCCATTCTCGCCGCCGCGATGAAGCTTTCGCTTAGAGGCAATTGTTCGGGCCTTGCGTTACTGACCGGCGAAACGAAATGGCAAGGTAAGCGTATCTCGCGTAGGAGGAGCTCATCTTCGACGTCGATGACCGAAATACCACGTAATGACTTTTCCCGCGCCAACTTTTCTTTATTTATCTTTCGAGTTCTAACGTAGAAGCATTATTATTGCTTGGCCACACCGTTGCGATCTTAATAGCGCGCGTATGCTCTCCCCTGCGCAGAGGCGTTGTAGACCAGAATTTTTATCGCTTGTGGAAAGCAGCCATCTTTGACCGGGGAGGTCAGATGGGACGAACGGCCACAATAGGTATAAGCGCCCCCCCCCCCATACCTCGTCTTTGTGCTTAGTTATGATCGTAAGGGCGCCAGTGAAAGGGGAACAGCGGTGGGAAGGGGAAAGCGCGAAAGTTCCCTCCTCCCCCCCTCCCCCCCGTAATACAAAATCCGGCGCACGCCTATTCCGGCACGCCATTTTCTTGTCAGGTCTTTGTACTGTATAGATTCTTGCACCGGCGTAGCCACGGTGGGGTCGGGCGGGAGGGGGGGGGGGGGGTAAACGCTCTGCCCCCTACATTTTTCAATTTTGCATGTGTATATATACAGGCTCACATACAAACGCATGCACGAACACATCAAGTATAGTAGAACAAACACCGCCTCCCTCCCCCCCCCCCAAAAAAAAATAAAGAAAGAAAATTTCTGGCTACGCCACTGAATTCTTGGAATGTGTTTGATACTTCTTTCATCCCTTACATAGTATAGATGAATGCTGAAACGACGGAATAAACAAATACACCCCTGCAGCGCTTGCCTTCACGGCAAACTATTGCATATATATGTGTACAACTAGAACAAGATTAACACCCACATCAAGATTCAGGAGAAGGATATACCGGCGCAAATGACATGCAGTATAAAGGCTAAGAAAATGAAGCCATTCCTTACGCAATAGCGTTATACGCAGCCCATCACCGCCCCCTCGCCCCTTCTCTCTGCTTCTATCTTATTGTAATCCATCTTACGACCACGTCGGCACGGTGTTTTCCGCAGAAACGCACCGCTAACACGAAGTTCTTTAGATCGTGACTCAAAGCAGCGTATTGTAATACGTGTGCTATACATGTGCCTACGCGGGTGGTGTCTGTAGTACTGTAACCATAACGACAATGGCTTCGGCCATTTGTAGCGGGAACATTTCTTGGCCCACTGTAATGCCTTTCTACGCCTTCACAAAAAAGGAACACTCGTGGTTTCTACTGGCCCTCCGGGAATACGCCCCAACGGTCGTTTTCATTCAACACCAGCCTGCGCTAAGATAGCGGCAGCCGCTGCATTGACCGCACGGCGTGCCTGCAAACGCGCGCTCCGGCTAAGCAGGGGAAGGGGCCTGAGTGACCTATTTTGCAACGGCTGCCCGCAGCACAGAAGCGACAAGGACTCGTCGGCTCTTCAACTACATGGGTGGAGGAGAAGCGCTGCGGAAAACGCCTTCTTACAAACAAAAAAAAAAAGAAAGAAGAACAAGAACAGCTAAAAGCACCGTTTAAGTTTATCTCTGCCTCTTGTGTTCCCAGTCTTTATCTCGCTTTTCTTCCCTGCCTTATTGTTGTTCGTTCCAATCCAAGCCAGGCTCATTTCAAGCAATGTGAGCGCGCATAGCTAACTCTTGAGATGGAATAAAGCAAATCTCCAAAGTACGGGAGAACAGTGAGATGCGTCAGACCAAACAAACACATACGCAGAGAAAATTATGTCCTTATTCTTCCTGGCCCAGAAAATTTGCAACGCATTTAGGTACGTAACAAGAGGCCGTCAACGAGGAGCTCGGGTCGAGTGCGGCTCATCGTCCGTACAAAGCCGGGCCGAACCAAACACCAAAGCCACGTCGAGCCAAACGCAGCTAAAGGAAAAGTGCACGAATATGTTTATTCATATAGCTGTTTCGGGACGCGTCAAAAGAGGCGTCTTATCGCTCGCGGTTGGTTTAGGGGAGCCAGCAAGTAGATCAGACGCGTGCAGACCACACGCGTGGCAGGGCAAGAGACAGCGGTTTTGCTGTCGAAGCACATAAAATTGGCGTCAGCTAACTCGCGTGCCTAAAGGTGCCAAAAGTAATTCGGTGACCCCGTAATTTCGGTCAGAAAACGCGCAGCCTCCTCTTCTTCTTCTGCTGCTGCTGCTCTCTGCTGCGTCTCGCTTCTTTTAACGACTCAAACGGCGAATAAAAGCAAGGATTCTGCTGGGTGCACCAGAAAACAACCCAGACAGCATCTTGCTGCCGAATGCGGCCGCTTTAAAGTCGGCCTTCTTGTATATTCACCACAAGTCTTGGCACTTGAGGCGTCCCTTCCTGTGTCGTTTGTTGCGCGTGTGCGGGCCTTTTCTTTTCTTTCTTTTTTTTTTTTTGCAGCTTCTGAAGTAGCGTGGTTTACAGCTTCTGTTGAGTAACACTGACACCGGTGGTGGTCCCTTGTACAAAGGCGCTTACCTTTCTCACTGTTGTGTGTTCTCAAAGGAAGCTGTAGCGCACTTGCGCGTTTTTTTTTTATCTCCGGCCGCAATATGACTTTTTTTAAAGCCCAAACCTACAGCATCGCTCTAGCTGAGATGTTTTGCATGCTGTTTCGTGCCACGGCGGTGGGCCGTCCCCTTCAAAAGGCTCAACAGGCATCCTCCTTTCGAGCATTTCCAACCGTTCTTATTTGATTTTTTTGTTCTGTTCTCCCATATACCAACCGTGCTCACATTATACCTGCAGATTGCCACGAGCGTCCGTCCGCTCGCCACCCAACCGCAACCTCTCAACCCCAAAGCCCCACTTCGAGTGAATCCCACATTGCGAAGAGACCCGTTTTTTCGCTGACCTTCATTCGTGCCTCTTCTGCCCGCAAGAGCAGTGCTGAAAGTCAAGGCTTTCACGAGCAGCGGACGTGACTTGAGAGTGCAAAGAGCCCCGGCTGACCCGAGGACGCTGACGGCGCTAAGAAAGAAGCGGCGAGGCTTCGCGCGGCACGCCATTACGTCTCCTGCCGAAGCCGTCTCATTTTCTCCGCCATTCTACCAACTGCCTCGTCCCGTCTCGATCAATGTCTCGCACTCGCGCGATAGCAACTCCCGCATAAGTTCATTACACGTATTACACTGTTTTACAATAATCTGGCTCTAGATCGGAAACCACGAGGTGTGCTGCGGTGCTCGGAGGCTCATTTGGGACTGTTCCCGAGAGGGCAAATTGGGGCAGAAGGAGCGGGCAACAACAACAACAACAACAACAACGCAAAGCCCTAGCTAAGGTGGCTGGACTACGCTGAGGTAATGAGAGAGGGCTATAGCTAGAAGAGACAGAGGGAGCGGAAAAAACGCCAGGCCTGCGCGGAACACTGCGCACACTGAGAACGAAAGCTGGAAGAGCGGCCTTTCTAGAGCCCGTGGTAAACTCTCTTGGGACAACTAATAAAAGTACACTAGCAGGGTACCCACTACGACATAAATCATAATTTTTGTGAAGTAGGAAAGCACCCACTGCGCCATTATTCGTCATTGTGCGGAGAAGCGAGGTACCCGCTACACATCTGTAAGGTGTTATGCGCACTTTGTCGATGTTGTTGCTGATGACGATGAAGAATTATGCTTGAGCACATTGTAGTGGGTGGGAGGCTTTAAACCACACACTCGTTGCGCCATTTGCATTGTGTGAAGCCTGGTTGTTATTTTACTATTCTACCACGCTATATCATATATGTTAACGCGATTCCTTGTCCGAGATGACGCCTGCATTAGGGTATTTTCGCAAAGGATTTTTAAGCACCGGCGTGGCGCTGTGGTAAGATGCTCGACTCCCACGCAGTGGCCCAGTTTTGTATTTCTTTCACAATTCTTTTTTTTTTTTTTCATTTTGCGCGATAGCGGTTACGGACACCGGCGGGGAACTATGGCATCAAAAACGGCTGTTGTTGAGACCTCATAACAGCTTTCGCTGTAAAGCTCACAGGGTCCCTTCAGCATTCGCCTATAACGACTCGAAGGCGAAAGCCGTCACCTTTTTCTTTACAGTCACGGTATTGTTCCTTCGCCGACCCCCTCCGAAAGCTTTCGGCACCTAACGTGATTTTGCACCACCTCCAGGATCGGAGGCTTTCCAAGCTTTCTGCAATGACGTCATCATGTGACATCACAGTTACGTCGTGATGACTGTATGATGTAGGCACAAATTTTGTCAGTCTGGGACGTAATATGGTGGCGTCATCCCGCGATGACCTTTTGCATCAGTCGTGTTGTCGCCGACGCCGCGGACGCCGACGGTCAATTTTATAGTGTTTGATGAGACATCTAAGGCTTTCGCCTTAAAAATGAAATTCCTCTCTCTATTGCTGTGCACGGCAAACCTGAGACACTCAACGTATTCCGTTAGATGACGCGGCGACCCTCCGAAACCTCACATTCCCGCAAACTTCAAGTACAATTTCAAACTTTTGAACTTTCGCAACGGCCGCGCAGAAACGTACGGAAAGAATTCCGATAAACGAGAGTAGGGTAACTAAGAGAGTGGGCACAAAAAGTAAGAATAATAATAATAAAGGGCTACACCGCAGATAAAGTTTCACTGTCTGCATCAACCAGCACCTGATGAAGTGCATTCATAGCATCTCTTGTTGGTTTTTTTTTCCTTTTCTTCTAACACTGAACATTAAATTCACTTAGGTGGCGAAACGCAAAAGCATATCCTCCCTTCTCATGCAACCGCGCGTTGCCGGCTACTTCACACGCGAATTCGGCTGTCTTTGTTTCACATTTTTTTCTAACACACTTAACTTCTTATATCAGTTAAGCTGCTAGCCGGTGCTTTCGGTTACGTCACAGCTTCCATGGCAATTTATTTAAGTGGTTATACCATTGCTCGCGAAGTGCTCGCGCGCTTTCGCGGGCCGCAGAGAGGGCGCTAAACGATCAGAATAAGTGGTTGCGCGAACTGTTCTTCTGATCTTTCGCAATGTATGCATACACGCCATAGCGCGAACGCACTCAGTGAGTGGTGCAATATGTTCTCGTCGAGTGCCAGACTCTACCAAAATTCCTTCATGTTTTTTTTTTTTTTTTTCTGTGCAGCGAGATGTATGTACTGAATCCAAATGTATGTACTTCAATCCAAATGATTTCGCAACGATTAAAATCTTGCAGTTAATAACTAAAGAAAAAAATCTAAGGCGGCATCAAAACAAGTAAAAAATGAACAAATGCAATAACATTTCAGGTGAGTCATATAGTTTTGCGCAGTGTTCGTGATTCATGAAGAGTTCATGACTATGATATTCATGAATATGAAAAAGGAACTGTGAAGTAATTTATTTTGTAACCTATTGGGACCGTAACTAGCGCATGTAATGCGTCCTGTACGAAGGGTTGACTGCCAAAGACTACATAGCTCCTTAAAAATTTTTTACTGATTGCCCGGATGTCTCGTTGCGGTCTCGCAACGATGCCCGGATGATCTCGTCTGAGAGAACGGATAAGGTTGCGCAAAGACATAATGTTAACCTCGCCTTCAGTACACCGTGTAAATTGGTCAAGACTTGCCCAATGACGACCAAAGTAAAATCAGACCGTTGCTCTATAAAAAAACATGGTGCAGTACACACAGTTTAAAAAATATATCTCTTCTATTAAATCCTCCTAAGCTGCAACTAGGTATTTTAGGTCAAACGAGACGTTGCTACAACGAAAAGGCGCGAGAACACAACTGGGGCGTAAATCCGCTTTTTTTTCACGATCACACGGCGCATGCGTCCTTCCCCTAGCGTAAAAGTCGCGAAAAGTCTCTTCATCTCGGAGGCTTTCGTTCTGGCAATACCAAAATCCTACCGAAACGGCAGAGGGCCACACAGGAATGTAAAAGGCGGGCGGGTGTAAGAGAGAACACCGCAAGCGTTTCAATTGTCGTCCAGACTTTAATGAGACCAAGTTACTGGTCTGTTTCCGGAGCAAGTGAGAGAGATCCTCGAGGCTATTGGCATTGCGCGGCCGAAGGCGCATGCATTAGCTGCCCGTCGGCGGCACTTGCAAATAAAGAGATTGCCTTTCTGTTGCTTGAGAGGCTTCGTGACGTCACGTCGGTGACATCCGCTTTCACATGTATAAATATTCCTGTTTCTTCAAACAAAGTTTGGTTGAAAGCTTTCACTGGTGCGTTGAACGTGTCTTCCATGTGTCCTCCTGCTTTTGCGTTGCCCTTTCTTTAAGTTCTGCAAATATCCTGGCACTAGAGCTGCAAGTAACACGACAACGAAAATGCACTGTGGCCTTGGAGATCCTAGGACGTTTCTCAGCGCCTTCTGCGTAACAGACGAACTCAACACATCGGAATTTTATTTTGATATTGATGAGACGATGTTGCTATTTGTTTTTCAAGTACCTTCCTTGATACGCGATAAATGACGCGGGACGCCTTAGTCAACATCGATATATATATAGATTGGTGGAGTGGTTACATCGCTTGTCCGATTGTTTTTTTTGTCTGTTTGTTTTTTTTTCATATGTCCCTCGCGACAACTTCTTGCCTTGCGCGCCAAGCGTGCTGTCGCGATGGCCTTGGTTTCCATTTGTGAAAACAACCCTGTCTCACCAGCGTCCACGTGTCAAGCATTGCACATCCAGTGGAATGCGTAGGCGACGACACGGCGTGCGTGCGATATGGGCGACGCGTTCTTGCGTTTTAGTAGTGCTCTCGCTTCTTAGTACGGCTCCTCGTAGACATTACAAATGCACCGCCACTCCCGAATCTGTCAAGGGGCAGTGAAAGGTAAATATCTTCCAAGTGCGCTAACCGTTGCTAGGTTACAAACCTCATAACCTAACTGGTCCCAGTCTAAACTGTAATGCTTACTTTTCGTTCACAGGAGCTCTCTTACAGAGGCGAGAATGCGACGTTTACTATCGACCCTTCCAGCCGCAACCATACGAGTATGACAAGGAGGACGAGCATAGAGAAGAAGAGGAGAAGGAGGAGACTAAGAAGAAGAACAAGAGGAGGGAGAAAGACAGTGAGACAATAACAGAAAATGCACCTGATCATCTCCTCTCGGGATCGGTTGATCTAATAGCCCTAGGCGCATTAAACATCCGACCTACATTCGTGTCGAAATGCTTCTCGTGCTGGTTGTAACCTCTTCAAAGTAAAACGTTCACACTTGAGCCAACCTTTTGTAACACACAAATTTTAGCGCGGCGTGCGAGGATTACCTGGAGCTGGCAACCTTAAATAAATGAGGCCCTCGCAGGTACGCCGGTCACACGCGTAATTGTACTCGCTGTTTTCGAATAACTGACGCTCTTTCAATCGTGTGCTTGTCGGTGATCAGCCGTTTATGATACGGCAATCTTATCTTTTATCGAGGTCACTCGTCATTTCGTTGTTGCCGCATTTCATTGCTGCCTGGATACGAATGCATACCCGTCGTTGTTGCCTGTTGCAACCGAAGTGTAGCGCTGCTAAGGAATTTGATGAAGGTCAAATTCCCGCCATCGAGGAAGGAGACAGACAGGAGGGAGCATTGTGTAATACGAAATAAATAAATAAATAAATAAATAAATAAATAAATAAATAAATAAATAATAAATAAATAAATAAATAAATAAACTTGGACCATCTCCCCGAAGGGAACCCTGATGGGATGCGAAGCTGCAGCGGTGCGCAAGGCATTGACCCGGTTGAAACGGGCGTCGACGCGGGTGCTGGAAGAACGGTTTGAAGCGAAACTCGGTGTAGCGTTCACTCGAGTAAACGTTTGTTTGAAACGCAAAGACACGGGAGGCGGGTTGGGTTTCGTGTAAGTTTCATTAAAGCGTTTGGCAAGGTTCGTAGTCGTTTCTTCTGAGTCGAGACACGGGCGCTGGACCGGAGCAGGCGCGCGTTTCGCCTTGACTACCACGGGTGAAGCGAGAGAGAAGTGACACGTTCATAGGTGTTGCGAGCGGGCGGAGCAGCCGGCAGCTGCGGGCGCTACAGCGAGCATGCTGCGGTTGAGGGAGAGAGTGAACGACAGCGCGCACCTGAGAGGGAAGCGTGCGAGGGGAGCGTGACGTCAACGCAAAGCTGTGGCGTGACCTACTTGGCAACGCTCCAACACCTACGGCGAGGGGAACGCGTTGCGGCGCATTCGTACGGACGCACGTAACGTACGGCGTTACTTAAGTGAGTTAAAGAGCTTCTTCGCATCTAATAAATACGGAAAGAAAGAAAGGTAGTGAGTCAGGCACGGAGATTCGAAGCTTCATTTGCCCCCATTTTTCCGATAGGACAAAGGCTCTTGAATTTTTCTGCAGATGTTCTCTTCTGGAACACTATAAACTATGCGGCGAGTCAGAGAACCTGGTAACCGCAAAGCACTCTCCCCCATCTCATATAGCACCGGTTGAGCCGACGTTAAAATCGACCTGCGCCCTGAAGACGTGAATTGTCGTAGAAAAAACAAGTAAGCAAAAAGAAATCATTAGGTTTGCAGACATGGATACACGTGAAATAAGCTGAGTAACAAAAACGCCGATACCGTAGCTTAATTTGAAAACACACGCCTTCAATTTGAAGGCAATCGCCTGTGAAATATCTAATCTTTTTCTTTATGGTATTCCTGCCTACTAGCTCGACTTCCTTTCGTTCTACGAGGATAAACGATAACGATGTTTACATGGAAATAACGAAGATTAAGAGACGTCATCTTCAATAGTTTTGTATCGTTATCTCAAACGATAACGATGTTTACATGAAAATAACGAAGATTAAGAGACGTCATCTTCGATAGTTTTATATCGTTATCTCACTTCGCTTAAATCATCAAGCCATGAATCCTGAAAGAGTTGTTAGCTGTCTGTCTGCCGAAGATAACAACCTTAAAGTCGGCCGCTCGCTGCTAATAAAGTTCAGCGATGCTCTTAGAAAGTTAATACGCGAATTTTGAACGAAGCATATGTTCATACCAGATAACTGTGCACTCGAATAGCTCCACTCCAGCAGACGCATCTCCGTGCTACTTACCTGCAAAGACAAACAGACGAAAGACAATGCATCAGTAATCATCCTACATATGCAATCAATTCGAACAATAATTTAAATTATATCGGACAAAACTACAAAGAACAAGTCTGTGACACATTTTCCAGTTCCATCCTTTCTCCGCTTAAAAACACAAAACCAAAATGTTTATTTGTTAAATCAAAATCGCAAAAGGTTAGGAATTTGCTCGGATGATCGGTCAGGTGACTACAGACGTCGCTCGTACAAAATGTATCACACTGACTCCTCTCTTTGTCTGGGTTTAAAACGGACCTTCATAGACAGATTATACACAAAATTTCTGACTATAGGCGGATATCCTGTTTCCTACAGTGACCCTTGTTTTATGCGTATGTTAAGTACTAAGCCGGGTTTCATGACTCAAATTGCTCATCTGAACGCGGGAAGCACTCAATGTCTATAGTTGCATTTTCAATGTTCTGGAGAAAAGTTTCGGCTTACAGCTACAGCGATGAAGCAATTATCAAAGTTCAAATAATACGCCAACAGCGCAACAGCTGTAATTATTTATATGTTTTCCTCGCAGTAAGAGATAAATGTGAGAAACAATGGAAGCACAACACACTGTTTTCAAGAGTAATAAACGACGCACTCACTATTATATTGACCCAACATGTTTGCAAACTGGTTAATATTCCACCTATATGCTTACACAATTCATCAACGTAGCAGGCCTACTAGACCACGAGCTTTTTAACGCTATCGGGTTAAAATGACATTCCACATATAAAGCGTCGTGCATATTAGGCGCTATGTATGTGGCTCCAAAGCGTAATGCGTGACATGCTGAATGGGTAAAGCTGAAGAAACCGGATCAATGCGATACACTGCCTTCAATGTTCTGTCGCCTGGGTTGCGTGTATACAGATGCGTCGGGCACACATGTGCTGTGCGCATAAAAAGCTCTTTCAACACACGTTGGTGCGATCGATGATGGCGAACACCACTTCGCGCGCACTGCGGGCCTGCTACCTTCCATCTCGGCGGGTGCTAGCGTAGAAACCTCTATGTGATGTTTGTGAACACGCCATCGTGCGCACGCGATTGTTCGATGATTGCCATTCGTGTTGATTAGCATGTAGTCTAATGACATTGTGAGCCGGGAGTGGGTGAGTGCAGGTGTGTGGCCGAGTGTATGTGTGTGTTTGCGTACGCGTTCATGCGTACGTGTACGCTCTCAGCGAGCGCGAGTAAGTGTGCAATTGTAGCTATTTTAGTTTTATTGACAAAATCCTTGAACGTGAGATGGCGTAGCCAGAAATTTTTTTCGAGGGATGGCGGTGTCAGCTGACCTCTATGTATGTTCGTCCGCGTTTGTATGTGTACCTGTATAGATACGCATGTAGAACTTCAAAAAATGGGTGCGCGAGGGGCGTCAAAATTTGTTTCAACCACATTTTGTTAGCCCCTTCAGAATTATGGGAAGCGTACAGCACAGGAACTAATTAAGAACGGTTTCACAATAAACGAAAGTTGAGGGAGCTTCCGCGCTTCCATCATTAAGCATTGTTAATAGTTTGGGTACGTCTGTCAAACTTCTATAATGAGGCCTTCGCCTGAGAACTCGCAACAACGCGGGAATATCCGCTATTACAGCGACAAGTCTTGCTTGTCTAGCATATTTTTAAAGCATCTCTTCAGCCGCATGAAACATACGACTGCCGCAAAACACTGAGGAAAGAAGATATGGAAGACGCGACACCGCTACAAAGACGACATACTGCATGATGTTGAGAACAAACTTCGAGCCGTTCCTGTTCAAACTTGTTTTCAGTAAAACACATTGCATACATTCAAGCTCCTATCGCGGGTGACATCAAAGAGTCTTTCAAGTGCAATACGTTGTAAATGTTTTGTCGACAGTGGCATTCTTTTTACTTTAATTTTAAATGAGTACACGAGGCCTGAAAGGGAACGCCGTTCGATGCACCTGTGATGAATGCTAGGAGGGTACTCTGCCAGTGCGCAGGTTTGAGGACCCAGCATAGGTGTGTGCACGAGGGGGGCAGAGGGAGGGGGGGGGGCACCCTCCCCCTAACCGCCTGAGGGAAGCGCCAAGTTCGCCCCATACTTTTACTCGGTCCGATCAGTGCTGTCATTGTTTAAACTGCAAGGTTATGGCCATTACGGTATTGTCGATAATATTGGCCGAGGTCCCCTGATGTGGCATTCAAAGTACTCTACTTCCAACCTTTACTCCAAAAAGGCGAGGACCAATGGCAGGCCTTTGTGATAAGTACGTCATCGCCTCATTTCCATTCTTGCATCTATAGCGGAGCTCGTTTTCTTTCGGACATGACCAATCGTGGCGGGGGGGGGGGGGGGGCACTACGGTAAAACATGCCCCCCCCCCCTCCTTCCCCCCTTATCGAGAAACCTGCGCAGGCCTATGGACCTGGCAATGCATCGGTGCAAAAGAACGCGGCAGACAACGCGCTGAGAACAACGGGAATGCATATGACCCAGGGATATCTAGACCAGGCGTTTAGAAGGCACAGGAGCGTCCTATTCATTTGCAGCATGCTGAGTGGCGGCGCCTCTCTCGCACGCAGCCATTGCGCCTTCTTCAGTGCCCTTCTAAAATTAACTTCTCAGCTCTCGACAGAAACCAATGCTGGGCACGTAGCGCACTCTGCTTTCCCGAAGCGCGAAACAATGGGTCCGCGATGTATGTCGGGATCGCAGCGAGTCCAAAGCAGCACGGCTGTTGAGTGGGTGCGAGTGTTTCTTCGATTGTCTTCGTTGTGCTGTACACAAAGGCGTCGGAGTCTGTGAGTTGAATAGGGTCTAAAGTTGAATCCGAGTGACAGACCCCCGCTCCCTCCCCCTCACAGCCTACCAAACGGTGTTCCTGAAACTGCCGACCATCCTTTATGGATGAACCAATCCCCGAACAGGGTTGAAATTGCACAACACGCTGTGTTCGGAAGTCGCCGAACAACGTCTGTCACTGAAGCCACCGCCTTTACCGAACGACCTGTCCTCGTCAGGGCAGTGAGTGCTTTCTTCAGTAGAGCTTTTTGCGTACGCCTTGCCCACTCTGCCGCGTTGGAAGGGCTTTTAAACTACCTCTGGAAATACAAAGAACGAGCACGTTATTCTCTCCTGGCTTTTCCAGTCTTTTCGACATGATTCGTGTTCGCGTGACGTCATGAAGAAATAAGCTCTCGATTGGTCGTGTACGAGGAATATAAGTTGTGAATTGTTTTCTACCTTGCTTTGCCATGCAGTCGCACGCCAGTTCTGTCTCGTCTCACGTGGTATCACAGCGTGTAGCCGAAAAGCGCGAAATCCTGATAGGCTTAACGCTTGTGGGGACATTGTCAACGTGTTTTATGAAGAAATAAGTGCCGAGGAGGAGACATCCCCTGTAGGAACGGTAGTGAAGGCGAGAAAGAAACTACTCTCTCCTCTTTGAACTCGGAATGGTAATAATAATAATTCTTCGGGTTTAACGTTCCAAAACCACGATATGATTATGAGAGACGCCGTAGTGAAGGGCTCCAGAAACTTTGACCACCTGGGGTTCTTTAATGTGCACCTAAATCTAAGTACACGGGCCTCTAGCATTTTCGCCTCCATCGAAAATGCGGCCACCGCGGCCAGGATACGATCCCGCGACCTGCGGTTCAGCAGTCGAACTCGGAGTGGTTTAAGGGCCTTGAAGGGGACAGGGAGTGAGCAAGCTTGCACGCAAGAACGCTGCGAATGAAAGTTAGGTGGTTGTATGGGCTGGTTAGTGAGGCTCCTTCGAGATTTGCGGTGTGACTGCCCCTGTGTAGCTGCGGTAGCGTCGTGCACCTGTTAAAGGGGCACTAAAGGCAAATATTAAGTCGACGTTGATTGTTGAAATAGTGGTCCAGAAACCTCGTAGTGCTACTTTTGTACCAAGGAAGTGCTTATTTTGAAATAAAATCACGTTTTAGTGGTCCGCATCACGTTAGCGCACTTCAAATCAACCGCCTGAAAGCGGTCTTACTGACGTCACTGTTTCTGTGCCCAACGTTGCCCGCCTTTACTGCGCGGCGGCGTGCACCATTCGGGCATCCGGCAACATCACATGCATGCGGCATTTCGTCGAACTTTCTGTCAGAGCGACTTTCACGAGCGTGCAAAGCACACGCGGCAGTACGCGATACCGAAATTATCACTGAGACGCGACCGCGTGAGCGAAGCCAGGCGCCGGGCGAAGCGCAGTTTGGCGAAAACGGAACCTTTGAACCACGCGCGCTGTTCCCCATGGCAACGCCAAAGAGTTTCCTTTTTCCATGAATCAAACAGAAACGAAAAAGTCGCATTTTATTACGTCTCTTGATGCACGGAAGGTTCTTTTTATTGCGATAGCAATTATATGGACAGTCTCGGCTGGAAAATGTCCGTCCCCGTCGCCGTCATTCACCGTATATGTATAAGTATGTATATATATAGAAAGGCCACAAAGAAAAATAAATAAGAAATTTTTTCCGACGCGCGGAATCGAACGGGCGACCTCTCACTTTGGAGCCCGCCGCGTTAGACGTTAGGCCACGACAGCACCGTCTCTCAGCCTGCTAACGGCGAGCTATTTATATACACCATGTAATTCAATATGCTTTCTTAGTGGCCACATAGATGGCGCGACGTGCGCGCGTGTTGCGCGCTTTAAAGATCGTCGCCCCGCCCCTGCGAACGCCGTTGCTATTCGCTCTACAGGGCGTCGTCGCTTTCGTGCGCTTATCTCAAGGCAAGAAGGGGCGGCCGGTGGGGTGCTTCGCTTCGCTCACTGCAGCGGCCGCGTTTGCGAAAGGAGCGCGCTGTTCAAACAGAAATAACTAACAACTGTGACAATTAGTTCGCGCTCGTCTTGTGTGTACTATCGTGAGCAATATGAGCTCGAACACGCGAGCGTGTGGCGAATAGCCTCAAAACCGAGATAACGTGATACGTGCATGGCGCTGCCGAAACCGGAGGGGAAAGGAGGGGTGCTCTTCCGCTGACTGTTGGCACACCCGCTTCGCTAGCGTTGCTGCGAAACGGCAGCTGACTGCGTGCCATCGGCCGCTAGCAATGAAAACGCAAAAAAAAATGATTACACGAAAAATAATAATAAATAAAAGAGGCGTAGCAAAACGCTCAGCCAACACTACCTAGATATAATACAAGCATGGCCTGTGCATCACGGCAGGCTACATCACAGCCGATATCTCAGCAGCAGGGGCGTAGCCAGGGGGGGGGGGGTTCAACCCCCCCCCGAAATTTTTCAATTTTGCTTGCGTATATAGGCACGCACACATACAAACGCACGCACGAACATACATAAAGTATGGTTGAACCCCCCCCCCGAAAAAAATTTCTGGCTACGCCCCTGCTCAGCAGCTACATAGTCTGATGGGTCATTGGATGTGGCTGTGCGCGTTGATGTGAATTCATATCACCCCTAGCAGTCACTGACACGCTACAAGCTACAGTTTTTGCAGCAACAATATTGAGGCGGGAGTGTCAACAGCTAGCGGAAGCGCGGCGCCCTTTGCACGTTGTTTCCGAAACCGACAGTGGCCGCTGCGAATCAGCCGATGTAGGGTTCGAGGCTATTCGCCACGCGCTCGCGCGTTCGAGCTCATATTGCTCACGATAGTACCTGTTCGTTTGTTTCGTGCGTCCTGCTTTATGTTTGAGCAGTGCGCTTCAAGTGTCGAGCTGTGACGCATTCGTTCGCGCTCGTCCTGCGTGGGTTTTCGTGCGTCCTTTGGGCTCTAGCGATGCGCTGGCAATTTCGAGCTGCTTTCCGTTCTTCGCGTTACATTACAATTTATTGCTATCGCAATCATTGCTTCGCCGTTGCGGCGAAACTGTGACTTTTTTTATTGCAGCTAGTTTGCTAGCGATTAATTGTAGTCGGACGCTCTCACGTCATCGGGACCATTTGCAAAATGTCCCACTCGTGGCGCACGTCATGTGATACACTTAGCTTAATTCCTCGGTAAGTGGGGCACTGTCGTTGATAATATTGCTGTTTTAGAAGTTGTCATACATTGAGCTTTCACTCTGATATAAATTGTTATTTGCCTTTAGTGTGCCTTTAAGGAAAGCGGTTGTTACCCCGAAGGAGACGAGTCCTCTTGCTCAAACGCTCGCTCAAGTTGCATTCCGTGTTCGACAATTTTTCATAGCCTCAAGTGTTCATTTTCCTCTGAACATGTGTCTTGCTTTGATGTGGGAACATGTTCAGGCGGCATAGTTCAAAGGCGTGTGCTGATCTTGGAAAATGACCTACAGACTTATAGACTTATAGAAATGGAGTATCCGAGGTAATATAAACCTCAACCTCTCCACAGTAAGCCAGTTAAAACAGAACAGAACATACCTGGAATGCTCCAATCGGTATTGTCAGTTTCAACAACCTACAAAGCAAACTAAAATGTGAGCTTGATCAAGTACGCGCCAAACGCAATCTTCGAGCACTGCCGAACAAAGGCGAGTTAGTTCGCATAAGCGCACACAGACCATTGTAACCACGAACGATTTAGACGTCTTGTAAACGGCTTCAAGAGATCTCGTCAAGAGAATCATAGTGCCTCCCTATGATGTTTCTTGCAAATTTCCTTTTCCTTTCTGGTAGCCTGCTTTTGTTCCCGCTTCGTAGACCGTGCACAAGCTCGAGCCATACTGAAACTAATTTGCACTGCGCCGTTTTAGTAACAGCAAAAACGCCTCAAGTTTAGACTCTCCATTTGCATAGCGAACAAACTGAACCGCTCCGGTTCCCTTAGAACCTAGTGATTAGTTCCCCGTCTTCAAACTCGTGGGACTGCTATTCTGTTAGTGTTTAGGCGTTGACTCATAAAGATGTTAGCTGTTCGAGAAAATATGCGAAGACGTTTGTACTTTCTGACGGAAGAAGCAAGAAACTGATTATGGTCGAACTGACTATGATTTTGTACTTCCTTCTGAGAGCGAAGCAATGCACACAGTGAACCGATTACACTCGAATAACTAGAATTCTTCGAGAAAGCGGCGCTAGCGAATGAAACCTAACGAACTCCTTTTCAACAAAGCCGCAACACGTGGGAGCAAGTGAATTGTTCTCAGCCATTCGCAATGTACACACTAGCAATGATTGGGCGGCGTTGGCTATTAACATATTACGTCGTTTGCGTTCATTACCAAATAGCTTTTTGAGAACAAACCGCTTTAAAAAGGCGAATAGCTTCCCGTGGATCTGACGCCCGTTTTAGTGGTCGGTCTAGGCGTGCGCGAAGTTCTACATTAGGCAGGACGAGTGGCTGAAATTTCACCGCATTCATACGGAAACACAAAAGCAGTAACTATGAATATTGTAAAATATTCATGAGTGCAACAAGCGTGAACGCAAGGCTTTTTTAAATACTTTGAAGCATCCTTTCTTAACACCCACAGACAAGGAATTTCAAAATGACGCCGATGAGAACTTTGCAATAAACTTGTGAGAAGAGAAAAATAGGTGAAAGGGAAGAACAAACTGCAACGGTTTCTTTAAATAATTCATTCGCGCCTTCGGCAGAAGCACTGACCTCGAAATTAAGTCGACAGCCAGAGAACGCTACTCAAACTTGGAACAAAAGCGAAATTCCTCAACACAAAGGAGGCGTCCGTGTATGCCAGATCCCGGGCAGTGAATGCGCAGCTTTCGTATTGTTTCACTCGAGGAAATAACGTACACGGTGCTCAGTGGGCAAGACAGATCGTGGCCAGGCACACCTTGATTCTTTGGAGCGGCCCTGTGTACTGGAATTGGCCTTGCGCTGCTATCAGACGGCCACCAAAAAAAGAAGAAAAGTAAAAAAAACCCGCAGGGTTCCTCATGCATTGGCCCAAGACGACTCGAAGGCGAAAGCCACATTCTTCTTTTTCTTCTCAGTCGATGTACTGACCGTCCCCTGCCTCCCTCCGAAAGCTTTGTGCACCTAACATGGTTTTGCACTGCCTCCAAGATCGGAGGCATCGCAAGCTTTCTGCACCTCATCTGGCTTTGCACTGCCTCCGCGATCGCCCAACATTTGACCAAGCGACGATGTCATGTGATGACGTCATCATGTGACGTCACAAATTTTGGCGATCTGTGACGTCATCGCGTAATGCTGACGCCGCCCATGCCGTAGCCCACAGTCAGTTTTCGCGTTTGATGAGGCATCTAAGGCTTTCGCCTTAATTAAAATTTACGATGCCCAGCGAGGTTGGGCCGCGTTGCTGGATGCAACTGAATGTGCATTGACGCGCTGCAGAAGTGCGCACACGCGGATATTGGCGAGAAGAACATGGAACGCACACGGTATATTTGCGAGTAAAACGGTAAAAAGAAAGGTTTCACGCAAGACGATAGCTGCACCATGTATTCGAGGCACGTTTTTTGTTTCTGGTCTCATGCTTGTGAACAATGGGATTTTATTATGGGTTAGCGCAACCGCACTAGCCATTTGCGATGCGTGGCTATAAAGTCCATAAAATGACTACACAAACAGTGTGTTCACGTCGACCTTACAGTTCTAACCAGTAGTTGTTCACAGGTTTGACGCAATGAACTCATCTGTAGATGTGTAGTCTATGACCTAAAAAACAAAGGAAATAGACCTGTTAACCACGTTTTTCTCGATAATTGCATCTACTGGCTCGGTAAAAAATACAAACCTGCAAGTATATGCAAAGAACAGCTTGGCGTGAGCCAGAGACTATCTTAGTTCATGATTGAAAGCAATGCGCAGGACGTGCTTAAGTGGGCCAAGTATTTATTAAGGCGAAAGCCTTATGGCATGTTCAACCGTAGCCTCCGCGATGAGCTCCGGCAAAGCGCCGTTTGCCGGAGCCAATCTCAGGTGCCACGGTTCATCAAATCGCACCAGCACGTACCGGAGCGCCCAGGCGCTACGATGATTGGATGAAACGGCGCACCAGGGCGTCTCCGTCTATCAATACATCAACAGAGAACAGAAAGAAGAAGCATAACATGGCTTTTGTCTTCGAGTCGTCTTTGACGAATGCATGAGGAACCGTTGAACTTTCTGTGCGGCCAAAACCGCGGGCGAAAAATTAGGTTCGGCATTTACAAACAAAAACTTTAATTACTTCTCTGCAATCTTCTTGAAAGGAGCCCTGCGCGAATCTACAAAATACGTATTGGAGTTTCCTTTTTTTCCGTTTTGCAATGTCGGAACCAGACCGCTAACGCTGTTGGTTGAACCTGTGACATTTCCGCCCGCAGCGGGAACCTATTTCCTCAGAGAGCAGCTGGGACCGCGAGGCACTAGCTGTGCATGCCTGCGTATAGTAATGCACACTGCTGACTAGTGCCGCACGCTTTGTTCCCTTCATTGTTGCTCTTTTCCCTCAGCTTGCTTGCTTGCTTTGTATTCTTGCTCTTTTCTTCTTGAGCGAAGCTCTTATAACTCACGAATTTCAGTGCGGCGTCATGCGCAAGAAACCCGGTGCCGGCGAGCGCACAGAAATGGGGGCCCTCGAAGGTGCGTCGCTCACATTCGTATTTATACGTGCCTTTTGTTCCCGTAATAATCGATGCTCTATCAATCGTGGGCTTGTCGCGATCAGCAGTTTCTGATATAGCAATCAGATTTCTTATCGAGGTCACCTGTCATTTCCCGTTGCCATATCTCATTGTTGCCTGGATACGAATGCATGACCGTCTGCAACTACTCTCTACAACAACGAATATTGAAAAACGGAAGTTACAACATTTCTCTTTTACTTTTCGCCTTAACCTCTCGTCCTTTCGTTCTTCAATTCCACTCGTATTACGAGAGGGACCCTGCGGCGATATTGAATTGCAAAGCAGCGCCGCAAGAGATCACTGTTCTCACATACACGGAACGATTGCATCACGAGACAAGTCGAATCCCCCTGACAGCGTTAAAGAAACAAAATTACTTTAGAGGCGTTTCTTTTCACTTTGTTTTCCGCGTTTGCCGCTCGCGTTATTGTGTCTTTTATTTCCTGTCTTTATCCTACGATTGCTTTTTTCGGTAGATTGCCGCAATCCCGGAAAGCCCAGCCTTGATGAGCACACCATCGCATGAACGTAATCGTACTATACTACGAAACGGAGGAGAAGGTGAGCCGAGAGCTCAGTTTTATTTTTAATCACAGCCGCCATATGAAGCCATCTGATAAGGAAGCAAAAGAAAGTATGAGGAAAGTTAACTGTTCATTTGAAGCGCGGAAGTGATACGTTAAAGATACTTAAATGCAAATTAGCGCGGCAAGCGATCACCGCTGTCACAGACACGGAACGATTGCGCCAGCTGACAAGTCTAATGTCCCACTGACAGCGTAAGAAGAACGAACTTCAACAAAGGCATTTCTCGGTCCTTTTTCCCTGCACGTCGGTCACTCTTTTTCCTTTTTTTTTTTTGCATAATCATTGATTTTCGTTCTTTCAACCAAAGAGATAAGTCCTTTCTTTATTCTTTTGATACCTTGCAGCTAATTTGGAGATGTCAAGCTTGATAAGCCCGTAATTATACAACTGTAACCGCACCATGCTGTATAAAAAAAAATGAGGAGATACGAAGGGCCTCATTTTTAATAGTCACAACCGCATATGAAAGAAATCGAGTTTGAATCGAAAGAAAACATAGGAGAGGTTTAATTTGAAGTGTTGTAATTATGATACATGGGAAAAACTCTTGGCTGAGTGCCCGGACGATCACGTTTTTTACTCGCGACTATGCCCGGATGTCTGGTGGTGGTGGTGGTGGTATGAAAAGTATGAAGGCGCTGTCTTCATGGTGGTGGTGGTGGTGGTGGTGGGGGTGGTGGTGGTGGTAGTAGTACTATACTCTGTTCCAGAAGTTCCGTGCAGCACTGTGGAAGCTACAGGCCTTCTCAACCAATCAGGAGGGCGAGCACATCTAAGTGTATCCTTCCGCGCCCTGTCGTCTGCTAGCGGCGAGCGCTGCAGCGAAAGCGGCAAGAGCGTCTCGGGACACTGAGCTGCTCTCGATCACGGCCCCTACCACCGCGAGACAGCGTCTTGGGTGAAAGTACCTCTCCGTGCTTATCGTGCTCCGCTACCCACTTGTACAGCGCACGCTCGCTGACGTTGGTGTACGCAGCCGTTCTCTTAATGAGAGAGCTCGTGCTTGCATTTCTGCCGCCCTCCTTACGCACTGTCCCGAACACATTTAGAGCCAACTGCTTCGCTCCCTTGTCGTAAAAGCTGATCCGGGGACGATATCGCACAGGTGAACCAGGCGCCGCCATTTTGACTAAGGAGTGACCAAATCTGCCACCGCGGACTAATCACAACCCAAGACTGGGTCCTCCGCGGCGCTGTGGACGCTCGGGCTGTGCGGACTACTCATAAAAGTTTAGACAGTGTCGTACCATTCCTTCGTACTTTATAAGTAAAAACATAACACATACGAGCCACAACAGCGTTATTTCTTTCGTCATTTGCATGTTATAACACGTACAAGCAAGAACTCTTTCTTCAGTATCATGGAGCCACAAAAATTGTTTTATACAGAAAATGCGACAAAATCGTCATACAAATCACAGCTACAGCACGCAGAGAAGCCTTCAAGTAAAAATCCTCCGACGAGACCGCTTGCAAAAGTCATGAGGACAAACAACGGGCTACGTATATGGGGCACTACATCTCGCTTCGCAACAACCTGCGCTCGAGGGTCGTGTAGCCTTGGCTCTGCTGCACGGAACTTCTGGAACAGAGTATAGTAGTAGTAGTTATTGTTGCTGTTGTAGAAAAACATTATTATGTACAGAAACCGGACAGGCTCCTACACGGAGGGAATATGGGGGTGAAAGGAGAAAATATGGGGTGAAAAACGGAGTTCGTCCTGCATGGTGGTGCCCCTATTACAAGGCCCCACTGACACGGACTATCCGTTCAGCTCTTTGGATCAGTCGCAGCTGATCTTCCAGGGCCGGGATAGACAGCAGCGCCTCCCATTCGTCGCATGTACCATTCGTGTCGTGCTCGTCGCCGTGCTCTACGCGGTGTGAAAGAAGTTTTGGTGTTGCTCCGCCCCACGGACACAGATATATTACTTGCCGTGGTGCTTATCATCGTAATCTGCGGGGGATGTACGATTTTCCTTGGGGGAATATACACTCAACTGCGCTAAACTTGCAGGACCCACTCCGCATGTGCATCTGACCCCGCCAGCCACCATAAAGGCTATTCGCCGGACAGTGTTAGGTAAGGCCGGCATACACTGGAAGCGCCGAGCGTTCATCGCGTGTCCTGTAACACTCAGTGTGTACCTGTTGATCACCGCGAACACCGCGCTTACGCTCGACACCGTTTGAAATCGCACCGTGTGCAATGACGGCCTTGCGCACGCGTCAAACATTGGTACGCGCGATACACGGGGCGAACGGACGCACGGACGGTAGCTCTCAAAAGAACGCGCGCGCTCACACGTTGCCGCATTAACACCATTTCACGCGACTCAATGCGTGAGCGTTCCAGCGCGTAAAGCCAACCTCGAGCGAGCAAGAACCATACACTCGCGGTCATGATTTTTGCCTTCAGTCAGATTTGTATTTTTTTTTCTTTTGAGCCTAATCGCCTCGCTTAGCACGAATGCACGCACGCGCAGTGCATACATGCGGTGGCAGTGGCTTTTCTGACGGCTGTCCTCTCCTCGTTTCTCTGAGCGCGCGCAAAAAGAAAGCGGGACAAATTTCGTGGGTCGCCGAACACACATGGCATAATTTTTTTTTTTTTTGACTCTGACAACGGAACCGGGGCGTTTCTCTGTCCTCAAAATGACGGCTCGCTCTCGCTCCAGCATATCAAAGGGAAAAAAGGAGAAAAGAACCGCGAAACGCGATACTATAACATCCCCTCAACTCAGTTTTGTTTTTCTCGTTCTGTTTCTCTTTTATTTTATTTTTTATTGTTTTGTGAGACACTCAAAAGAAGGACATTTCAGTCTGCTGACAGCCCGTACGCATTTCCCCGCCTACTCGTTGCGTAACAATGGATGTCGCTCGATTTTTTTTTTGTTCGTTCGTATGCTTAGATATTGATCTGTATCGCCCATTCGTCCTGAAGCCACAGCCATCGTCAACCGGGACCCCTTTGAAGATCGTTAATACAGCCAGACCCCGTGCCACTTCAAAGGCCTGTCGACTTATAGCGCTGTGACTGTACCGCTCCGCTTCTCGGTAAAGCTATGCTCATTTAGGGTTTGTTCTATGTGATATAACTATGTGTGTGGTCATTATGTGAATAATGTTTGTATTTCGAGACCACTGAGCATTGTGCATCCATATTTCGGTGTTTTATGAGCAGATATGTTGTGAACGCTGTATAAATATGTATATATTATTATACGCATACTGGATATATGCAGTTAAAAAGAGTGTTTTATGCCTGTTATATTACTGCTTAAACCTAACGTACAAGAGCAATGTACTTTAAAGAAGAATGTTAATCGTCGTCGGGAGTGTATGCTGGGGACGGGGACCTTTGTTAGGCTCATAAGCCTTTAGTCCTTGCCTACATCTTGACTTGTCGAGAAAATAGACATTGAATTTAAAACTTCTGGAGTAGCCAAACATAGAGATGGGGGTGAGTGGGGAGAAAGGAAAGGTAAAGAACCTGACTAAGACGAACGACCAGTTTGCTACCCTGCCCTGGAAAACAAAAGCGATGGGGGGGGGGGGGGGTTAAGAGAGAGAGAAAGGGATATAAATGCCGCACAGATGGCGCCCACACTTGGAGACACCGCAGCGGTAGTCATATGGCACAATGGCCACCTCCAGTGTTGAACGTACAGAGCACCGAGGGGTGTGAAAGATAGAGTGAGTGAGTGAGTGAGTGAGTGAGTGAGTGAGTGAGTGAGTGAGTGAGTGAGTGAGTGAGTGAGTGAGTGAGTGAGTGAGTGAGTCATGAGTGAGTGAGTGAGTGAGTCATGAGTGAGTGAGTGAGTGAGTCATGAGTGAGTGAGTGAGTGAGTGAGTGAGTGAGTGAGTGAGTGAGTGAGTGAGTGAGTGAGTGAGTGAGTGAGTGAGTGAGTGAGTGAGTGCGCGAGTGTGTGAGTGACTGCGCGAGTGAGTGAGTGACTGCGCGATTGAGTGAGTGACTGCGCGATTGAGTGAGTGAGTGAGTGAGTGAGTGAGTGAGTGAGTGAGTGAGTGAGTGAGTGAGTGAGTGAGTGAGTGAGTGAGTGAGTCATGAGTGAGTGAGTGAGTGAGTCATGAGTGAGTGAGTGAGTGAGTCATGAGTGAGTGAGTGAGTGAGTGAGTGAGTGAGTGGAGTGAGTGAGTGAGTGAGTGAGTGAGTGAGTGAGTGAGTGAGTGAGTGAGTGAGTGAGTCATGAGTGAGTGAGTGAGTGAGTCATGAGTGAGTGAGTGAGTGAGTCATGAGTGAGTGAGTGAGTGAGTGAGTGAGTGAGTGAGTGAGTGAGTGCGCGAGTGTGTGAGTGACTGCGCGAGTGAGTGAGTGACTGCGCGATTGAGTGAGTGACTGCGCGATTGAGTGAGTGAGTGAGTGAGTGAGTGAGTGAGTGAGTGAGTGAGTGAGTGAGTGAGTGAGTTGAGTCATGAGTGAGTGAGTGAGTGAGTCATGAGTGAGTGAGTGAGTGAGTCATGAGTGAGTGAGTGAGTGAGTGAGTGAGTGAGTGAGTGAGTGAGTGAGTGAGTGAGTGAGTGAGTGAGTGAGTGAGTGAGTGAGTGAGTGAGTGAGTGCGCGAGTGTGTGAGTGACTGCGCGAGTGAGTGAGTGACTGCGCGATTGAGTGAGTGACTGCGCGATTGAGTGAGTGAGTGAGTGAGTGAGTGAGTGAGTGAGTGAGTGAGTGAGTGAGTGAGTGAGTGAGTGAGTGAGTGAGTGAGTGAGTGAGTGAGTGAGTGAGTCATGAGTGAGTGAGTGAGTGAGTGAGTGAGTGAGTGAGTGAGTGAGTGAGTGAGTGAGTGAGTGAGTGAGTGAGTGAGTGAGTGAGTGAGTGAGCGAGCGAGCGAGAAAGCGAAACAGACGCAGTCATATAAATATAAACGCCGGCAAAAATCTGTTTTTCAATAAAGAGTCTCTCTCTGTCTCGTGTTCATATACTGAAGATAAATTACCTTCTGCTGGCAACATCTACATTCGTCGCTATATACACTTTTCCTTCACTCTCTGCTCCGATCCCACACGATCACCGTTCCGGGAAAATATAAGCTCGTTAAAGCGCTGGTCAGGTTTCGCATCTCGGCTTATTCCAAGCTGAGCTCACATTCGCAGGCGCCTGCGTTCGCTTCTGCGTCTGCTCATTAACCCCATTCCACCCTTCCCCCGAGTAGCTTCCTTCCCGAAATGCAATGAAATCCAAGCGCAGTTTCGCAACCGCAGCCTCGTGGTCACCATTATGCGAAAATTGCACCTTCTCCCGTCGTGTTTAAGGAAGAAGAGAGAGAGAGAGGAAAGGCATATTTACCAGTCTAGAATAACCGGTACGTATCGCCATTACGTGACCACCGCCCACAGGCAACGCCTCAGTCATTGCCGCGTAACTCAGTACAGGCCGTTCATTATAATTTACAAATGCGGATTGCGAAATGTCTCGCAGCTCACGTGTCTGGATGCTTACCCCGGATATAGTATGAAATGTACGTCCACGAGTGTCGTGGCTAATGAGCGAGTTACGCTGCGCCTGTCGGGACGCCTACGCAGCGAGTGCTTGTTTTTAGCTACTGCGCCTCGAAGTAATGCACACCGGTGAAATATTGCTGCCACTTCGGTGAACCTGTCATCGTAGAAACTTTCTGCGGTAATAAAAGTAAACATAGAAAATAGATTGCACACCTCTCTTACATCATCTCTAAGTACAGCCTTCTAATGTTTTGAGTCGCTGTGGGTTCATTAGATGAGATACTGAATCTGAGCAGCTTCAAAAGCTATGGCTTTCATTCACCTGTAAAAGGAAAGCAAACAAGGATTAATTTGACAGAGGAAAGACGTGTAAATAAAATCATAAAGAAAATTCCCAGCTTCAGCGAACGCAAATGAGAATGTGGTACTTTTACTCGAAGCTATTTTCCGCGCTACATCTGCATCTGTCTTCGTAGGGTGTCTTTCATTTCTTTCGCAGATTTTCTTCCCACAGTGTGTTTTTCTTTTACCATTACAGCTATAGCCTCGTCACCTGAAGACACATAAACCAATTCACTCCCGCGGATAAACCCGTACCAGGGTTGCCACTGACTTTCGATTAAATGTCGCCAAACGATGAGCAAGAAGTCGCCAAAAGTCGCCATGTTTTTACAAATTTCGCCAAAAAAGTCGCCATTCTAGATATGTGCGGCATACCTAGTAATAAATGTTTCCACTCACGTATAGCCCCGTAGAATACAGTACGATCCAAGACCATGAAATTATATTGACGTTTCTGAATGCCAGCCGTATCGCCCGCTTCACCGTGGGAGTGCATGGGCCTGCTTCTCCGACTAGGCGCAAGATGTGCGTGGTGGCGCAAAGTGAATGAATGAAATGTTCATGATATCCTTCCATTCCTGTCCGCCCATTTTGAAGGTAAAAGTTTGGTAAACCTTGGGTGAAAACCGTGAAAGCGTTCTTTGCAGACATCTTTACGTACCCTTATATGAATTAAAAAGATTCTTATATGAATTAAAAGAATTCTTACAGGAACCGATCATTAGTGAGTCTTAGACCTTTTCAGTGTGAACCAATATGATAGCGGACGCCACCGACCCTTTCTTATAGTCACTTATATCTACATGCGTCAATCCGATGCGTTATTAATGAACAGGTAGATAATGTAAAATGTTATATAGCAATTGTTTTCATTGCACACGATCACCGAGAACAGTGGAAAATGCCTCAATAAATATTTTTTATTGCACAAATAGCCGCGTATTCGCCTCTCTTCGCCATTCCAAAACAATCTTTACGGGTTGAATTGGGAACTGAAACAGTGAACAAGTCGCCAAGCTATTCAGAACAGTTGGAGCTTTGGCGGAACAAATGGTCGGAAGACGCGGCCAAACCGTCGTCTGGCCCCTTCAGAAACGAAACTTTAGAGAAGCTTAAATCTCCTAAAGCCATAAACTTATATATAGTCAAACAATGCCGCCTTGAGGTATGCAAGGCAGTCTGACTTACATGTTGCTAGAATGTCGCTAGGGGACGCTGCAGTACCTCCTGCATCTAGATGAATTGAGGAGACACACACGAGTTACGGGACGGACATAGTGAATGACCCGTAATGTGCACATTCTACTCGTGGGTCTAGGACCAAGAAAAATACGGAGCATGTTGCCGCTCATTCGTTGGGAAGACACTCAGCCTAGGATGTATAACTCAGCGGAGACCTAAACCGAAAATCGCCAAAAATTCGCCATGTCGCCATTCATTATTTTAGGTCGCCACGGGCCTCTCAAATTCGCCAATTTGGCGAAAAGTAACCACCATTGGCAACCCTGACCCGTACAGAAAAGGCAACGAAAAAAGAAAGGGAGAGGGCGAGGCAAACGTATGACCTTAAAGCGTCTATTCTGAAGTGACTCGTGTTGCGCCGTCTCCTGAGTGTTTAACATTTTTTTTTTTAATGTTAGTGGCACGAAAGCAGAGTGTCACTCGTGTTTCTATTCCATTCCGGTTTGCAGAATATTCAGAAAAAGCCTTGCAAAAAATAAAACTGGCACGAAGGCGACGGTTCGCGTTAAGGGTTATTGGCTACATATGCTATCGGAGCACAACTTTACTTAAGATAAGGTCGAATTAACTGTGGTGATAATTAGGGACAATTAATTGATTGATCTGACTGAGAGATTGCGAGCAGTTGGGATCGTTGCGGCATCTGACGGAGCAGATCTCAACCACGCGCTTCCTTCTACACGGCCTCCGAGATCCGCTTCGGCAGCGCGACGAAACACGTAGTTAACTTGAGGAATACACCAGGCGACACGAACGCCAACACGAACGCCAGACACTTTTTTTTTTAAGACGATAGTCTTTCTTGGGGAACTTAAACGCAGAAATTTTGGTCTGCCCGTCTGTCGTCTCTCACACGATTCCCCCACCCGGCCAAAGTTTAAGCACCTGCTGAACGCCCAGCCATCTTGAACTGGTAGCTGCGTTCATACTTGTGAACATTGTCGATGAAAAAGCAAATATTACGCATATCTGAGGCGCAACATCAATACGTAAGTATTGGGTGGTGCGTTCCTTTACTAGCAAATACATAGATACGTAATTCTAAAGACCCTAGGGTTTCTTAGGCTGCGCCGCAAATGCTAGTGTTTCTGCTGCGCTGAAACGGCGCAGAAACGCCGTGCAGAAAAAAAAAATGGCCGGCAGAAGACTATCATCTTTCGACGACATTTGCAGCGAAACACCCAGATATTAAATCTCCCAATAGTATCACTTTATATGTCATGTGTCGGAAGTAAAAATTCAGTTGAAGTCTATAGCGGTCATCTTGTGTGCATCTTTCTTTGTCCTTCTTTCATTTTCGCGAGCAATTCAGCTCTCGCTGCTCGCGTAAGGGCTTACAAACTTCTCGTATCCCGTTTTTCTTTCCCTATAGAGTGGTAAGAGTGAACTGAGAGAGTAATCGATCGATGGCGTGCCCACGCCGACACGGCAACAAGGCCTTGAAGGGCCATCCGTGAGCGATGGAGCCAAGGGTGCGGCTTCCAATTAGCCACGATCTACAAACTAGTCTTGGCCGTGGCACGCCACACCCTCGCCTTGTGCGTCCTCGCGCGACTCGCCCACAGTGAGCTCTGAATTATTTGCGCCAGTGCCGACAGCCAAGGAGTCCGGGGTGATCCCCTTCGACATTGAAGGGAGAGCCTGGAAAAAGGCGGCGCGGTCCAGGGATTACCGCGATTTCGGTGGTAAGCCAGTGAAAGAGAGAAGAGTCAAAGGCAGGTAGGTTAACCGGAATTACATCAGGTTTGCTACCCTACACTATGTGCGAAGGGGATAGGAAAGTGGAAAGAAGAAGTAAACACGAACATACACACTAGAAAGTATTAACAACTCATACAATATCAGGAAACAGCATAGGCTTGCGCATGGTTCCCCATTTGGGGGGGGGGGGGGGGGGCAAAGCTTCATGTCCCCGCCCCTCCCTTCCCGTTGGTAGAGTCTGAAAGACAACATGCTTCATAACGGATGAAAGGAATGAAAATTAAGGGATGGCGTGCTTCTCACAATGGCCTGCCTTTGGTCCCTGGCTCTCGGAGTAAAGATGAGATGTGTACAGTTCTTGGAATGCAACATCAGGGGCCTTCGGCCGCCATTATCTTCAAAAATATGCGTGGCCATAACCATGCTCTTTAAACAATGACGGGACAGGTCCGACTTAGTAAAAGAAAGGGGCCGACCTGCCCCTCCCCCCCCCCATCTTGGGTGATTAGGGGGAGGGAGGACGCCCTCTCTTCCCCCCTACCGTGCGAACGCCTACAAGAAACCGGACGGAACACAGGCAGAGAGCGCTGATTGTTCTGCCCCGTTTCCTATTGTTGTATGCACTGTTAGCACTTTGTAATGAATCCATACCAACTTGCCCAAGTTTCAACTCTCTCAAACATACACACAATTAAAAAAGTGGTTGGGGAGGGGGGGACATGACGAACGGGAGCACTATAGTATGTTCGATAGGTGACTACTCCGCAAAAAAAAAAAGAAAAATGCAACAAAGCCCTGAGAGACTTCCGCTGAAGCAACAGTTTAGGTGACTGTCTTTCGACAGCTGCCTGTCGTCAAGGCGGTGTCAATTTTCGATTGTCATTCGTCACTCAGTCATCTTTACAAGGACGAGGTGATCAAAAATATTAGCAAACCGAGGCAGCATAAGACATGGATCCACTGAGATTCCAATGCCGGTCCCTATAAGGCAAAAACTGCGAAGCTCGCAAGAGTCCGGATTATGTGAAAAACCAAAACGTAAAAGAACTGAAACAGCGAACCTAACATTCTACAAGGAGCAGAACTTCGTGTTCGAATAAAACGAACATCTTGTTTTAAGAAGCGACAGTTTATTAACACACACGTATATATCTAATGAGTGGAGCGAGTGAATGAAGAATCCAGAAAATGGTGAAAGACAGACTACCGTGGTAGCGTGGAAGATTGGCTCTTGGGCACACCCAATTGAGTTCCCCTCGACGAAGTGGCATGCAGGCGACGCCATTGATGTCGCCAAGGCAACGCAATCCACTTATCACGCAGTAATGGATGTGCCACCATCAGTCCACTCTTTACTCAGTCTCTTTTTCGCCGGAGACAAAAGTTTCTCGGAGTTCGTGCTCGCGCGTTCGTGGTCCTCTCGTAACAGCTGCTTCTTGCGTGCTATACGACACTTCCCCCCCCCGCCATTACATTCTTTGTTTGTGCATTCACGACCTTTCTTATTTATCAGCATAATTTCTGCCTTTTTTCTACTTTTGCACCTCTGTAGCTTTCGCGAAACTGTCGTCCTCACGTCTTCTCTGTGCCGTTCTGTTTTATTTTAACTACGGAGCAGTTTAAGGGACCGCCTCATGTCTCGCGATGTTGTCACGCAGTCTCGTGCCTCGTACTGGCGCCACGCAGGCGCCACGTTTGATATACATAAGCCGAGAAGGCTGCACGCTTGGAACGCCAGCGCTTGCTTGCCCGCGAACGCCAGCGTCGCCGAAGGGCTAATTGGTCTGTCCGAGCCAGCGAAGCGACAGCGAAACGCTAGCGCTGGCAGTTAGACAAAATTCTACGGAAGAGAAAAGCCGAGGCAAACCGCCAGCGCTGGGAGTTGAGAGAGATTCTTGAGTTTGGAAAATAGCTGAAGAGTGGGGGTAAGTGACGCAGTAACTGTCTCTCAGGCGAGGACACCACAACTGCGACACTTGTGGGGAATGGGGACAAAAGTATAGGAAAGGTTAGAGTAGAGAGGAGGCCTGGAGGAGATAAACAGACGCACCGCGCTCGGAGCAGCAAACAGTAGAAAATCAGTAGAAAGGGTATCATAGAACAGAAAACAGATAATTGCGAAACAAATCGGGTAATCACAAGAAAATAACAGAAAATAATATAAAATATCACATAATCACACGAAAAGAAGACAAAGGAGCAGATAAACACAAGATAAACGCAAAGGAAACGCAAGCGAATCGATTCTCCGCAGTTCGTACAGCTTTCACTTGGGGTGGAGCTGGCTTCGATCTTTTTTGTTTTTGCGAAGTGATCCAGCATCCGAGTGCCTCGATGTGTGACACGAACCACGTGACCAGTCTCTCTACCCATTCGATCTTTCTGCCGATGACACGAGCCTGTCATCACTAATTGACACCGAGAAACTCGTCGTCATGAGTTCCGCGTCCTACACACTCACGCCGCGGTTTGATGGATTGCCGCTCGGCACCGCTGCCGTTTCATCATTAGCGGAATTCTGCCACGTCGTCCATCCAAGCGCGACCGCTGCCGTGACTTTTGCACCACGCTTTTTGGGCTCGTTCGATGCTGCCACAGCGACGCGAACGGACGCGACAGCGAATGGGAGTTTCGTTGAAGAGCATAAGCGTAGCTATTAGCCCCGGGTAATTTGGCCTCTGGTGAAATCTCGATGCCTAAAACCGCGGTCAGGAAGTCATGCTTAGAGACACAATAAGCAAAGACAAAAAAAAGAATGCGGAAGAAAACTAGGACCCGAGTCAATAACGATTCGTTTTCGCACTTAGTCTGGCTGACCTCCCTGCCTTTCTTGCCTTCCTTCTCTCTCTCTTTCGCACTGTTATTCTATTTCGCGCTTAGTCAGCGCTGCAAACGGCGCTAAGTCCACTTATTACGGGTATCGGTTGGTCATTAAAGCTGGGTAGTAAGGAAAGAATACGCCGATCGAAAGGACCTCACACATTTGAACGACCCAACTGCTTTTAATGAGCAACAGTTAACGGCTTTCTTTTCCTCGTGATTGGTTACTTCATGAAGCATAGTATCACAAAGTTTTGTTACAAACCAATTGAGGTCTTCCCTACGGTGCCGCGAAGTTCGTCAGTGCACTTTTCATTTTCGATCAACAATCTTCGATTTTTTTTAACATTATGTACGCTACGGGAGTTCACTATTACCGGGTAAGAACGAAGAATAAGCGATAAGATACTGTTGAGCGGTTTCTTTTTTTTTCTTCTTTTTTTTTTGCCACTGATATTCGAGCTGTCACCAATAACTACTGCCAAACTCATCACTTTGAGAACTCGGGAAACGCTGTGCTTCAGTTATCACTTTCCTTTTTAATTTCGAAAGCCTACCTTACGCATAGTAAAACTTCGTCTTCGTAGAGTATCTTCCAATGTAAGTGCGCGCCATTCGAAAAACGGGAATAATAATAATAATAATAATATTAATGATAATAACATTAATAATATTAATAATAATAATAATCATTCTGCGGAAATGGTTCTTCGTGCGAGAAAAGGGGAACAGTTACCGCATGAACTGTGTGCGCTTTGACGTAGCGTACACGATCTCCCCCCCCCCCCCCTTTCCACTCCAATCCCCATTGCAATAACTGTGATAATACCAAAGCATTGGTGACGGATGTTATTACTGAGTGCCCGCAGTACAAAGAACACCATGATTGGTTGAACATTACTCGACCGACGAACAAAGTTATTGGACCGTGGCCACGCCCCGACAACCAGACACGTGCAATGAGCGTTCTTCGCTATTTTCAGGGAACACAATTCGAATTAACTGTCCGCAACGCACATAGCTGTTCCTCTTCATCATATTTTGATGATAACAAACATGTTAAGCACCCGCCGCGGTGGTCTAGTAGTTATGGTGCTTGACTGCTGACCCGAAGGTCGCGGGATCGAGTCTCAGTCACGGCAGCCGCATTTCGATGGAGGTTAAATGCTAGAGTCCCGTGTGCTTAGATTTAGGTGCACGTTGAAGAACTCCAGGTGGTCGAAATTTCCGGAGCCCTCCACTACGGCGTCTCTCATATTCATATATTGGTTTTGGGACGTAAAACCCGAACTATATATATTTATTATTATAACATGTTAAGGAAAGAAAAACAGTGCAAAAGGAATGGACACGAGGAAGGCAAGACGTGCAGAGGCTTCCTTGTGTTCCTTCCTTTTGAGCTGTTTGTCTTGGCTTAGTATGAACCAACTCGTCCTAGCATCCGCTTTAACGAACATATCCCTTGGATCATCTTCTCTCCAAGTGCATGAAAAATATTTGTGCAGGCTCTGTCCGCGGTAATCTGCGTGCCCGCCTCGAGGGTTTCGGCCTCCACCGCCAACAGAAATATTATTAGCATGCGCTGGCGATCGTATGTGTACGTGGCGCCTGTTATTTTTTTTTCTTTTTGTCTCTTCGCTCATTCTATATCAATTTCGTTATGCTGGGATAACCGTATCTAACCCAGCCTACCGTCCCATGTTTTCGCATATAACGTAAAAGAACGTTTCCCAAGCGTTGTGTTGAACCTGAACGTGACCTGTACCTTCATAGCACCACGTATATGCCAATTGTTCAGAAACGACGCATCGGCAAAAGAAGTGGCAAACGAGCCTCTGTTTGTCTATGTAAGCAAGAATAGAGGAAAAAGAACATCACGTGTGCACAAGCGGCATGACAACCATAATCAGGAAAGCAACTGTGCTCCTGCTGTCTCACTCTCTCTTTCTCTCTGTCTCCCTCTTTCTCTCTGTGTCTCTTTCTTTCTCTGTCTCTCTCTTTCTTTCTTGTGTGTGTGTCTCTCTATTTTTCTCTCTGCCTCCCTCTTTCTGTCTGTCTCCCTCTCTCTCTTTCTATATCTGTCTCTCTCTCTCTCCGCCCCCTCTTTCTCTCTTACTTTCTCTCTGTCTCCCTATTTCTGTCTCTCTCTTTCTCTGTCTCTCTTTTTCTCTGTCTCTTTCTTTCTCTGTCTCTCTTTCCTTCTCTGTCTCTCTCTCTGTCTCTCTCTTTCCTTCTCTGTCTGTCTCTTTCTGTCTGTCTCTCTTTCCCTCTGTCTCCCTTTTGCTCTCTCTCTATTTCTCTTTCTCTCTGTGTCTCTATCTTTCTCTCTCTCTTTCTCTCTGTCTCCCTCTTGCTCTGTATCTCTTTCTCTGTCTCCCTCTTTCTGTCTCTCTCTTTCCTTCTCTGTCTTTCTTTCTCTGTCTGTTTCTCTCTCTCCCTCTTTCTCTCTGTCTCCCTTTCTTTCTCTGTCTCTCTCTCTCTGCCTCTCTTTCCTTCTCTGTCTTTCTCTCTTCCTCTGTCTGTCTCTTTCTGTCTCTCTCTTTTTCTCTGTCTCCCTCTTTCTCTCTCTCTCTTTCATTCTGTGTCTCTTTCTCTGTCTCTCTCTTTCTCTCTGCCTATCTCTTTCTCTCTCTCTTTCTCCTATGCTGCAGTTTCAGACATTTACTTACGTTTTCTTGCTGCCAGGGAGTGTTGACAACACAAGGAAGATGCCATTATTAATAAAGCGACCGAAATTACCCTACAGCCAAAAATAAACAAGTTACAGTAACATCTACGTGTCCCCATGTATTTATAAACGATCCTTTCCCGTTCTTTTCGATCATGAAATTGGACGATGTTCGAAAGGGTAGGCTGCTATCGCTACACGACCAGCCACTCGTTGGGTTCCCTGATAAGAAGGGCGCTGAAAATTGAATGGAACTTTCCAGTAGACGGGCCTTTCTTTCGAGAGTTCTTGCGTACTTTTTTTTGTTTATGTCTGATTTCCCTTCCTGTTTCTATTTCTGATCCCTTCTTTCTGTGCCCCTTGGTCGTTAGATTACTTTTTGTCGGTCTAAATGCTGCCACGTAGAGAACTAACGTCTGGGCAAAGCCGCTAACCAAACCAAACTAAAGCGGGATCACCCTACGTGGCGTGCAAGAAAGGCACAAACATGACAACCGCACGAAAGCAGCGTACGCTATCGCCTTCTCCTCCTGTGCCCCTTAACTCCAGCCGTATGTGATTCCATTATCATCCAACCACGCAGAACGGAGTGTAGTAAAGAACTTTTTTTTAACCTTCTACTTTGAAAAATGGCAAAAAAATGAAGGTATAGCCGCTTCAAATGCGGCTATCATGAAATCCCAAAATGTACTGATCAAGCACTTCTATCGATCAAATAGTATTGACGGCACATTTCGTTGAAGAGCAACGCAAGATATGCGCGAAATATTTTATCGGGTTCAAGAACCGATGGGTCACATCAAAATTTCATGAAGCCTCTAGCCCACAAGGTAGAGGCACCAGGACAAACACTGCGCGGCGCGAGAAAAGCGCGACCAATGAAAAACGGAGGCTGCTGTTTGTAAAAGGAAGATCAATATGGAACTAAGCTCCTTCAGGGAGCCCACACAATGGTGTCCAGGTTTTGGGAGCGCCGTACAAACGACAGTTCCGTCAACACTTCGAGAGAAAAGCCAACTAGTAATAAAGTGATAACCAATAGTAAAAAGTTTAATAACACTGTCTGACCACAACCTCAATGTTGACCTAAAGCGCCCGTCTAACGTAAAAAGTGAAGGCTACTTACTGGCCAGGTGCCGAATAAAGAGTAGCTGATAAAAGAAAATCGTTAAGCCGTTGGGACGGCCTGTCGACTTACCGATTCGTTTCGCCAGGAAATATAATAATTGACGCCACTAACCACTACCGCCGCAAGATTTACATGGAGTGATATTTTAGTCTTCATTGTGCTTTATTCGGCACACTTAGAAACAACTGAGAAGATATATTGGGTTTTCAGTCGTTGCTTCGTCGTCCATGTTGACGGTGATCATACCTTGAAAAAACGCTTCATAAGATCCTACGTGCTGCCTGCCGATGAAGGCAATGAAGGCTTTTCATAAAATTTCCAGGCTCTTACTAACTATAGTAAGGATCGTCTGTTGTTTCGTTATTGCCAAAGTAGGCTTATTAACATAAATTTGCAGCATTCATTCAGCATTAATATTTTAAGTATTATGATACGATTGCATATTACCGTGCACGAAGCAAGTCACTGGTACGCCCGGTTTTTCTATGAAGCACACGTCATGATCTTATTGATAAGCCTGTTAGCTATAGTTACAGACACTCAATAAATATTTAAGTATTGCTACGT
Source organism: Rhipicephalus sanguineus (assembly GCF_013339695.2). Taxonomy (NCBI): domain Eukaryota; kingdom Metazoa; phylum Arthropoda; class Arachnida; order Ixodida; family Ixodidae; genus Rhipicephalus; species Rhipicephalus sanguineus. The sequence goes on along the minus strand of NC_051185.1, from coordinate 9,451,443 downwards.
GTTGTTGTGGTTATTGCTCTTGTTTATTTTATGTACGAATAAATGAAAGAAAACATGGAATTGAGGAGGGATGGGGCGGCTATTACACGGACCTACATATTATTCGGAAAAATAATAAGCAGCATTGAAAGCAGCAAAGAACAAAATAAAACATATAGTCGTACACATTATACACTATAACACAAGTCATAAGCTCACAATGTGTGTGTGTGTGTGTGTGTGTGTGTGTGTGTGTGTGTGTGTGTGTGTGTGTGTGTGTGTGTGTGTGTGTGTGTGTGTGCGTGTGTGTGCGTGTGTGTGTGCGTGTGTGTGTGTGTGTGTGTGTGCGTATGTGCGTGCGTGCGTGTGCGCGTGTTCGTGTGTGTGTGCGTGTGTGCGTGTACTATTGTCATAAAGCGCCAGAAACCGCTGCCTAATTAATTGTTAAAGTCAACGCTGTTATCGCGAGAACTTGACCATGCTCTTGCAGCTAATGACCCTCCCTACACGGACATTTCTGTGTTTGTGTATGATTTCTTTTTTTCTTCTTTTATACCCGAAGCCCGTGCTAGAATTTTTTGTTCTTCACTACGTTTCTCCATTATTTATCACTCCTGTGTAATGTTCTAGGGATTCCAGCATAGCGGCCATAAAGTCCACTGCCCTCCCATTTTTCTACATTCCGAGTAAAAAACAAAAATATCGAGTGCGAAATATGCGCGCATTTTCCTGTCACGGTGCGAGGACGCACCGCTAATTCCGAGTGCCAAACCAACTTCCTGACTTCCTCGTCTCGCAAACACCAACTGCAGTAGTCGTTAAAGCGCTGCATTTTCAGGCAACAATGACACCGCCCGAACCATGTACACACCGACAGATGCCCAGGGGCCACACGGCCACGGACAGCAACACATATTCGCGCCAGTCGCTTGAACCGTTAAGCTTACGAAAGAAGCAACAACAATCGCACTTCCGCGACCGAGTTGCCGCTTCAGGCGATGGCGAAAATTGCCACCAGCCTCTAGGGTTCGTGCACAACATCGCTGCACGCTTCGATTTAATCTCGCTTAATGGATACGCGCTGTCCGGAAGTGGCCCGTTTACACGTTCAAACAGAACACGCATTTCCTAATCGCAGTGTTTTAGCGCTGCTCTGGACGATGCAACGCCGGAGCAAAAACTAATTTGTTAGTGTTGTCTTTTTTTTTTTGCTTTTTTTTTCTCTTCGCCTTTTTTGTTTTTGTTTTTTGTTTCAGGCAGCGCGTGCAGTGAGATGTTCTCCAGTGAATGAGAGAGGAGACAGAGCTGTCCCTGTACTGCAAGAATGCGCCATGCACTAGTTACCGTATATACCCGTGCAATGGCAGCACCCATGTAAAAGCCGCAATCAAAACTTCGTTACAAAAGTCCAAAACCAAAGCCCACAGCGTCCCTTATGCACAACTCGAAGGCGGAAGCCATCTTCCTTTTCTTCTGAGTCGGTGTGTTGATCCTGCGCCGCTGCCATATGAAAGCTTTCTGCAACTAACGCGGCTTTGAACTGCCGCCAGGATCGGAGGCATCTCGGCTGGTTTTGCACTGCCTCCGTGATCGGCCCACCTTTGACCAAGCAAGAATGCCATGTGATGGCGTCACCGTGTGACGTCACTGCGACGTCACAAGTTTTTGGGGGTCTCTGAAGTCTCGATGACGCCATATGGTGACGTCATCACGTGGTGATGATTTTCTGCATAACTCGTGTTGACGCTGCCGATGGAGTACGCCGACGCGGGATGCCGGTCAACTTTCGCGTTTTATGAGGCACCTAAGGCTTTCTCCTTAAAATGTATTAAAAGGTAATCTGGCTTGTTCGTGCTGCCATGAAGTGGACGATTTTGAAACGGAAAAAGGCACACACAGGGTGATTGCGTACTAACAACTGTTTATTTTCGTGCCACATACTTCCTCATATATGACACAGGAAAAAATAAAAGAAAGTAAGCCAAACGAAAAAGCACACGTTGTGCAATGTGAAAGCGTCACCGTCCACGTCAACCACATGCACGGCATCATATCTAAGTTGACATGCCTGTTTCCAAGAAATCTATTTCTTTTTCAGATAGGACGATAGAAGGTGCGCTAACGCAACCCTCACCTGTGTGAATGAAATAGGCCTCTATTATTTCTCTTTCTGTTTGATCGGCTGCTCGCTTCAACACTTCTGTGCCCGAAAAAGATGGCTTACATTTGCACGCAGCGCAGTGCGCGGCCTGGTTACCGGGGTGTGTTCGCGAGGTTGCTCGCGAACTGTTGGAGGCGTTCTACATGAAAATGAAGGGCGCAGATTGCGTCAGCCAGACGTCAGTGTGTTTGTGGGAGCGGGAATTTCAATTGCTTTGCCGCAATATGCAGTAGATTTTCTTATGATTAGCTTTGCGATGTGTGCGCAGGCGCGCTTGTGACGTACGCTCTGTATATCTTTCCGCCAATTCTTTCGTAATAAAATCAGTTGGTAGTGAGCGCCCGTCCCGTCTTCTTGTCTCTTGTGTCCAGTCTTTTTTGCGCTCTGCTTTTATTTTCAGACAATGCACCAACTCGCCCAGCAACGCATTCTACTAAGAGACCCCTAAGATGTAAAAATTAATCTGCACCTCCCATGACTTATTGATTGATTGATTGATTGATTGATTGATTGATTGATTGATTGATTGATTGATTGATTGATTGATTGATTGATTGATTGATTGATTGATTGATTGATTGATTGATTGATTGATACGTCATCAACGAGCTTAAACTTATTTGATCCGATTAGATCCGGCTAGAACCGGCGGGTCTAACCAGGTGCTTTTAGTTCGGAGGTGGTGGCTCCACTGACATCAACTGGGGCATCTGGGCGGTTCAATGAGCCTCACAGACCCAGAACACATGAGCGACTCTCGGCCGAACCTGTGATGGGCAGTCCGGCCAATTGTGCGTTAAGTATTGACAACCAACGATAGTACTTTACAATTAATATAATAATATTTGTAATTTGCTTCACGTCCAACAAAGACGACATCATTATGGGGGACGTCGTAGGGCTCCAGAAATTTCGATCACCTGGGGTTCTTTAACGTGCACCTAAATCTAAGCACACAGGCCCCTAGCATTTTAACTCCGTCGAAATGCGGTCGCCGCCGCCGGGATTTGAACCCGTGACCTTCGGGTCAACAATTACTTTACAGTTGCAAGCCTCTCGATAAAATGGAGGCATTTCGTTCCCGCGGCCGCGTGCACGGAACGTGAACGTCGCTTACGCGCGATCGTCTAACGGCATAGCGTTTTCGAGGCCATTCGGGCTCGAGATTCTTCCTTTGCCTTCATACTTTAGAGGCGTGCATTCGTGCACGTGTGTTTGCTCCCGCGAGCACAACGCACACTCTACGCACAAGAGGCGCGTATAACACGTAGGCGTCGGCTTCTCTCCTCCCAAGGCTATCGGGCTGCCGGCACACAGCACGACCGCTTCCGGCTCGCCGGCAGCCAACGCCCGCGGTCACGCCATTCCATCACACTTTTCGTTCGCACGGCCGGTCGCGTGATTCGGGCAGCGCTCAGTGCCGAACAACGCATTGCACGAATCAGTCCGCCAGCGCAAGCCAGTGGCGCGGGTCTCCAGAGCTTTTCGTCAAAGGCTGTACACGATGCATTGACGGACGAGAATTTTGCCGTCACTTTAGGGGGTCTCTAGAACACGGAGGCCGTGACGTTTTCCCGGCTCCCAAACTTGAAACCGGCTTTTGTACCACACAAAAGCACATCCTTTAAAGAGACACTAAAGTGTAGTCTATGTATGTGTGTGTGGTTATCAGTGTATATATCATAATCATCCCCCAGCACATGGAGTAGCATGTCAGGCGAATAGCCAGGTAAACATCTCCGGCTTTTCATTAAAACATTTCTCTCTCTCTAAAGTGAAACAACGAATCGGTTTAGATCGATAAACTGTACTCTGAGAACTTTAACGTCGTTAATTTTTCGCCATCATAAGTTTTATTAACAGAGGTGAAAATCGAAGTCCAACTCTCAATTTTTAAGTTTCGCGCCGCAACCTGTGCGCGTGCCGTCACGGATTTCAAAGGGTATTTGTCGTCTTTTGGCATCATTGGCTCAACTAAATTTCCTTGAACTTGGTATGTTTAGTCTATGGCTTCTTAAGAGGTCAGTGTACTTCATTTTTACCAATTAGGAGCTAAGTAAAACATGGTAATCACCGCCAAAAACTATGAGGTCACGGCCTTTGGTGCGGGAATTAAGAGATGGCGTCGCCACCTCATTTTCTTTTTGCTCATTTTCTCGCTTACCAAGCATCTTCTCGCGGCGATTTTCGATTGGTTAAAGAGTAATTTACTAACATTAGGTAAATAGTTTATCATTTCAGTGTTCCTTTTAAGATCTGTGACGAGGGCTCAGAGATATCCGTCGTCTAAGGCGTGAGTTTGGTCAACAAAGCGACGGCGGTGACTGTGCGCGCATTTTCTACATGGATTTCAAGTTCATGGTAGTTTTCGCATTGTCGACCAGGCTGTTCCCGATTGTCTTGGATAATATGCAGCGTGTATTTTTACAGCACATGACCGACAGTGGCCGATCACTCCGCTACAAATAGGCGTTGGTGAGTTCCGAAAATCGGAAAAATTGCCAGATCGATTGCGAACAGAGAAAGAGCTCGTGACGGGGGCAGCGTGGTATGTAGGTCATTTCACGCCGTGTCGCTTTAGTGGTATGGACTCCTATTCTGGCTACCCTGGCTTGAATCATAGCATTTCCTTTTCTTTTTTTTTTTCTCAGGTTTGCGGGAATAGCTTCCTGCCGTTGTCCTTGTTCACTTCAGCTCCACATAGCGTGAAATAGCTTCAGAGTCTCAGGATCGGGGGCCAGAAAGAAACTCAGCTCTGTTTCGTGGCTTGCTTCTTCTATCTTTTTTCACCCTTTTCTGCTATGTATTTTTGTTATTTCCTACAAAAATAAAAGTAATATCAAGTCCCTTCGGAAACAACACAAAAATTCAATACGTAGTCCTTACAAGAGGAAGATGTTAGGTGAGTTTATAAAGATGCAATTCTTATCTGAACGTATGAACTTAAAATGTGCCTATAACAACTAGCCCGCATTTCGACGCTTCTGTAGTACAATGTGTAAGGACCGTCCACACGAAAAAGAAAAAAGAAGAAAGACTGACCTCAGGAAGCACGACAGCCTGCAGTGAAGCGAGGGAATTGACGAAAACTCGTTTGGTTGGTGGTAATAACAGAACCGAAAGAACAACCTGAAGTTAAATAATGTTCTAGATAACGGAGCGAGAACCCGCATAACGATGTTTACCGAAAACGCGCCGCTCACTTCCAGGTAGCGAAGCGTTTCTAGGCATATAAACCCGTGAACATACATCCATCCGTGAAAAGGAGCACAGGCGCTTGCGTTTGCCTGTGTGTGAATGTGTGTGGATGTTTCTAGAACGTAAAAAAAGGCTTCCTACCCAAAATGATACACAACGCGTAGCGTTAAGCAGGCCGCTTGTTTACGAGGACCCGAGGCAGAGATTGCCAGAAGCGATCGGCACAACAAACGGCGAAGCGACGTGCTTTTAAAGGGGCGCAAACTCGACGAAACTACCCGCACGGCGAGCAGGAGAGCTGCTCGCGCCAGAGCACAACAGGGCCGTAAAGTAACGCCGTGATTGCGACGGAGCCATCGCAGCAGCTGCGAACGCGAGAAGAAGTAATATCAGAGGAGCGAATGGGAGCGAAATAACCCGGTTGAATGAACAGAATGAATGAATGAATGTATGAATGAATGAATGAACGGAGAGGAATCGCGAAGCATCGTCAAACGGATAACGCAAGGCTTTATCTTTTATTATATGTTGTTTAGACGTTAGCGCTTTCATATAGCGTCGGCTACTCCTTTTCGCAGATAACAGAATTCGTGAAAATCGCTGCATCGAAGGAAAAAATTACATAAAAGAGCAAATAAGGAGAGTCCGTGTAAGTCAGTCCAGCCATAAAAGTTATCACATATTCACGAATTCCATTCACGCAGCGACCCGAAAGAGAACACAAAATGCAGATTTTTCAGTGCTTGTTGTTATTTTAGCTTGTCTTTATAGCGATACGGGTATAAAATATGCACAGTCACTGTCATACCGCGTTTGAAGGCATAATAACCTCACTCGTGTAATAACTCGCCCCATCGCACAACCTTTGATAAATCCTTGTTAAATTACATTTCATTTTTACAACCGGCAAAAGAAATGAAATTGCGTCCTTGACCTCCAGGCCTGCATGTTGTTCAACATCTGCTTGCTTTTTTTCTGAGTGACTGAGTGGCGCCCTCGACCGTAAAAAATTATAATGCCGGGCCGAGCCGTATGATTCTGCAAATGCCTTTTCAAGCGAATGGTGCCAAACACCGGCGACACAAGCATTCGGAAATTATCGATCGCGCGCCTACATCGACGCCATTCAGCCATTCACAATTTCTCCATGATATTTATTTTAGCTTTTTTGTTCTTTTAAGGGTGTCTTGGCAGAACTTGTTCGATGTAAACACTTAGAAAAAAGGAAATGAACTGTTGAGGCTGTTTCCTTTGTTCCGGCGTAAGTGTCTCTTCCTCAAAATTGTCAACTTATCGAAACAGAAGTGTGTTCATTGTGCATGCAAACGAAGAAGTGTGCAGGGGGGGCGGGGGGGGGGGTGCTGCCGCCTCCCTCCCCTCCTAGTATCTGCTCTTTGCACTGCGTTCTGATCGTAAGGGCCTCAGTGCGAGGAGGTTGGTAAGAAGAAGGGGGGGTGGGCGCTGTGGTGAAATTCACGCCCCCCCCCCCCCCCCCTACCCTAATGCAGAAGCCTGGGCACGCCCATGCATACAAATATGAGGTTAAGCGTGTTTTTGCTTCTCCTTGCGGGATGTTATTGAGGATTTTTGTATGGGCTGCCTTGTATGGGCTGGCATGTGGGTCTTCCTTCGAAAAGCGCTTGAAATTCAATCTTCGGAGCCCAGAATTTGTTCAAGGAGAGCGGCCGTAGACGTGTCGTCATTGTTCCTGTTCACTATGGCAGCGTTTGTGCGCCGTGAGTGGGCTTTGTTCTTGTCAGGTCCTGCTTGAGACTGCATTTGTTCGCGTGTGTCAAATTGCTAATTAGGTTCTGAGGGGCGAACGGACCTCATAATTACCTGTGCGTCCCTCTGGGGTGGCCACGCGTCACAACGTCTCAATTATACTAAATATAAGCGTGTAGCCTTGTATCGTGCAGATAGTACAAAAAACAACTTATAAGTGTACTCAGTTAACTACAAAAGAAGCCACAAAACGTCGAAAATCGGAAAACAGCAGAGCGGCAGAAAACACGTCTCTGCGCTCTGTCTCTGTTTTGTGCCGCTCTGCTGTTTTCCGATTTTCGACGTTTTGTGGCTTCTTTTGTAGTTAACTAAGTATGTACCAACTTGCCCAACAAGCAACTCTCCTGATAAGTGTACTCACTAGCTCCGTTTCATTAGGCTTGTCATTCATGAAGCTGGCACTCCTAAAGTACACGTTAACAGATTTTCTTTGTCGCAGGGCCCATCCAAAACAGATGGACGGGCGTCCGATGCAGTATCAGAAAGTGAGCACATCGGACACTGGTTTCCAAATGGCAATAATTACTTGCTGTGGGAACCGTATGAGTTGTGATGTACTACTAAATGTTAATGTGTACTCTTGTTGAGCTAAGCGCTAGTCCATTCTGACATTTCCGTAAGCGTTATTTTGGTACTGAGTCTTGGTTATTTTATTATTAAGGCCCTTTGACTGATATGCATTACTTATCCCTTTCAGCCCTGGATTTTTTATTTTGATCGGGCAACTTTTTTGTGCGTGTTTTCCTAATAGTTGTGACCTCAGAAGACCACAAACGAAAAATTGAGCCAGTGGTGCAAGTATTAATGGATTTACAGACATGACATCATATTAGGTCATCGGGGCTCAGCGGTTGCGAAATGAGAAAAATGACATCTTTTTTCCTGCTATTCACTAGAGTACACAAAATGTGAACCACGTCTCATTTTCCAATGTCATACTCATTGAAACAGCTTTGGTACGTTGATCCGAAAATGGCGCTTACCCGCCTCAGCTGACTCTCCTCGGCGTCACCAATGACTTCGGTCAAGCTTCTTCTTCTTTGCGCTTCCCAGCTCCGCGTACATGTCACCATTTTGGTGTCAATCGCAGTGGGGATCATTGAAGAAGTATTGCCCGAAGAATGGGCAGTTTTGGTTTCATTTCCTAGGTGCTAGGGCAATTGTTGTGTGATGGTGTCAATTGACACCGCCAGGGCCGAAAGGGTTATGATAAGCAAGCAGCGGGCACCCCAACCGTCCATTCCAATTTCTACCGCATGCACCAGGAACAGCTAAGATGTATTTGTATTATCGCACTAACAAACCTACAAAAACAACTTTTAAACGGTAATTCATTTGATTATTTGGATAGGCGATGACTGTCGATGAGGTAACAAAAAAAATAAGGAGAAAAAATGGCACCCGCTAAGGCTGGTCTGATATTTTCAATACGTTCAAAAGGCAGTGTAGGGGTGGTACATAGAATTCACATGAGATTCCTTCTCTCCTGAGTATATATAGCGATGCGCATTGAAAGGGAGATCTTCGTCGTCCTTATCGGGCGCTGTTACCAAAGTCTTCCAAAATGTGACGCCTCCCGGCTAGCACTCGATTCTTCTGGATCAAGATCTGACATTTTTTTGAAAATTTAGATGTGTAAAAATGAGAGGGTAGGCCACGTTACAGCCGGTTATACTAAAACCCCGAAATGGATACCCAACTGTCAAAGCGACAACAACAACTACTAGAAAAATTAAAAGCCATATATACGATCAAAAGCCACATATGCGATCGCCAGCTAGCGTACAAGGAATGTCTTTGTGGGCAGAGTACAAGATATATATGGTAGTCACCGACAACACCGCAGTTTGAGTCCATAAAGGAATTTTTATGAACTTCGAGTAAAAGATCGTGAGATCAATCTGTTGACAAATAAACACAATTAAGTTAATGATGAAAAACGGTAATGTCAGTTATAAGTTATCGCCAGTCCGTTAGGCTTTCGCCGCTAAAAAAAAGAAAGAAAGAATCACGAAGAGCACTCACTGCACACCTCTGCTTTTCAGTGTATGACCACATTACCATAACGTTATGAAAGCTAGCGAGACTTTTTTTGAAGTAGATTCGTTCGCACCAAGAAATTGTTCAATGGTTTTACCACTCATAATGTGCTCTTTTTTCCGTTTTTGGGCTGAGTAATAAACGAATACGCTTTGTCCCTTAGAAATAAAAAACCCCGATACTTATATGTCAGTAAGTTGTTCTGGATCGCCTAGCAGCACTTTGTTTCCGTATCGTGGCCTTCGCGATTGGTTCCGGTAGCGCGCAGCCGGAGCCAATCACGGAGGCCACGTTTACTCCGATGAAATCCAAGTGCAAGTCGCGCGGACTTACACACTTTCCTGGCCGAACTTCTTACATAGCTTCCACAGCGTTGCACCTGATGTATGAAAAGGAGTACAGTCTCCCAGCATGCGCCTCTGCGCCCAGCCGTCGATTCTTCTGCATCGAAATCTCGCTTTTATGTGCCCTACTCGGAATGGGGTGTCCGCAGTCAAGCCGCAAACGGATGCTAGCTAACGACATGCCATAACGGCCGCTGCGTCACAATGGCACGTGGTTACATCTAGTAAATCAACGTCAAAGTAGCCGATAGAAGCATTACTAATGCACAAGTTATGGGCCGCCCACACGATGGCAATACGTGTGCATCATGGTAAGTGTGCGTTTAAGCACGTCATAAATACTCGTACTGACTCTACCCGCAGTGTTACCGGTGACAGCCTTATTATATGCTTCGGACTCTGCTGACAGAGACATTCTTAGTACGCTGGCGTGTGTCCAGCTGGCAAAAGAGTGTTTCACACTCGCCGTTATGGCTACGAGCGGCGTTGGCTAACGCCACCAAAGTTACATGCACGGAAGTACCAGATAAAGTAGACGGGAGGACGGCCGCCGCCGTAGCTCAGTCGGTAGAGCATCGGACGTGTTGCCCGAAGATTTGTTCGGTCCCTACCGGCCGCACGTTGTCTTTTCGTCGGCTTTAATTTCTTCACATTTATATCATAACTACTGCAGTAAAATTAAAAGACATGTCCCCTACATCTTCCATGGCTTCAATGTTTGTTAGTTTTCATTGAGTTGTCCCTAACAAGCAACAATGAGCCTTTCATATGTTCCCTTTCCATGGATAAGTTATGCCGCTCGTGTGTGCATGTATGCGGATGACGTTACGTCACACCATAAGCTGCATCGTCCATTCATCCTCAGTCCATCGGCATACCTAGAGTGCTAATGCGCGTTTAAAGGGACCTTGTAACTGGGACAAGCCACCAGTAGCGGCACACGATCTGTTCCGCACGCTCTGGGCCTTCCGCTATTCCTTAAGCGCTGCTTCCTTAACGCCACTCGCAGCAAGGCGAAGCAAATGTTACTCGGGCGGTGTTGCCCACATTAACCGTCGTCCTCCATATTGCGCTGTCCATGTCGGTGTGTGAGTACACACGCACACTTGAGGGGTGTGCACTGCGCGCAAGTATACTGAAGCGAGGAGTGTATAATGACCTCCCAGCGGTGGCCGAGATTGTTATTGTCGATTGTTCTCGACGGGGCGCTGGCCGGTCGGGCGAGAGTGGACACGGCGGGAGGGGAGGGTTTCGTAGGCGTTGCCCAACACTGGTCGCGGACGCGCCTGCAAAGAAACAACGGACACGCTTCTGCGCCCCGCAAGCAAACGAAGGAGTGTGTTGCAGTGGCTCGGCATCGGCCGCTGCAGCACACGCCGCTGCACACGTTTGTTCTCCGCGAGTTGTGCGCATGCGTGGAGGTGACTGTCGTTTTCACTGGTACGTTACAAATGTAAGGATAAACCCAAGAAGTTTTAAAGGAGCATTGAAGAGCAACCCTAAATCATTTTAGACAGCTGAAGAGTTCTTTTTTTTTTTTTTACTGCGTCATAGACTTGCCCTTAAGCCATAATATTTTCTGTGTGTATGTGTATTAGATGGCCGGTCTTGTGTACGAAGTGAAGCAGGTGTTCTGTGCTATCTATTATCATGTATCCAGAGGTCATAACTGGTCGCGTGACTGTAGTGAACACCGGCTTGCGGGAGGTGACGGGAGCTGCAGAGTTATTTCACTACTTCATTTTCATTAAACTGAATGATATAGTATTTGTTGGGGTTTTACGTCCCAAAACCACGATATGATTATGAGGAACGCCGTAGTGGAGGTCTCCAGAAATCTTGATCACCTGGGGTTCTTTAACGTGCACCTAAATCTGTGCAGAGCCACACAATGCGGAATCCTGCCGAGCAACTGCCCTGAAGTGTACCAACTGCCATGGATCACACGAAGCCTCATCAAGGGACTGTCCATTAGTGAAAAAAGAATGGAGTGTCATGAAACAGATGGTGCGGGACGGCTCGACGCACAAAGAGGCTGCTGACGTGGTGAGAAATAGACAACGACGCTCGCGTCGGCGACAAAGGTCTAAAACTACTGCTACCAAATCTGGACGAACAACGCGATCTCCTACTCCTACAGATCGTCAGACTTCCCCGAAGCGACAGCTACCACCACTGCCGCCACCACCACCGCCCAATGCATCACAATAGACCGATCTCACCAGATGATCTGCGCATGCGCGAGTTTCCGACAGCGGCACTGCCGCCATCTTAGTTGGAGTACTCTGAGCGCTGCTGGTGCTGCTGCTTGCTGCGTGCTTCAGGTATATTGCCGTTTGGCATGAATCCTCGGCACAGACGACAAGTGAACGCTGTGTTAAACTGTGTCCGGACCTCTCATGTATGTTACTTTACTTCAGGTTACACTCCATATCCTAGCTTTAAGCGAAAAAAATAGAACAGTAGACAACGTTAACATGTGGCCAGGTCGTCTCGTCGTGTTGATGGGCGCGAGTCGCTTCGCTGAATAAGTATTAGTTAAAAAAACGAATCACGTTCCTGTCGTCATGAGAGCGAAAATCTTTAGTGAACGTCAGCTCGCGAGCGGTACAAATTGCAGTGTGCTGACGATAACTTGCCCAAACGTAGAGGTCTCCGCGACTACGAAGACGGGAAAAAAACAAACCGACGGGACGAAAAAAAAAAGCTTTTCGCGCTTCTTTCTTGTTCAAGGAGTACTTTCAATGTACGTACACTGTGTTGTCAGCGCAGGACTTCGAGCACAGTGATGCGTTAAACGTGAATGAATATGAGACGGTCACCGTGAAGCAGCTTAGGAGCGCGCCCGCGGGGCGACGACTGGCCGCATACCGTTAGCAAACGTTTAACGTCACGGAAATCTTGTCAACGGCAAAATATTTCCTGCTGCACAAGGGATGGAAGAGCCAGTACAAGTTTTGGTGACACACACAATGTGGCGGATGAGCAGTAGCCCGCTCAGGCCGGCGGCGGCATGCAGCCTCAGCTGATTGCTCGGCGCCGATATCGTCGCTAGGCCTATACTGCTTCGAAGCTGCATACGAAGTTAAGAGCCGCCTACGCTTATATAAGAAGCTAAGCTTTGCTACCGCTGTTGCTGCTTTACGCTGCGTTCGCGATAATATCACATTTTGAAAAGAATAGGGAAATCCAGGCGGCGAAGTTGCCTGCGATGCCGGCACGGTCGAATTTTCGCCGTGCACTCCATGGCGCGAGTTGTAAACATAACTTTGGCTTGTATCACAGGTATCGTTCACGCTAGACACTTCACAGTCGTGATCGCTTTCGATGAGAGGTCGGTTTAGGTTTCGCTATATATTGAAGCGATCTCTGTTTTGCCCGGAAAACACGTCGTATCCAACCTGTCGCCGCTGGCGGCGACCGCCCCGACGAGGGGATCGAGCACACGTTGTATGAAGTTTTGCTGTCGCGGATCGGCACATCAGTAGCGCAGAAAGCTTGTTATGACGCAATAGATTGTTGCTAAATTACCATATTATACACACGGAATTCCCAAACACGGTGAACACTACGTTGAAAGTGCGCGGTAGTTGCCGCTCCGTCCGACTTCGTTGACTGTCGCACACATTCCTGTCGGAGCTTGACATCCTTTGAAAACACGTAAAATCCGTGTCTTTTTACTTCAGGTTGCTGTTGTAACATCTCAGCTTGCAGCACGTGAACCCAACCATCGCGATTCATCCAAATACGGCTCCTAAAGCCGTAAGGCGATAATGCAGCTCGCCGATGCACCAGCTACATGCAGCTGAACGTACCGAGCACTCTAAGTACCGGCATGCACTGCGGCAGCGGTGGCGTAGTGCAACTCGCGGTGAGATCGGTCTATTGGAGAGCCGGAAAGACGCAGAAGCTTTGAAAGCGGCGGCGGATGTCGCGTTGCCCTCGCTGCCACCACTGCGCACTCATAAAGAGCCGATGCAGAATGCCCCGCAGTGTGCTTCATCGTCCACAGATGACTGCCACGACAAGAACCTACAAGTCCTCGCTGTGTTGAGGTCTCTCATGACCACGATGCGCACTCTCCTCAACGGAATGACAACTCCGTCAGCTCAATGCGCTCTGCAAGTTCTCGATTCCTTGTAGCCAGTCCTTGCAAGCCTTTTTTAACATCTCGCAGAGGAACCGATGTCAAATATTTCTCCGTTGTGACTGTCTGTGTGTATGCGGTGAACACGGATGTGTGTGCGCGTATTACTTGTTCCCTCTTTCCTCCTCGCTATCTCTATTCTTTTTTCTCCCCTTCCCCCTTCCCCCGTGTAGGGTAGCAAACCGGGTATAACCTGGTTAACTTCCCTGCCTTTCCTTCGCTTTTATCTCTCTCTAAATCTAAGTACACGGGGCTCAAGCGTTTTCGCCTCCACCGAAATGCGGCGACCGCGGGCGGAATTCCATCTCGCGACCTTCAGGTCCGCAGTCTAGCACCATAACCACTAGACCACCGTGGGGGGTTCGTTAGGCTGAAGACCGAAAAACCAGGGAAGTTGTTTAGCAGTCAGAGAAAGTTAAAACCGAATACCCCCTTTTAAGTTTTCGCGCGCGGATCTCAGTGTCAGTGATACAGATGTCCCAGATATAAACATGCTTTCCTTTACTTGTACCATTTTGTAAGGAACGCAAACGTTTCGAAATCACGGCCGTTTTCCAAAGCCTCGCGCCATGCGGCGCGTGACGCCCTCGTCACCATAGTGATAGTCTCACAGAAGAGTGGCCGCTCGGGCTAGGCTAGTTGGTAGCCCAAGCGCCATGTGTTACATTCTGTCTCGTCCCCAGCTTGCGCTATATATAAAGTTCTTGTCTTTTTGTTATCGGTTCAAGGGCTGCTTTGCCGTTCCTTCGCACAGTCTTGAGACTGCACATATACATACAATCATCTGCATTGTCTCCCTTTGGCATTACTCACACACACCACCTGCACACAGGGTAATGAAGGCGTTAATGAGGTCCCCCGAGGTCTTATCGGCAGCGCACAGTCGGAAGAGCGGTCTGATCCAGGCGACACTGGTACAGCCTTACAGTAAATCACGTTGCTCGAGTACTACCCACACAATCATCTTGATTATTCCCTTGCTCTTTATTCACTAGAGCAGATGCCGTCACCACAAAATAATGCCTTCCCTCACCTCCCCATGCTTCGTGTTTTTCGCTATCCTACTGTCTTTTCCTTCCTACTGCCCCTACTGCGGAACCAAGCACTGGGTTTACCAATCCCCGTGAGATTACTGTAATGCTTGGCGTGTTCATTCAGTCCTAAAGCCCTTAATTCCTTTAATCTTGGGAGTCGGTGCTGCTCATCTTAACCAGCCAAGTCCAGCGAGCCACAGAGTTGCGCAAGGCAGTGAAGTCCAAGACTGAGCGTCCCACTCATCGATGAAGTACTACTATTCTTTTTACACGCGAAATTTATTACCCCCTTTTCAGTTCAGTTTCTGGTTCACCGAAAATGCAATACAAAGTATACACAGTTCACTATGACTCCCCGGAAAACTTACGTGGAAAATTGAAGAGGGGTCTCCGTTTGCCATTAATTTTGCGTGTCATGATCAAGCCTCGCTTGAGAGAACGAATGACATTTTTCAATATCTCGAAACGTTATTTTTACTTCATAAAATTACTTCATGGAATACCGCTAAACGAAACTGTATTTTGCATTACTATTGAAGCTGACTTCATTATTTATCACAATAATTAGTCGATATTTATCGCGGGCCCCATGGAAAGAAAGCTACGTAGTTTGCATGAATTTCTGAGGTATTGAACAGAGTGCACCTATCGATCACGCGTGGATCTTGAACGCAGCACCGCAAGTAGCACAGGTTTCTTAGAGTGAAATCTATGTTGCCGAAGAATTGAATTCCTCAGCTACACAAGATCAATACAGAGGCAACAGAACACAAATTCAGACAACGGAAGATTAATATCATTATCATAATCATCAGTCTGATGATGATGATGATTACAAGATCAGTCTTCCATTGTCTGAATTTGTGCTCTGTTGCCTCAGTGTGAGCAAGGTAGATGATTATATTTTCACTCATATAGATATGCTGCTCCCTTCCGTATCATTGAGGGACTTCATTAGTTAACCCTTAAAACAATTATTTAGAATAAATGGCAATTGTGGTTGTCAGAAAAGACATTGTTCGAATGCTTACAACTGAAGAGGGCATCCTGCGAGTAGCAGTAAAAATAGTAGTGACATTGCCACTCCATAATAAATATTTGACACATAGCGCTCAGTCGGCTGTTCAAAGCTGATTCGGAATCAGATTATTTTTGTCATTAAAGCGCTGATGAATACAAGACAAGGAAATACAACGAAATAGGAAAAAGGTCCCGCATAGTTGGAAATGTTGAAACAAAAATCGAATTCGGCATATCACATCTGCGAAGTTAGAACACTGTCAAAACCATTACACAAATTGTAAAAGACAGTGGTTGAATACATTGATGAAGTACAAAGCTGTGAATAAATTATCAATAGTTAAAACTTTCTTTCGCAAAGATAACTTCATCGATATACGGAAAGCAGAAAACCATTTTTTTTAGAGCGAAGGGTAAATTATAAAGAAAGCGAAGTATCGACGAGGTGATGGATTGAGTGCGCGCTATAGGTTTGACGTCATATGCCACGTTGGGCGTTACTGCTTTTGTTGACTAGAACACAACGCGCGTGACATTGATTTCCAGCAAACGTGAAAGTTCGATGAAGTTTCCACTGCTGCTGAAACAATTTTTTTTAGGGGGGGGGGGGGGGGGGGTTGAAACATTACTTCCGTACATGTATATTTGTTTCAACTAGAGCGAGACTGGCGAAAGCATTTGAAGAGGACTGCAAGCATGTTATAATGAGCGCAAGAGTAGTTCCGGTCTGATTAGCCGGCGGCGACATATACGGCAAGTAACGATTCTATGGAATAACTGTAATTTGTGCTTCTGACAAGGTTACAAGGCGTCCCGAATATAGGTTTGCCACCTATACGCATCTACCGCCTATCCTGACACAAGGGAAAATTACAGTCGGCGCTTAAAATTGATTCGATTGGTCGAATGCGAGAATGAGGTCAGACAGACGTTGTTGCTAGCGGCTACATCAAATGACGAAGATGAAAACGAAAAAGTCTTAGCGAGCTGTCTGATGTTACTGTCATTCAAGAGCTGCACAAAAGTGTAACGACAGAAGCGTGCGCGCCGAAACGTTTGGTTATCTGCTCCAGCCTGGTATCAGATGGCAAAAGGTCGTGAAAGTCGAGGTAAAAATGAAAAGGGTGCTGGCGAAAGCTGAGTTAGCTGGCAGGATGACATCAGAAACGGCAGCTTTGGTATCAACTTTTATATTAAAAAAGCACGTTGCGTAGATGCCATGCTACGAATAGTTGACGCTGGCTCAGCACGACATTTCTAACTCTAGTTATGTTACCTAGCCTAACGTTTGAGCTCTTTCCAGAAGACGATGCGACATTGCCCATGCGCGCCGCATATCTTCGCAGTCAACTTGGTGCCAGCCTTCTTTTCTCTTCATTGTTTCTGAATTTGCCCAATCCTCCAATGCGAAGTAGACAACGAACTCTTTAACCTTTTTACTTATCTTGTTTGGCCCTCTCTCGTTCCATCCGCTGCAGTTCTTCAGTTGTATCGATCTCTCAACTGCTCGTGCAAGACTTCTTGTAATGATTTTGAACTAAGAAGCAGCACTTGAACAAGACGATGATGAGAGGACAGAAACACGGCGCTCTCCTCTCGTTTTGTTCTAGCGCTGTTTCCTCGATCAAAATCAGCATGTACTTCCCAGCCCAATTCAAGACGAAACTGTGCGCTCTGATTACGCAGGCCAGATACACTAGTGTTGCATGCCAAATCGACCGTTGCACCTACTGGCGTAGACAGGAGGGTGGCGGGGGGTGGTGTTGAAGCTTCCTCGAAATGTTTCAATTTTGCATGTGTGTATATACACGCACACATTGAAAGTGAAGGGTAAATTACACGCACATATTGAGAGTGAAGGGTAAATTATAAAGAAAGCGAAGTATTGACTAGGTGTCGAACTTTCGCGTTTGCTGGAAATCAGAAGCACACGCACTACACAAAGGGAGGTGACCGCCACCCCCCTTCAAAAAAAAAAAAGAAAAAAAAGAAGAAAGATTCCTTCTGGCTATGTCCCTTGTTGCGGCATATCAGTGCCAGGTGAGATGAGCGAGCACATTTGACCACCCGCCGTGTCACACTAAAAGGGAACCACCCGCCCATTCCGCGCCGATACCGGAGGAGCGTGATAAAATAGAAATACTTCCCTCATTTCTTTGTTGTTACTTCAAGAACATGTCGTACCCGTTCGATCAAAGGCTTCCTATAGCTCAGTTACTTGACAGCTGAGACCCTGGGCTATCTCACAGGCCGCAGGTCTGTCTCAGAATGAATGCTGCACCGTAGTTAAACTTTCCGTGTGTCATTCCAGTAATTTCATGTTTCCTTACAAAATCCATATATTTTCCATATATTCGCCGTATATTTCTGTACGAATCTTACGAAAACATACGGAATTATTGGAATGAAATATTGTTACTAAAGAAAACGATGTTTCATTTGCGTGAGTGCGATGCTCTTCACATCGGTTATCAAGGACCATTACACAAAGGTCGAGCGACATTAAATGAACAAGTAGGTGTGTGAAATTTGGAAACATCTCAGATGACCTGGCTGATGGTTTGGCAAGAAAATTTTTTAATCTACCGAAGGCAGCCTCGTCATCTTCGGCGTCTTTGCGCTTGCTTTATCAGGGGTAACGTAGTCAGCGACACCGCTCTCTACAACAGCGCTAATCACGGAAAACCATAACTACTGCCAAGAATGACAAGGCCGTCTATGGCAAGGACACGTCCGCCCTTCGGAACGATGACTACTGTAGCTTGCCAGAGCCCTTTCTTAGTCTTGATTGTCGGATTTTATTAATGGGTTGTTTTCTATATTACCTTATGCATTAATAATCTGGGACGTAAGTTTGAGGCTTTAAACCAAATATATTACGAGTGGGCAGTCAATAAAAACTCACAGGGTCCCCTATGCATTCCTCTAATAAGAGGCTAGGACAAAAGCCATCCGCTCTGGCTATTTTACCGTGAACGTTATGTCACACCGACGCCTTTTTGTTTATTTTTTGCCACGTGAATGCCACAAGCACGAAGTGAATGCGCAGTTCGTGCGCCTCGAACCACGCTTCAGAGGAACACCGTTTTGATTTTTTTTATTGCGATAGCAATTATATGGACACTCTCGACGGGTTCTTGCCGTTGGCGTCGTCGTCACCGTCATGTTCCGTATAAAGTCCAAATTGATAACATCCCCCCGCGCATCGTATGTTCTACCCGCGGGTAAACGCGCGCGAGCGGGGGCGATGAACGCGGCTGAAGCAGAGATCAAACGAGCCAGCCCATCTCCGTCGCTCCGACGGCGCATGCGATAACATTACCCCGCGCGCGAGGCCTGCCGTCGATTGCTACTCAAACAGAGAGGAAACGCCCCGCCCGTCTTCAAGGAGCATGTCTTGTTTGCGCTGAAAAATTTCCCATTATATAATCATCTCGCCGAATTTCAAGTTTTGCTAGAGCATGAAGAAGCGCGGGCTCTAGCAACTGTGAACTTTGAGGGCACGGTCGCGGTCGCGACCGCTGGGTCGCGCGCTATCTCGGCAGGCATCAGCGGCCCTTCTACGTGCTGCGCTCTCAACGCCGAAGAGACTGTGCGAAAAGAGCATCTCTACCTAGAGCGGCCGTATTCACTTACACCAGCGTTTTGTAGAGTTACGCGATATCGGATCCAAAAGAGTTAGCAGCCAGCCTTACTTTGTATAACATTACAATTTCTTGCGATCGGATTCATAAACCGTTTTGTTTTTTTGGTCACGCGAGCGCCGCAAGGACGAAGCGAGCGCTCAGCTCGCGGTTTTTGCTTCATTTTGCTCACGCGGTCTTTTCGCTCAAGGTGATGTTTGTGAGAGGCATATGAAGCTTTCGCCTTAATAACACTATACGATGGTTATAATCTTGCCTAACCTAACGACCTAGTACTGCTTTGTATGCGAGATCATATTGCACTTGTTAGCAGCGGTTAGTGTTTGCAAAATGATGGTCAATATTGACTATTGTTGTGTAGTATCTGTTAAGCGATTGCTAGTACCGGCTTTTTATTGTCAAATGTCAGCCAGATCGTGGACATTCTACGCTAACAGCGTCGAGCCTAAGCCGAACGAGTAATAGATTGCGTCTGGATGACGTCTATGCGACGTGACGCCATATCACGTCGACAATAGAAAACCATGGAGAACAAAGAGAATCGTCATTCCTTTAGCTTATTTCGTGTTTGAATCTATGAAGAACGGAACGTAGCTTACATTGAGAGAGAGAGAGAGAGAGAGAGAGCTCTTTATTGAAAGGCAGAGAATTTAGCCGGCGTGTGTAAATTCGCTGACTTGCTACTCTGCGTGGGGAAGGGGATTGGGGACTGAAAGACAGAGAGAGAGAGCTCATAACGAAGCGCGTATACTTCTGGGCAGACTACCATACCGGCGAGATCCCTGCATTCCGCTCAGCCGCCCGTCATCTTGTTTTGACAGCAAAGTAGCCTATATAAATCGTATTTATCTATGATGCTGTCTTCACGAAGCTGCTTGTTTTGCCGGCTACGTGAGAAATGGGATGAGATTTAGAATGTCCGCTCTCCGCTTAGCTGTATATTTAGCCGTCTACGGTGAGTACTGGAAGACACCCATAACAGGTGTTGCCATGTATTGGCTAGATGACAACAGGTGTTGGCTATTATCGGCTAGTGTGGCCTAATGTAAGCTATCCGTTGTTATAGCAGCGGCATTGTTTTCGATCTGTCTAAGTTTAACGTCACTGTCGCGTTTACATAGACAACAACCATCAGCGTGTGTCGCAGAACTGTTATCTATACATATACTTTTCTTCGCTTACCGCCACTCGTGAGCTTCAGAAAAAACCGCGAGTAGGATGTCGCGACGGTGGCTTTCCTCGAATTCGACTGTCGCGGCTTCGAAACCGCGACAGGCTTTGTCGACTTTTCCTTCCCCAATTACCGGAGCGGGCACGTGCCTCCTATTCCTTTCTTGTGTACGCGTCGCCGAACGCAGCTACGAGGATTTCCTCAGACTAGATGGAACAGCCCACGCCGCCGCCGTCTTCCGATCGCTGCGAGATCCACAGGCTTAACTTCAGATCCGATCTATACGCCCGCCTGCCTGCGCAGACTGTATACCGTTTCCCGAAATAGCGACGTGTCTGGTTGCCCCCCCCCCCCCCTCCTATAAGTACATCTCCGTGAAATGTTGCGAAATCTGTCATGTCGGCGTGCTCGAAGGAAAGTGTCCCACAGTTGTGTCTTTCCTTTACCGACCTTTTAAATATTGTGATCAGGACGTAGCGTTGCCTCTTTCAATTCGCTTGTCGCGTTTGCGATGGCAGCTCTGACGGTGGGCTAATTCTTTATAAGGAAGACGGAGACGTTTATGACGGGCCTATTAGAGACAAACTTGCCGCGTGTGACATATCCGTATGTGCTGTGTTCTGTCTGGCGCGTTCTTTTGGATAGCTGTACACATAGCGTTCACACAGAGCTGGCGTGATGATTCCTTTGGCAGGGGCCTCAAACTCGCCTCAGCTAGCGGGCCGCAGTCGCGAAATTGTCTTCCGGAAGGGCCTGGACAGAAAAGAAGCGTGGAGCAGGTGGTGGGGGTTGAGCAATGTGAGCTAACGTTGCCATTTGAAAGAAGGTATTTCCCATATCTCATGTATGGGCCATTTCTGAATGGTATTTGACGTCATGATTCGATGAAACATGTCGATACTTATCTCTGGAATGACTGGAATCTGGACGCAGATTCTTGACGTAGATAAAAAAAATGCTTGACACGGCAGCAAGACGTCTGCGGGTCGCATGGCGCCCACGGGCTGCATGTTTGAGACCCCAGCCTTATAGAAACACCCCTACGCATATTATACTTGGGGACTCTAGCCTCAAGTAGAGCCCGCGCTTCTCATAGCAAACAAATACCGTAAAATGTATTCGAGGGTTCGACTAAACGGTGTGTGGTATGGCTTATTCATGCAAAAGTAGGAGGTCACTGACCAAAGTCAAAAAGAAAAATATGTTTCGGGATCACTACGGATTCGTTCATTGTAAATAAGGGATCCGTAGTGACCTCGAAACGTCCTTTTTCTACGTTGGTCAGTGACCTGTTACTTTTCCACGTATACTAAAACCGGGGTCACACGCTTCGTTTGCGATGAAAATCACTCGGGCGGGTATGCTTTCTTTGCAGACGGCGTGACTATAGTTAACGTTAACTAGTTATAGTTCTGCGCTGGTACGCTAGAAGGCTTGTTGCTCTCATCTCTCTTTGCAACTTTCACTTCGTCACCTTGAGCAGTGTCGGAAGTTAACTAGTACCTAGTAAAGCTTGTTGTCTCATTCAATGAAGCCACAGTGTTAAAAACATAGGGACTAAGGAAGAGGACAGGACGTGCGTTACTCACAGCTCTACTCGCGTATTACTCAACTCTACTTGAAACTCTACTAGCGCACGTCCTGTCCTCTTCATTGGTCCCTATGTTCTAAGCGCTATCGGTTCATTGAATGTAACAAGCAAACTAGTCTAAAAGTCTGTTCTCTTGTTCGCCTTTTGAATCTCTTGGTCTCTGACGTTTATGAGTCATTTTGAATTGGCAAACTTTCGTATTCGCTCGGGCAAAGTGCTACCCTCGCGGCTCTACTGCGACAGGTCTAAAGATTGGTGCCTTTATTCACAGACACGTTTTTGCCTTGTAGCTCTGTGTAAGAGATGTCACCCAATTATGGTTTTGCCAGTATTATTAGCCGCTAAACTAATCTGGAAAGAAAACAAATTTCATCACTCTGTTCTTAAGTTTTCAATATGTTTTCGCCGGGTGTCCCCCCCCCCCCCTCCCCCAGAGAGAGAATTATAAAGTTCATTTTTTTGACCATGCTGTCTACGCCCGTAGGCGGGCGGCCACCTCAGTCCACGAGGCGTGAGTTTGAGCTGATAGCCTAGCCCCGTTCACCAGCTGTAGCTGCTGTAGCTGGTCCTCGCGCGATTCCGGCTTGTCAGCTGTGCCTCCCGCTGGTCCTCTGTTGGTGATTGGATAGGCGTGGACTGCATAGGGATTCTTCTTGGATTCCTAGACCATGTGATAGAGTGCGTTCCGCAGATTGTTTAAAAAAGAAACGTATATATATATATATATATATATATATATATATATATATATATATATATATATATGAAGAGAGAGAAGAGAGAGAGAACGGCGCAACGACGCCGATGGTATAAAAACCCGCCGAGAGTGTCCGTGTAAATGCTATCGCAATATTAAAGCAAGGGTATTTCGCCCCCGGCAACTACGTACGCATACGGGCAAAAAATGTTGCCGGGCTCTCCTCCTCGCGTGCATAGTGATGATGCCTGATGGAGCACAGCCTACTGCCTCGAACAAGCATACACGGCGATTATTGCAGGCAGTGGCCACGCACGATGGGGAGGCGAGAGGGCAGGAACGGGCGATCAAGCGACCATCTGCGTGTGCACACACTCAAGCTCATCATGCTGGCTGCCCTCCCACGGTGGCCTTCTCATCGCAGCTATATAGTGCACGCAACTACGTCCCAGAAAGGCCCAGCTGATCCACGGCCGCTCGCGCACGCCTGACACCGCAATCCAGGTCGGTCGTTATGCGCTTGCACACACACACACACGCCGCGACTTAAAAAGATGCAAAATGAGAGAGCCGTCTGCCACGCAGCCGCTGGAAACCCTCTTCCGTATACCAGGCGCTCTCGAGCGGCGAGAAGTCAAAGGAGAGAGTAGCGACTGCATGACAAACTAGTGGCTGAAGCAGCCTGAGTAATGACGCGGGGAAGGGTTTTGTAAGGGTGGTTAAAGCGGTACTGACACGAAAATTTTCAGTTGTCCATTTTTTTTTTTGCGTCAAATGATAGGCCGACCCTTAAGAGCCTGAAAATGTACTCGTAAGTGTGAGTGCAGCCTGAAACGTTAATTACCGTATGTTTTTAAAATATAGTTTCGGTTTCAACTGTACCCCGACGTCACAAAAGGTTATGAGCTTCTCGTCACGTGCTCGCGCCAGATATCGTGACGTCTGCACGGCTGCCCCGCTCCATGACTCCATTTGTGGCACAAAAGCGGCCATTTTGAATGTTTTGATACCTAACGTCATCAGAACTACAGCCATACTGGTGAGTGAAGTCACCATAATTGACACTGCAGCCTGACGTCCGGATAGAGCCGATGTCAAGTACGCCACGCGAAAATATAGCTTAATGTCAAAATAAAATGTCTTATCAGCGCTTACTCAGCGTCACACGCACAGCTGTCTCGGTGTACAGGAGTTTTGTACGGCAGAGTAAACTCACCTTCGAAATGGTGTCGGGACCCCATTAAGGGAGAGAGATGAGCCGAAGGACTTTGGAGAAAAGGAGTGACACGAGGGGAGGGGTGAGCAGTAACGGTGGTTACCTTCCCGGCGTGACTCGCGCCTACTGTTAGGAGGAAGACGTGGCCCGTGACGGATGGCTCGTGCGGCCACGCGCCGGTGTGGAAGGAAAAACTTGTTCCTGGACGCCGGGCGAAAACATGAGCGCTTCAGGAGCTCGCCTGCCTCCGCTGCTGCTGACGTCCACGTGGACGACGGCATCAGGAAGCATCGAGCCGCGGACGACCGACGCATAACGGGCAGCCTGTGCAGTCCGGGCGCTTACTACCGGACGCCCGCCGAGCTACGCCTGTCTGAGTATATACCCTGTTCGGTAGGAGCTTCGCGTGTATGCCCCGACTTTACATAGGAGCTTGACTGTAACATTCAGGAAAGACAAAGGAAACGGTTTCGAGGAGTTTCGCCAAGTCACCGCGCGGCTTGTTTTGGTTTGCTGATTCCGCCGGGTCCCTTTATATTCCAGTACACGCTAGCCACATTGGGAGCTGTGCTTTGTGTAAGTGGTCGCATCCAGTGCTCTTGGGATAAAATAGAATGGTCGGGGTTGCTTCTAGGTACGGACACCAAAACTGCTTTCATCCGTCGACCAAACAGTCCGGGGAAGAGCGGTGGCAGCAAGAAATTGTGTTCAGGAACGGCGGGGAGGGGGTCCGATTCCTCTTTTATACGTGTACTTACTCAGACGAATGCAAGCACTTCAAAGGCGGGCGGGTGCGTGGCAGGGATGGCGTCAATTAAGGAAGCGGGGGAGGGGGGGGGGGATCATAACGGTTTTCGGTAAAGATGCGCAATAGGTAGTCACACAGTAGCACACGCTCAAACAGGAATGGGGAAACGCGTTTGCGAATGCCGCATGCTCGCGCGTTAAGCTGCGCACTTAGGAATGCAGCTGAGAGGCGTGCGGACGGCATTTTAGGGCAGTCGTGGCGGCGGGGCGCCTCAGAAACGTCAAGCGTCAGGTCTATGACCGGCCAGACGCGAGAAGTTACGTCGTCGGCGTTTCCACTTCCGTTGTCTCTAAGACAAAGCAATGGGTGTAGCATAAAAGTGTAAGGAGGAGGTGGCGTACGCCAACCATTAGTGGACCAAAAAGGGAGAATCACAAATCAGGGTCGTGTAACATTTATTTTGCTAGCAGCACAACAACACATGAAAACTCATATATCTCGGTTGAAATTACAGAGCCTTGAAAAAGATGACGGTGTACAGGACTGCACTAGGTACTTCAGAAACCATAGCGCACTAAACGAACCCGAGACAAGACGAAGACAGGACAAGCGTTTAGGTGCAATAGTAGCGAAGCGTTTGATCGCCTCTAACTTCTGTGTACGGCGTCACGAATACACAAAAAATGTGTAAGTTCAAATCTACTATTCATTCGGTAGGAATAAGTGATTGAGTTTGAGCAAGTGAGCGCTTTTTCTGTGTGCGTATGCTCGCCCCCCCCCCCCCTTTCCCTAATCCGCAAGCCCTATGCACACCTCTGGTCGAAGTGCCTGAACTTATTATTGTCGCACTTTACTGGACTGCATCCTCAACTAAAAAAAAAAAAGAAACTCGGTAGACTGAATGCCCATTAACAGGAGGGCACCACTTCTCTCGTTAGAGGTTCTATCAAGGTGACAAACTCAAATAAAAACACACCATTGTCCACACCACCTATACCGGTGCAGTGAAAATGCGGTAAGCTAGATTCGGCGTCTTATACAGAGGCCTCCTTTTTGTAGGCTTCATTCACGGTTGCATTTGAGCGCTCTTTGAAGCAATTACTGCTGCGCTAGCTATGCTGGTAAGGAGAAATAGTCCTTATTGTACAGAATGGGCCGGCAGTATGGTCTAGGTGGCCTCAGGTGGCGGCTCGGAGTCCCTGTGCTCGGGCGGCATCCTCAGCCTGCCGGACGGCGCAGAGCTGTATGCTGGTAAAAAATCCTTGTACGCGCATCCTAGTTAAGCGGAGCTAAAACAGTCGGGTCGCAAGAAAGTATAGCGAAGGACACGGCAACTCGTCGTCTGCTTTTTGTCTCAGCGTCTTGCCTTTCTGAGCTCTCGTTAAGCGTGATGCATAGATTTAATAGCTAACGCGACCATTCTCCCGTTTAATTGCACTGTGCAGAGGCGTCTTTGTATCGTCGCACAACAGGAAACCCGTGCACAATGACAAGGATAGAGGGGACCGACTTGTCTTCTCGTCCTTAGTGCCTCTTCCTACCACCGGGGCTGCTAAGCGCTGGCTGTGTATACTGGCTCTATACGCACCTATTCATCCAGCGGCGCTGTGCTATGAAAAAAAAAAAAAAAAAAACACTTTCTTTTGAGCATACTGAATGCCTCACTTTAGCGCGCCCCTCCAAAGCCAAATGCTCGTTCCTACGGCACACGAGCGTCTCGTAGCGTGGTTCCCTATAATGAGCACCACCATCCGCTACGACTTCAAGGATGTTTGCGGACGAAATGCCGCGCTCCTTGTTTCCTTGCGCTCGGCATTCACAGAATGCAATGTATACGGCCGCCTGCGGGTATTGTTGTAATTACCTTTGGTCCGCGGTGCGGCTGGCGGTAAACGCATAATGACCGCGACACACTGCACGCGCCGTCGTCCTGTCGTGTGCCGCCGAACATCTGCACACAGACATCCCTCGTGCTTTTATGCTCGAGGCCGCATCGCAGCGTGGTCTCCGGCATCGCGATATCGTACGAAAAAATGAAGACGCACGGCACGCCGCAGCGGCATCGCTTTCGCTCGTGCCAGGATAGGGTGGCGAGGAGGGCAGCGGGGGTATAACGAAGGCAGCTGTCGCGAAACAGCGGAAGACAAAGTGAACACTAACCGCCGACGAAATAAAAGGAAAAGATCGGTGGATTGAGACACGAAGGCTGGAGGGACAGTTGGCGGGGACAGTTCTTTCTCTTCTACGCGTGTCTTTTATCCCAGAAATGTCGCAATCGCTCAGCGTGATTGTTTGTCGGGTCAGCAGGACGTAACAAGAAACTGGTCATTTTGCGTAAGGAATAACGCGCTCAAACCAAAGGGGCCCCGACATCCATCGTTCTTGCTTATGCGTCCGCGGCTCTGTGTTTGCGATAAAACCTTTACGCGACTGCTTATAACAATGGCTCGCATCACCGGCCATTCTCTGGAGTATTTCCATTGAATTGCTGCTGCTAACGCGGATGCTTAGGTGAGGTTGATTCGACAAACTAGGATTTTAAAACAGCGTGACAGACAGGAAATTATTAAAAGGACAAAATATGTGTCCTTCTTTTTACTGGTATTCAGTCTTCTGCGCTGCTTTAAATTCTGGAGTCCTTGCCATTGAATTCTTGGAAATGGGACGGCGGCCGGGGTTGCACGGGATCATGCCTGAAAACGAGTAGAGCATAGAGTGCGTTGCTGGGCGAGTTGGTGCTGTGTCTGAAAATAAAAGCAGAGCGCAAAATAAACGGGACACAAGAGAGAAGAAGACGGGACAGGCGCTCACTACCAACTGATTTTTTTTACGTAAGAATTGGGGAAATTGTACAAAGCGTACGTCACAGGCGCGCCTGCGCACACATAGCAAAGCTAATCATGACAAAATCTACTGCATATTGCGGCAAAGCAATTGAAATTCCCGCTCCCGCAAACACACTGACGTCTGGCTGACGCAATCTGCGGCCTTCATTTTCATGTAGAACGCCTCCAACAGTTCGCGAGCGACTGTTTCTCTGCTGCGTCCCAGCACAGAGGCGATCCCCTACATCCACAAAGTAGCGCATAACCTAAAGAAAGTGGCGAATAGGCACAATGTGCCGATCGTCTTTGCAGCGCCGCGCAAGCTGTCTAAGCTGTGTACGCGTATCCCCGGTGAGGTTAAAAAGAAGACAGAATGTGGAATAAAGCATACTAGGCGCTACGTGGATTGTGCGGTGGGGGTGGTATATGAATTGCCACTAAGCTGTGGTAAATCTTACATCTGCCAAACGGGCAGGTGTGTCAACCAAAGGGCCCGTGAGCATGAGTTGACGCTCACAAATGATAAGGGGGCGCATCTTCCTGCGCATTGTGCAGTGTGTGGCTGTGTGCCTTTGTTTGCTGGTTTGAAGGTGCTGGGACGCAGCAGAGAAACGGTTGCTCGTGAACTGTTGAAGGCGTTCTACATGAAAATGAAGGGCGCATATTGCGTTAGCCAGACGTCAGTGTGTTTGCGGGAGTGAGAATTTCAATTGCTTTGCCGCAATATGCAGTAGATTTTGTCATGATTAGCTTTGCGATGTGTGCGCAGGCGCACTTGTGACGTACGGTCTGTACATTTCCCCAATTCTCTGGTAAAAATAATCAGTTGGTATAGTGAGCGCCTGTCCCGTCTTCTCTCTTGTGTCCCGTCTATTTTGCGCTCTGCTTTTATTTTCAGATAAAGCATAGAGTTTCTTAGGGGGGGGGGGGGGTGTATCGGAGATCTCTGTTCGTTCCGCGTTCGTTCTGGCGGTGTTACGTCACAAAAGTGGGTGGTCCGCAGCTCTCTTCCACCGAGAGGAAGGGGGTAGCCAATCGTCAAGCGATGAGCGGCGAGCTTTCCGGAAGTAGACGCGCATCGTTTGTCCTCGGCATAGGGACCGAATATTTCAAAACGAAGTGTTTCTCGCCTTCTAATAAATACAGTTGTTATACGAAAAGTTATTGTTTTTCTTTTCAAGCTCAAGCAGTTTCTGAAACAGCAATAGCTTTGAGTGCTGATATTTATAGGTGTTAGTTTTTCTAACGTGCTTGCTATGTTAAGTCGCGCACGCGAAAAAAAAAATAGAAAAGACCGCGGTTGGCGCAGTTTTTCAAAATGTCGTTCCACCGGAATGTCTGGCTTGGCTCCCGGGTGTCGGATCGTCAAAGGGAGTTTCTGCTGGCTTTTATAAAAGAGCACCCACAGATAGATACGCCGTCGCGCCCGCTGGGGCCGTCGTTCACGAGTGAGGACCGGGACGACACCTGGCAAGAGCTGGTAGCGCTTTTGAACTAAGAAGTCCCTGCGCGTAAGACCACAGTCCAGTGGCAGGCCCGTTCATTTCGTTCGCACTGTTTGTTTCGAGAACCGAAAGCGACGCCGCACTTGCTAATGGCTTCAAACGTATCTCGCACCTCCAGCCGCAAAAGAAGCACACGTCGCAAGCGCCATTTTCTGAAAATCAGCTGTTGCGGCAGCCGCAACCGCCGCATCATGCTGTGCGAAGCCGTTTGTTCGCTCGAGAGAACGCGTGCGAACGGCCTCGCAATCCGTTCGTTTGTAGCAGACGACATGCTCGTTATGACGCCGTGTGACGTCACCAAAAAATAAAAGATCAAGTAAAAAGAAAAATGGCTACGCCCCTCAGAGACGTGGTTTTTTCCGGCTTCGGCTAATCGCGTGCGCCGCCAGAATGAGTGCAGAACGAACGGCGCAGAACAGAGACATCCGATCACCCCACTCGTTTTGACGCGATATGACGTCACCAAAAAAGAAAAGATCAAGCAAAAAAAAAAGAAATGGCGACACCCCCCGGCATTGAGTGGCATCTCTCGCTTCAGCCAATCAGCGCGCTTGTTCTTCCCCAGGAGAACGAACAAGCGGAACGAACATCTCCGATCGCCCCCCTACAATACTTACTAGAGGGAACTCTGGCGCTAGTGTCTATGGGAGCTGCAACGCATGGCGTTTCAGCCAGCATGGGAATGATGAGTAGTGCCCGGATTTGTCTAAGCTTCGTTCTTTCGGCTTCGTTTGGCTCCGTGTGGCCTGCAACCGCTTTGTCGCAAGACGAAGTTCAGCAAACGTTCAGCAGTTCCACTTCACCACGTTGACCTTTATAGGCTCACCAATTCAAATCGGCTCACGAAGTTCGCAACAGACCATTCTTTTATTCCAAACAACCGCCAAAACACAACAATAAACGAAGCCACAAGTGCGTTTGAAGCCGCAAGCACGAAGATTAAGGAAATCCGTGTACTATCCATCGTTTCCATGGTGGCGGAACGGTCGCAGAGCCTGAGTTCCCTCTAGTAAATACTGGGAAACGCTATGGAACAAAGTATGCTTAGTTTTACTGGGAGAGATTGCAGAGTTTCCGTCAACTCTGCAAGACAGCGCTCATATTATTTCGCGACAGAATTGCAATGACGCTTGAGAGCGGCACAAAGGGTAAGGAATACAAGCGGCCCCTGCTGGCGCGCCAAGTCCACGCATCTGCTCTATGAGGAATTCCTTAGCGCAACTCGATACGGAGAAGTGCGGCAAAGTAAGGTTAAAAGTGTCTCAGACAGTGATTATATTGCAGCGGCACTACGCAATCTGCGTGCATCAGCTTGCACTGTAATTTGTCCGGTTCGTGCACACTTCAGGTGTACCCAAACTACACAATTAGTTACGAGGCATGTCGTAGTCGAAGGCTCTGGGTTAAATTTAGCACTCCGGAGTAAAGTTAACGCGCATTTGACCCTACAGACCTCCGCTGGTTAACGTATCTCAACAGTACTTAAGTGCAATGTTCAGCATTTCTCAATGACATCATATGTAGGGGGCACATTTTAACGTCATTTGAACTACATTTCAATTGTGACCTGTAGCATAGCTTCAGTAACATTTCTGTGGTTTTTAATGTTCAAATTTATCACAGCATCAACAATGTTGCAAACATACTTTAGACACTGACATTCTGCAGAGTTTTTTAACGAAGTTTCAAGGGCCCTTCTGTGCTTATTTGCAAATTTTTTTCAGCAGGCTGACATTGAACGCTCGTTCAGCAATGTTTCAATTTGACTTTCAACATCGTTCCAACAATAAGCCAATCCGTTATCGAAATGTGCGGATCGATGACGTCCCAATGAAATGTCGCCGGCAAATTCGACACTCCTTTACAAAAGTGTTCATAAAAATTCTGACGCTTTTTGTTGACTTTTTGGTTTTCAATATACTTTTTGTTGACATGCAACAAAATAGCATGCGCGATTTTTGCAAGGGCTTCTCGCCAGACTTTTGAACAATGTTTCTTTACTTCAGTGCCATTTGTTAATAACGACCAATGGCTACTCAACAACTTCTCGACAAGAACTTTGTGATCGACAGTCATGCGAGTGTTTTAGCATTTCGTAACCGCTTCCTCCGTGGCTTGAACGCATGAAAGGACGCTAATTTTAGCTGTCAACCAGCGGCGAAACTTCCCAGACGTCAACGATACCGAAAAGCGTGCGCCGACACATTTAGGCCAGAGGCCTTTTTATTGCACGACGTGGTGCAGCTCAAACTTCACCTTTTAGTAGATGTTCGATACTCTTGATGGGTTCCGAGACAAAGGTCCACCGAACGTAACTCTCAGTGCAAACATGGGAGCGGCACCTTTATTGAGCTATACATAGACTTCGCGCGTTGGCACGCCGCTTGGTGTCAGCTCAAAGTCTTACTATATCTTCTAGCGTCCGGGCGTGGGCTGCCGTGACGTGTCAGCCCAGTCAGTGAAGCGGAAGGCAAACCGAACTCGGTGACGATGTCGACGGCGTCGTTGACGCGTGAAGTGGCCGTCCTCTCGCGCCGCCGCCCCCCGTCCGATGAACCACGTCCTAGCGTCTGTCAACTCTGACCCAAAGACCGAGGGGCCGGTTCGACGCCGCCTATTTGCTAATCGTTGACCGTCCCCAAACACGGTTCCGGGTTAGCAGCGATTTTGTACTTGTTCCATATCGTGCAACATATCAACGGAGTAGTCGGAGTATTCTTGGAATAAACTTTATAGAAGTACACTCTTGGAAAAAAAAAAGAGTATGATTACTCTTTCCGAGGAGTCCTGACTTGCCACGTATAACTCTCTTTAAGACTCGTTCACTCTCTGCATACTACTCTCCGACAAGAGCATAACGGTTTCCAAAGAGACTTCACTTGTCTCTTTAAAGGGAGTCATATACGTAGCAAGTCATGACTCATGAAATAAGAGTCAAATGACCTTTTTTCTTAGTGTAGGACAGACGCGCGGACGTACGGTGGGTGACGGACAGGAGAGGTAATTGATACATGGACAGAAGAGGTTACTGATACACGGACGAATTTGTAATTGATACATGGACGCGTTTGTAATTCATACAGGAATGAATATGTAATTGATACACGGGCGAACTTGTAGTTTATACACGAACGAACTTGCAGCCGATACACGGACGAATTACTGTTTGATACACGGACGGATTCCAAGTTGATACATGGACGAATTTGCGATTGATACACGGACGAATCCGTTATTGATACACGGACGAATTTGTAATCGATACATGGTGAATTTGTAATTGATACACGGACGAACTGGTAATTCATAGATGGACGGATAGGCTATAGACTGTATGCTTCCATGTTGCTAGCGAACACGCACAAAGGACGACATAGAAAGAGACAGGTCCTTTGTGCGACAAAGGACAGACGTCCTTTGCGCGTGTTCGCTAGCAATATGGAAGCATACAATCAATATCAACTAGCCCAGCTTAATGCATTAACGAGGTTATAGACAGAGGGACAGAAGATATAGATACATGGAGAATATCGTAATGGGTATAAGGACGGATAGGTTGTAGTAATTAATACACGGGCGAATCGCTAATGAATGTCTGGACCGATTTATAATGAATGTATGTGCATATTGGTAACGAATAGATGAGCAGACGCGTGGATACAGACATAGACTGCTATGAGATAATTGTGTAGATCGGCACATAAAATATTTGTAAAAAATAAGGACTGTGCGAGAAACAGGAAATAACCAAGGACGCATACTGCGTTGTTTTTCTTGGTTTGTTCCTGTTTCCTGCGGTGTTTTTACATTGAGTATGATTGATTGATTGATTGATTGATTGATTGATTGATTGATTGATTGATTGATTGATTGATTGATTGATTGATTGATTGATTGATTGATTGATTTGCTTATCACCACACATGTGGTGGGAGGCGAAGGGCAGAGCCATTCAACGATGGCTTGAGGGAGCCCTTCGCCCACTATTGGCAATTGTAGCAGCAAAGGCACGGGCATTTTGTTTGCATTACCGTAAACTTTACCGTAAATTTTGTTTACATAACCAAACCATCATCATAAACACAACACTGTCGTACCTTTGACGGAATACCGATATGCACAAGTCTCCACCCTCCATAAAAACCTTCATCTGCGAATATGTGATGAACAGCGGTTGTTGAATGAGGGGTTCCTCTGGAGCCAGCTTTCATACAAGTGAACTTCGCCCTAGCTGTGACGAAGACAAGTCGAATTGTCGTGACATTGGCTCCGGCCAGAGGCGCCCTTTGTTCGGCCAATGTAAGTTAATTGAACTGTAAATCTTCTTATGAGCATTTAGTTAGGTTAAGTTTTAATGAATAAGCGCTTGCCACGGCTTTCGGCCAAACGCGTGGAGTCTCCTTAAATAGCGCAGAAACGGACACAGGACAAGACGACGACGGCACGAGCGCTCGTTCTGTCGTCCTGCTGTCGTGTGTTCGTTTCTGCCCTATGTATTCCGCACCTCGTATTTCATGTTTGCATGAACGTCTTTATCTAAATTCGCTGCCTCACTTAGATCATCGGCACCAACTTTGATAACTGCGTACATGACGCTGAGTATGTGCCATTCTTCGTAGTAACAATAACACATATAACAAAAATCCTCGTATAGTTACACACACCTTATACAATAGATAACTAATCTCATTAACCTGAACAACCATAGCCACATGAGGGATGCTTCGACGATCGAAAATCATTGTTTGTCGCTAGAGCGCTTCCCGTCGAGCAACCCAGGCTGCTCAGCATTGATACGCACTCTTTTGCTCTGTAGACTGTAATATAAATCTATCAGTCTCATTGTCAGGTGAAACAAAATACATTATTAACGCGATAGCGTTAAAGAGCTCGTATCGCAGAAATTGCGCTGTCGGCGTCGGGGCCGTTGGTTGTGAGCGAAAAATCATCATCATGTCCGTGACCGAAAAATCGAAAAAGCGCAAATAAAATAAATAATAAAAATGTTGGGTCCGAATGAGAATCGAACCCAGGCCGTCTGCGTGGCAAGCAGGTGTTCTACCACACAGCCACGCCTCTGCTTGGAGCTGCACTGAAAGTAACTTTCATGCTTCCCAAAAATACGCGTCCTGTATACAGGTGTCACAGTACGAGATGTAATATCGCAGTAATATTGCGTGGTACAAGTGTACATTGCCATAGGGCGTCACACCATGCCAATATCATAACGACTTGGTGGTTTAAAGACAGCCACCCATTACAAAAGGCGCACACATTAGTGCGCGCATTCCCTTAAGACCACGCAGTGGGTGCATCGCAACTTCGAAGAAGTTTCTCGCGCATAATTGCTCCTGGTTTAAAGCGTGCTACCCATTACATAAGGCACACGCCTTAGTGGGCGCATTCTGTTAAACCCTCGTAGTGTTCGAACTGCGCAGTAGGAACAGAATATCGCTATCGAGTTCAGCTCTTAAAAGCGAAGCTTAAGCGTCCCCCAATTTTTCGTCTCGGAGCCGCTTATAGACTCCCCGTTGTCCTCCATACAACCAGCATCGTCACTACGCATTCAAGCGAATAACTATGATTATGCGGGGGCCCTTTGATGCATTGTCATCGCGTCCCATACCACGTTGGCGATCCGTGCAGGTTTCCTTGTAAGGAGACCCATGCGTGGATGGTCTTTCTAGCCCACCACGCCTGCACCGTATATACCCCGACCGCAGCTCCTTTTCGGGCAGCAGGTGGCCGGTGACTCGGTTTGTGTTGGCTGCTCAGGCAGGCATGTCGGTCGCCCCGTGATCTCTCATGCGTCACGAGATCCCGCGGGAGGAAGGGGGACAGCGCTGCCGTAGTCAACGTCCGTCCGCCGCTCGTTATATGCGGACTTGCAGAGCGTCAACGCGGTTCACTGGCTAACCTGAGCGTCGACTCGCCTACCAACTCTCTCCCTCCCCCTCTTCCACTTCCCTTTGTATGCACCCGCACTAGCTACGCATACGGTGTCGTATTTCCTCCTCGTCTTTATAAGACACCGTACGGTGGCTTTGCTTTTGTGAACCCTGCGGTTGTCGTTGCTTGGTCCCGAAAAAGAGTCTGGCGCATGCGTACGCACTCTGTTATTGCCCACTAAATAATAACACTATTTCATCAGTCAATAAGAAACAACGATAGCATCACGGGAGTGCCTTGGCTCCCCGTCGAAGACAGGCATTGGGGTTTCGAGAGTCTTGCCGCGTCTTGCTTCTTCGGGCTGCTACATGAAGACCGACTGATTCGTATGTTTGATAAAGCCAAACACGGTGACCGGTACTCACACAGGGCCGAAGCATAGCGGACAATTAGAACGGCAGATACATACTGCTGCGAGTGGGACATAGTTAGCGGAGTGGGCAGTTCCGTAGGCGGTCTACGAAGGGTGTGTAAATAGAGCGCATCGGTTTAGAGGGCAGGTCAGTGTATGCTAGATCATCTTGGCGAAACGTATATTTTTAAAACTATGTGTTCTTTAGGAGATGTCAGCGCTTTTATATAGTGCCGGCTTGTTCTTTTTTCACAGCAATGAAAAAATGTTAGATAAACGAGC
Source organism: Rhipicephalus sanguineus (assembly GCF_013339695.2). NCBI lineage: Eukaryota > Metazoa > Arthropoda > Arachnida > Ixodida > Ixodidae > Rhipicephalus > Rhipicephalus sanguineus. The sequence goes on along the minus strand of NC_051185.1, from coordinate 9,415,755 downwards.
ACCTAGAGACAGTTCACGGAAGTTAAGCCATAAAAAAATCACATAAACGCGAAGTCCAATCACATAACGACGCAAAAAACAACACAAAATAGAGTAGACTTAAATAACACTAGTGTTCACATAAATTTCAGTCACATGTTCTCACGTACGCTGCCCTATCGAACTACGCCATAATTTTTCCTTTTGCGAATTAGCGAAGTAGCCAATATGCGTCCGTAAGGCAAACGTGCATCTGCTCATTTTGCCGATGCTTTTGCTGCTGATGATGATTATTAAATACATCTCAGCGCTTTTTATTTGGTAGGCCTTTAAACCCCTCACTCGCTGCGCCATTCGCATGTCTTGACTCCTAGCGCGATTCTACGCTTCTGCCACGCAACATTACTTGCGTTAAGGAGACTCCTTGCACTGCATGACATTTGCATGGGTTTGTTTTCTTCTTTCTTTTTTTTTTTCTTTTCTTGAAAGACTTCCGAACAGTGGCGGGGCTTTCTGGTAGAACGCCTGCTTGCCATGCAGAACTGCGCTCGATTGTCACTTGAACCGAAGTCATTTATTCATTTGTATCAATATCGAATTTTCGCTCACAACGACGCCAGAATTTCTGCGAAACGAGCTCTTTAACGCTAACGCGTGCGTTAAAAACTGAGTATTCCCACCGCTCTAAGACAGGCAGCCCTAAATTTAGATTTAGATTTCCGACCTGTTCTAAGACGCGCTAAAAACATGTACTGTGCAGTTCGACCGAATAAAGTCACACATTGCTGGGAAATTCAAAGTTTTCTCAAAGCTAGTGGTCTCTAAACTTTCGACGCCGACTGCACGCATACTCCGTCTGCGAACATTTCTCGACTAGATTTCCGTGACCTACGATGCGAACTGACGTACAGGCGCTCCCAGAATAATTCGGAACGCCGAGCATGCAGCCGCTCGCCGGCGGAGCGCACCGGCGGATAAATGCACGCACGGTGCTCTTTAGCATTATCACAAGGCGAGCGCGGCGGCGATGACGCAGCACCACCGTGATTCGGCTACTCGCGGGCGCTCTCCGCCTCAAGCCATTAGATGGCGCACCGCTCAACGGACCGACGACCGAACATTTTCTGGCCGCTTAGGCGCGCGCAGTGTCAACATCTGAATATTCTTACACCCGTGTTCCAAAAAAGCCGGCAGATCCCACGCATTGTGGGAATCGATGTAATGCGAAGCAGCCAGCAAAGAGCTGCATACATCGTCTTGTATGTCATTGAGGAAAATGCGTGTCATGGTTTTCATGTTAACTCCTATTATTTATGTTCGTCACACAGTAACGTCGCGCAATACCAACTTGGGGGTCGATCAACCTAGAGAAACGGCCGCCAGCGCACCATGAGCGTGGCACGTAAGTCATGCTGTACATGACATGCGTGTCATGATTTTCATGATAACGCGTGTTATTTATGTTCGTCACACGATCACGTCGGAAGAGACCAATATTGGTGTATATCAATCTAGCGAAACGGCCGCCAGCGCCCCATGAGCATGGCACGTAAGTCATGCTGTACATGACATGCGTGTCATGATTTTCATGATAACTCGTGTTATTTATGTTCGTCACACGGTCACGTCGCAAGATACCAATTTTGGTGTATATAAAGCTAGCGAAACGGCCGCCAGCGCACCATCAGCGTGGCACGTAAGTCATGCTGTACATGACATGTGTGTCATGACTTTCATGTTAACTCGTGTTATTTATGTTCGTCACACAGTCACGTCGCGCAAGACCAATTCCGGGGTAGATCTAGCTAGCGAAACGGCCACCAGCGCGCCATGAGCGTGGCACGTAAGTCATGCTGTACATGACATGCATGTCATGATTTTCATGATAACTCGTGTTATTTATGATCGTCACCCGGTCACGTCGCAAGAGTCCAATATTGGTGTATATCAAGCTAGCGAAACGGCCGCCAGCGCCCCATGAGCGTGGCACGTAAGTCATGCTGTACATGACATGCGTGTCATGATTTTCATGATAACTCGTGTTATTTATGTTCGTCACACAATCACGTCGGAAGAGACCAATATTGGTGTATATCAATCTAGCGAAACGGCCGCCAGCGCCCCATGAGCGTGGCACGTAAGTCATGCTGTACATGACATGCGTGTCATGATTTTCATGATAACTCGTGTTATTTATGTTCGTCACACGGTCACGTCGCAAGATACCAATTTCGGTGCATATCAATCTAGCGAAACGGCCGCCAGCGCCCCATGAGCATGGCACGTAAGTCATGCTGTACATGACATGCGTGTCATGATTTTCATGATAACTCGTGTTATTTATGTTCGACACACGGTCACGTCGCAAGATACCAATTTTGGTGTATATAAAGCTAGCGAAACGGCCGCCAGCGCACCATGAGCGTGGCACGTAAGTCATGCTGTACATGACATGCGTGTCATGATTTTCATGTTAACTCGTGTTATTTATGTCAGTCACACAGTCACGTCACAAGATGCCAATTTTGGTGTATATCAAGCTAGCGAAACGGCCGCCAGCGCACCATGAGCGTAGCATGTAAATCATGCTGTACATGACATTCGTGTCATGATTTTCATGTTATGACTTGTCATTTATGTTCGTCATACAGTCATGTTACGCCATACCAATTTTGGTGCACATTCGATTAACCAAGCGACCAGGAGAGCACAAAGTCGTAGGCGGCTAGATAGATAGATAGATAGATAGATAGATACGGTCAAAGTCGCAGAAGTTCGCTAAGAAATGCTTCGCATTTAATATATTCGTATCTCCTTATCAATCTGGCCACCGATATGTTCACGGTTGCATCAGATGAAACCACCGTCCTTTGCGAGCGCTAGTCACAGTCGCCTACCGGAAATAATCTGATCAAATAATAAATATGAAGCAAAGTAGCAAAGGAAAAGTGTCATCCAAGCACACGAACACGCACGACGGCTCTGCTCCAACGCGCGTGCATGCGCACACGTGGCTTCTCACAGACACCACCCACCCAGCGCCCTTTATCAAAACGCTAAGGGACACACAGGGCACCGTTTTGTAGCAACACAACGCGAATATAGGTGCAATACGGAGCAACGTTTGCTAGCTAGGGAGACCGCGCACGCGCAGACCATAGTACTACTTTTCTGCGCGCATACTCCGCCGGCGCGCTGCTGCGTGTCCGGCGTTCCGAATTATTCTGAGAGCGCCTGTACGTGGCACCACGCATCAGTTCGACGAGCATTACAGTGCCGAGAGCGCAGCTATAAATCCAGTACACGTCTTCTCATTTAGCTGTTCCCCGTCACAATAAGTTCCACCGAATCCACCGGCGAGCCCAAAACGCATTAACCTGGGAGTATCGCACACATTGCGAGAACCGTAAGCGCCGCACACATATCATGTGATTCTATATAAACCTATGAGCCACTAGGCGCAGCACGTACCGCCGGGCCTTTCGTAATGTAACCTACCGTCACTACCTTTCGGCTGAAATTACCCGCCAGGTGTGGTGGTGCACGCGCGCGGACATTCCAGACGAAATGGTTATCGCTGTCGTCCGGCAAACCCAAATGCGACCGGCCATCTGCGGCGGCTGCGCCAAACGTGGACGAAGAAACTCAGTGACCCGTTCCGTCTGTAACGACCGCTGCCGCGGACCCGACAAATGGCGGCGTGAAAACTTAATGTCTTCTGCGCTTGATGTTGCGAGAAGGACAAGGCTTTTCTGTGTGCTTCTAAACTCTCAGCTTTGTGGGAGAGGCTGAGAGATATGTGGCAGGGAAGGGAGATGCAGAGGCCCAGCAAGCAAGCAGGCAAGCAGGTCGGTGTTAGGACAACATCGCAGGGGCCACTGCAACCAATCAGGCTCCCTCGATCCAAAAGAGTTCCTGGTACAGTTGTTTATTGATGCGCTACGACATCGGATGCAGCAGCTGACTCGCTTTACTGATATACGATCGCGTCTTTGCACAGCTGCGGCAGTCCAGAAAAAAAAAAAAACATAGTAAACTCAATCTATACTGAACGTGTCACTAAGGCCTTCTTTTGCTTCTACAAGATGCTAGAAGCCTGCATACTCGTATATCGCTGCTATAACAAGAGCTACAGCTGCTATAAGCGCTACGGACGCCACACATGCGTGTGTCACGAGCAATAATAATAATAATAATAATAATAATAATAATAATAATAATAATAATAATAATAATAATAATAATAATAATAATAATAATAATAATAATAATAATAATCAATCAATCAATCAATCAATCAATCAATCATTTATTTAACGTGCCCAGGAACAACCGTGAGGTCTTTGTGCAGGCGCACGCAAAAATAAAATCAATAAAAATAAACAATACAATACAGACAGTCTTCAGAAATAAAAAGAGCAAAAACACGTAGACAAAGAGAAATGAACACTAAAGGGGAGGAGTAAAATAAGACAATATGAGAAATATTGAAGGGGAATAAAAAATTAGATTGCACATATACAACTATGCGGAAAGACGGAGAAGGGAAGACTTTGTACACTGTGCCATACTATGTCAAGACAGTGCAAAGCTCGGATAAAAACAGTGATTGTGGACTATGAAAAACGTCAAGATCAAGAAAATTAATATTATAAAGACTTTGTATTCTGTGAACGGTAGAGTGTTGGAAGAAGCAGGCGGGTACATGAAACGGTCTGTTCTCTCTGGTTAACTTACGCGGAATTCGAAAATTAACACAATTGAGAAGTACAGGGCAGGATATGAAACCGTGGACTAGCTTGTAGAGAAATAAGAGATCAGAACGATTTCGTCGGCAGTGAAGTGATGGCAGTGATAATGACTCAGCAGTATTTGAACGAGATCCAGAGTCATTTTTAGCAAAGCGATGGTTATATATGCTGAGGAATTTTTTCTGGACTCGTTCAATGGTGTTACCGCTGGATTGAGCAATGCTATTCCATATCACGGACGCATACTCAAGTTGCGGAAGACATATTGCCGTGTACAATTTGTGTAGGGCCATGGGAGACCTGAATTCTCGAGATATTCTACAAACACATCCGAGAGAACGAAGGCCCCGCATAGCAGCACGCTTAACGTGAGAAGAAAAGTTTAACGCGCTGTCAACAACAACACCAAGATCACTGATTTCATAAACCTTGCATAACGGCACAGAATTGACAAAGTATTGAAATGACACGCTAGATGTTTTGCGAGTGATAGACATGAATTTTGTCTTTGCGGTATTTAGAGAAAGGTTATTGCCGTTGCACCATTCGGAAAAAGAACACAAATCTGACTGCAACAAGCGACAGTCGTTAACTGAATGAATTTCCTTAAATATCTTGATGTCATCGGCATACAAGAGGAAAGAAGAATTACGAATGGCAAAAGAAACATCATTAACGTAAATTAAAAATAGGAGTGGGCCTAATACCGACCCTTGAGGGACCCCACTAGTCACTTTATACAAAGAAGAGGTTTGGCCATTTACGGCAACATAACAAGATCTATTGAGCAGATAGCTGTGCAAGAGATTCACAATCGACAAGTCAACGTCAAAGTTCGCCAGTTTAACCATAATCAGTGTGTGGCTGACTACGTCAAAAGCCTTGCTCAGGTCACAGTAGATTACGTCAACCTGTCCTCTCTGAGAAATAGGTGTGGAGATCTGCGTCATGAAACTAGCAAGATTTGTGGTAGTTGAGCGGCCAGCAAGAAAACCATGTTGATTTGGAATCAGTGAGTTTTTCACACTAAAAGACAATATTTTGTGAAGAGCCAGTTCGAAGATCTTTGATGTGGCACATAGTAGAGAAATCGGGCGATAATTAGAAACATCTGTCTTAGAGCCCGACTTAAATACTGGGAAAACACGAGCAGTTTTCCACATGCTAGGAAATGTGGAAGTGTCCAGGCAGTTATTAAATATCGTAGTCAGTACTGGGACAAATATAGTACCATATGCTTTTAGTATGGCGGAGGGGATGCCATCTGGGCCACATGATAAGGATGGTTTTAAGCGCTTAATGCATTCGCTGATAAGATTTTCATCTTATCAGCGAATGCATTATAATAATAATAATAATAATAATAATAATAATAATAATAATAATAATAATAATAATAATAATAATAATAATAATAATAATAATCTGGGGTTTAAGTCCCAACCACGATATGATCATGAGAGACGCCGTAGTGGAGGGCTCCGGAAATTTCGACCACCTGCAGTTCTTTAACGTGCACCTAAATCTAAGTACACGGGCCTCAATGTGTCACGAGTAGTGCGTTAGAAGTGCTCGAACAGTGAGTAGAAACATGCGTGTAGAAACTAGAATTTAAGAAATAGCATGTAGAAATTGAATTTCATAGCATCTCTATCAAATCCGCACCGGTGCGATCAGTGGAAGGTGCTTTGAGTGCCCATCTCATATCCCCTTGTATTGTCAGTGTGAATATGAACTTGTCCTGCCCTCCGACAAATGCAAGCAGGACAGTTTGAACAAGATGCCAGCTAACGTCGCCATTTAAAAGGCCTTTTCCGTACCTCAAATACAGGTAACTTATGAAGGGTGTTTGACGTCAGGATTCGAGAAACGTATCAATACCGATCTCCAGAACCGCATTGAAACCTGTACGCCGATTCTCAAGTATAGCTCTCGCTCCACGCTTATGTTTTAACACACGGTGACAGCAAGGGGCGCATCACGGACACAATGCTCGCGACCAGTCACGTCTGTGTAGCTCATTAAAATACTTATTAAGAAAATAAATGTATACATATATGGGACGAAAACAGTTATGTGCGGGCTTGGCCGCTAGCGAGAGGTCCGCGGGCCGCGTGTTTGAGACTGCAGCGATAGAGTGCCTCCTGCCAAGCAGATGTATTCTGTCGTTGTAAAAAGAAGCACAAGAGGAAGAAGAACAACTAGACTAACAAAGAAAACTGCTCGTCCTCGTTTTCACGAGGTATGAATAGAAAGCGACCGCGAGGCATTTGCAAGCGTGCACACACGCGTCGTTCCCGTGTTGGAAAGGTCTCTTGCATAGAGATTAAAGGGATTTGGTGATGTAATCTCTCGCCCGCGTACTCCCTTGTTGCCAGTCTGAACCTCGGTATTGTGTTGATGCGCGAAAGCGAATTCGAGAGATTTAGAAACCTCGCGATGATCGTTATGGAGACGCGATATGATCAAAAAAACATCACGTGATGACATCACCATATGACATCATGACGTCACGAATCACGAAAATTTGTCACGTCAGCATGACGTCACTGTGACGCCATCAGTGACGCGACATCACTGTGACGTCATCACACGACATCATCGCTTGATCAAAGGTGGGTCGATCACGGAGGCACTGCAAAACGAGGTGAGGTGCCTGCGATCCTGGAGGCATTGCAAAACCACGTTAAGAAGAAGAAGTTTAATGACAAGAAGAAGGAGAGGTTGCCTTGGAAAGCGGGTTTCTAGCCAGCTACATCTCACAGGGGTAAGGGGAAAAGAGAAAGAGGGAGGTATGATGATAGGTGACATGGTATGGCACAATGAGTCACTGTACACTCTGTCCTGCACAAGGACAGGATACGCGCGAAAGTCTTTATACCGCACACGCTCTAAAGACGAGCATCCAAACGCTGTCTCGCTTAGAAATCTTAACAGGCACTTTAAACTCCGTTGGGCCTGGTCTGCACGTTCCCAAGCACCCAAAAGCTTCTCCTCCGAAAAGGGTCGGGAATCCAGACGATCTATGAGGCACTTAAGTGACTGTTTTTCGGTCGCGTATTGAGGGCACACGCACAGGATATGGTGAATAGTCTCTGACGTGTGACACACACTGCAGCTAGGGTTTTGCTCCTGCCTAGTATTACAAAGGTATATTCGTGTATATGCAACACCCAGCCGCAATTCATGTATAGTAATGTTCCCTGGTCTCGTCTTAACCGGAATGGAAGCCGAAAAGTACGCCGAGAGTCAAGTCTGTAAAGGCGCTCTTGGCGACAACCATGCCATAATCGTGTCATAGATATTTTCGTAGACTTAGACAGCAAGCCGTTGATGTCATATCGGGAAAAGTGAATTGATATGACTTCACCGCTAGTGTGCGCCATTTTTGCTTCTGCGTCAGCTTGCGCGGTCCCAGCTATGCCACAGTGACTGGGAATTCTATGCAATGCAACGGGATGTCCAGATTGAGGCTCCTAGGTTACCATATTCATTATGTCGCATGCCAGAGGACTATGCGGCTCCTTGCTTCATGTAATTGCCACGTTAGGTGCGGAAAGCTTTCGGTGGGTGGTGGGGCAGGACGAATACATTGACTAAGAAAAACAAGGCGGCTTTCGCCTTCCAGTGATCTTAGGTGAATGCATACGGGACCCTGTGATTTATTTCCTTGTTTGTTTGCTTGTTTATTTGTTCATTTGTTTGCTTTCTGTTTTCTACCAAGGTTGTTGGCGCCCTATAATCTAGCAGTAGAACGCAGATATTCATCATTTGCCCTGAAAAGGTATACACCATATGCCCTATACAACACTCTACGACGTCAGACTGTCCAGCTGCTTAATATTTAGTTTCGTCTATGAATTATGCGCATTCGAAACAATCCCGCTTTGTCTCGACCGTGCCATCACAGGGCGCCGCCGCGGTCAATTGCCTTCCTACCTGCTTATCTAATCTGCGAGTATGGATACGCTTTGAATAAATGGACGTGCTTTTCGCATTCAGCACCGGCGCACTTATAAGGAACGTCTCGCTCGTGCGTATATATGAAATACCTGGTGCAAAATATACGCAGCGTAAAATACATCACGTTTCCACGGCCCACACAAAAGAATGGGCTGCGTTCGCGTTTTTTGCCATTGCTGAGGCCAGCGATATTCTGCGCCAAATATACGGGACACCTTCGTAATTTTCCTGCACGATCGAAAGTTCGGTCTTCCTACAGCCCAAGTAGAGAGGCATTCGGCGTCCTAACGAAAATGTATGACGCCCCTGAAATCGATCTCACAAAACACCTACGCGTCGACAAACCGGGGTCGCATATTGAACTGAACATTTTTATCACTACGCTATTGTCTTAATATGATCTATCCACAGGGCTTTGACAACCTGCGCCTGGCTTTTTATGCATAAGTATTGAAGGTCTCGGAGCGCGTGATGCATAATTTATGGTTGGCGGTTTCGTGTGAGAAAGAGTGTATACTAGGAAAACGCTTTTTTAAATTTAATTTTACGCAAACACATACACACTACATACTTATATAGTGAAGTATATCCTCCGTGAGAGCAGTGATAACAGACGTGCTTAAGAACCGCGTATAAGAAGTGTTGAAGAAGAATATATATAGCAAGGCAATGCCATGCGTTCACCCAGGCCCGTCGCCAAGGGGGGGGGGGTGTCCTAGGGGCCTGGGTCCCCCACAAAATTTTAGTGAAGTAGGTGTTTTTACCAAAAATAAATAATGAAAATAGGTGTTTTTCTCAAATAGTCAAGGTTTCCAGCAATTTCTTTTTTTTTTTAAGCATAACGACTGCGACGTGCAATGGCTCGTGATAACCACGTCATGTCGCTACGAATATGGCCACTATACATCAGAGACTACATTGCCTTTATAAAGGCAATGTAGGCTCTGATGTACGTGTTTGAATCAAAATTACGTCAATATGACATGAACTGTAGATGCTGGAAACAAAAGTAAGTGCATTACGAAACCCTAAATTTTCGAGTTTATATTCGTGAGTACTGTATGTTCCGCACGAGTTCATTGGAGTGTGTTGGTTAAGAACAAACAAGAAGAAAGATGGACCTTGGAGATTTACACCAGCATTAAATGGTTCCTGAGAAGGATTTTTTTTTATTTAGTTGTGTAAGGGGTTAAGCTACAGCAAGAGTTAATCATTCGCACCATAATTTAAGCGATGCGCTTTATATTAAGAAAGTTCCGTCTAACTAAATGTTAGTCCCTTTGCAGCGGTTTTACGGAACTCGCACTTCCACGGTGTATGCACTGTAGATGTGACTGACCGAAAACCGTCACCCTTGTGACAACACGCCAAGCGTCTCAACGTGAGGGCTTAAACGAGGGAAATTCTTCAGGAGACCCAACAGCATTGTGGAAAAAACCCTAAGCGTCCGACTGCACGCGGGCAATCTGAAGTGCCCCGCACCTTTTTTTGTTAAACTTTACAACGCTTAAACGGACGGGATGTTGAACAAACACAAAACAAGCGCTGTTACAGCGCTCGTGTTGAGCGCCGTATAAACAAAAATGCATTAAAAACTAGCCCAGCTGTCAGTAATGGAAACGGGCTCAGAGTATTAGAAATGAAGCTTAGAATAACAGAGAGCTGAGCTAGTTGGTACGTATTCACGTTAAAAGATAGGTCGTGCAAACGCGGACAAAAGAGAGAAGTGAAGATAACACAAAAGCCGAGGTGTTTATGATGTTTTTACTTCTTTCTCGTCTCCGTGTTTGCACGCCCTGTCTTTTAACACGTATCAGTAATGCTTCTGGTCTACGCCAACTGATAAGGCGTGCACCTTTGGCTAGAGCATCGGGCTTCAGTAATATGTACGAGGCCCAAAATTCAAATCCAGCCGACGGAAACACTTATAAACAAAACATTTGTGAAGACGTTCGTATTCTAGCATTCGTCTATAGCGCTCGTCTTCTACGTTAAAATGTATGTTTATTTTTATAGACTTCCAAAACTCACTTCACCACCGGCGCCGCATAACCCTCGTTAGCCGCCTTTACCGTCCAGCCGCCAATCGCAGCAGCGCGAACGAGGTTAAAAATAAACCTCCTTGAACTGCGTGCACGCAGCCTGGATCAGCTCAGAGAGCGATTTTTCCGAGCTGCTAACGCAATAAAAAAACCTGTCCACTCTTTTCTTTCATTACTTTGCGCAGTGAGCTGTCTAACTGCAGCACGAGAGATGCAATCACGTTACGGTCATCAGGGTGCCCCGCCAGAAAAACAAGTCTGGACAATTTGCTCCGGAGTTATCTCGCATGCCATACCAAGCACGTCACCCTGTCCAAGGATCGGTATGTACTGGAGGAAATAAACAAAAACCAAATACACCAATGAGCTTCGCGTAGGTGAGACGAGTGCTAAGGACATCTTAGCTGAAATCAAGAAAACGAAACGCGCATGAGCAGGGCATGCAGCGCGAAGGCAATATAACCGTCGGTCATTAAGAGTAACGCACTGGATTCCAAGAGAAAGTCAGCGCGCCAGGGAGAGCCAGAGAGTCAGGCGGGCAGATGAGATTAAGAAGTCTGCGGGGATAGCGTATAGCCGCAGCCAGCGCAGGACCTGGTTAAGTGGCGAAACATGGGAAAGGCCTATGCCCTGGGCGTAGTCAGGTTGATGATGATTATGATGGGTGATGCTATGAACTAGAATGTTCCAAACCGTTCTCTGGGACAAGATTGCCCGTCTCGTTTTGTTCCACGTAATTTTGTACATCGCCGCTTCACCCACCATGCAGTTCAAAGGCAGGCAAAAGGGCGCATACTCACGCACTCGCAGTGAAAGCAAAATATGTTTTCACTTCATGCGGTAATTATACCTGCTATCGAAACGTACGCAAACTTCGGCGTCTCCTAGCAACCACTGCGAACCGCGCACTACCTGTTGCTATTACTTTGACACATTGCTTCATCTCTACCTTCCCCCTCAGCATCATCAGCACCTTCTCTATCCTCTCTTTCCCACCCTCCCCCCTTTCCTAACGCTGAGTAGCAGGTCAGAAAATTGGTTCAAAGCTTTTCTGCCACAACAAACCTTTCTCCCTCTCGCTCTCGACACAGAGCAATTCTTTCTCTAAATTATACCGGTGACACATTTTTGATTGGGTGAAAAGAAAAAAAAAGGATGGCTTTCGTCTTCGAGTCGTCTTTGGCGAATGCATAAGGGAGTTTTTGTTGCACTTGTCCTTGCCGTTCTGTTCGTCGATAGCATTGGTTTCACTGCAGTCCGCAGTGGTAGACGAAGATTCACTCACCGAAAAGTAATCATCCAGCTGAAAGTACAAGATATAAAGGAAGTCGTTCGCGGCTTCCTAAGAAAGACAGCTCCGCGGGGGAATAAACATTCCTCCCCCGAAACCGAGGATCAAAGGCAGGAAGTTCCGGCAATGCGTCGGCGTTCCGGATAAGCCGCACTGTCAACAAAGCCCTAACTTCAGGCTTAGCAGATCCCAGGGCGAAAGTGAATTAATGGAAAACTCTTTCCGCGGAAGTATCTGATAAGAAAAACGAATTCCCCGAAAATAAGCACGGCGAAAGAACTCTTACATGAGTTTCCGAGGAACCCATCGTTCTCAAAAAGCCGATGAGACTTCTTTATAGCCGGGCCCTGGCGGGTTTCACTTGAAGCCGCAGGCAGCGCAGGGTTCACAGTTAGGGGGTGGGGTGTCACTGCAGCAGTCCCCCCCCCCTACCCCCCTGATCGAGTACGAAATAAATTAAGATTCGCCATGGATGTATAAACGAAAATGAATGGACGACGTACTTCTCACAACGGGCTGCCTTTGGTCCCAGGCTTTCTGGGGGTAATGGTGAACAGTTCTCGGAATGCAAACGTTAGAGGTGTCCCCGGCGACCATTATTGTCAAAAACCTGCATGTCCATAAACCCTGCAGCCTAAGCAATGACGGCAGAGGTTAGAGTGAGTAAGTGTACGGGGCCGACATGGAGCCTCCGTTAGATAATTATAAACCACTATTAGATTACTAGGCCCTGAACTAAAATGTTTATCTTTTGCTCTTACTCGATAATTCCAGACATCTCTGGCACGACACTCGGCATTCAGACTGCTGACAATGCTCTGCTGCAATTACTCTTGGACGGCTAGCAAACGAGTACAAGCGGATTTATGGCGCCTTGCTAACGTATCATGCCTGTGCAATGTGAACACGAAATACGATTACTCTAATCCTGCATGGACGGCAGAAGTTTCTTCGGCGCAGGGAAGAACGCGCAACGTAAGCCTCAGGCAAACTCAATTTGTCGACCCCGGCAAGCAAGCTGACGAGGACCCAGCAAGGGGAAACGGAAACAAGCGTTAACTTGCAACGTTTGCGTTCAAATTACTTAGCAAGCCACCCCCGCCACGGTGGTCTAGTGGTTATGGTGCTCGGGATCGAACGCCGATCGCGGCGGCCGCATTTCGATGGAGGCGAAATGAGGCACGTATAATTATATTTAGGTGCACGTTAAAGAATCGCCGATGCTTCCCATAATTATATCGTGTTTTTTGGAACGTAAAACCCCAACAATTATTATTACCCTTTGTAAGCCATAGCCTTAAAATTATGAACAATTGACTTGTAGTCTAATTCTTTAGCCTGGTACGTCCAACGTAGGGCTAACAAAGGTTTTCTTGTATCATAAAAGAAACCGCGAAGTTTAACGTCCTGAGAGAGGAATAGAAGAAAAGAGAAACAGAGGAGAGGGAAAGATGGACGTTAACCAGACGGGAAAACATGCTAGGTAATACGCGTGCCACACGGGCACAGAAAGGGGCATTAACTTCCTAACGTCTTGCCTTTTAATGTCATTTCAGTGCTGCCAGACAGACAAACGTGATGTCACTTACACGGCCGCTGTGTCACTTATCTTGATCATTCGCTACTGAATGCGTCCGCCAAAGCTCATTCGAATGCGATATGCATACTCTCGACGCCATAGCTTGCGCAGAGCCATACAATTGGAACATTTAATTTATTGAAGCAACATAATTGAAGCATTCCTAGTCGTACGAACTCGCCCAAGCATAGCCTTTAGCCATAAAAACCGTCCTTAGCAAGAGCTAACGAAGCACGGTAGCCTTACGTCGGCATAGTTCCAGTGGCGCGCACATTGAGTCATAGAGGCCACCGTACATGGTGGATAATTCTGGACCGAGTTTGGCCAGCTGGGATTATTTAACGGGCAGAGAATGCAAAGCGTACATATATACACGAGATGCAAAATTCGTGAACACCGGGCGTTGCTGGGGCCTGCGTTTCGACAAGCGGTTTTGTCTTCTTCAAGGCTGAAACGTTGCAGCCAGTCTCAGCATTGAAGAAGACAAGACCGCTTGTCGGAACTTTAGCCCCAGCGAATTTTCCATCTCTTTAAGCTTCCATCTTCTGAATCAAGCTTCCAAGCTCCATCTCAGCAATCACGCTTCCACCTTTCCTTACGAAGTTTTGTTCATTACACCGCCACCTGAAGTGTCTTCAGGAATCGAACCCGTGACGTGTTGCTTAGCGTCGCGACGCCCGTGGCAGCTGAGCAACCGCACCGCATGTATAGCCCTTTCCGGGAGGAACAAAAGAAACGAGAACACGTGGAGGAATACATCGAACGGCGGCCAGCGAAGGAAAGCGGCCACCGGCTTTTCCGCTACGTGCGTAACGGCGAAGCCAGCGAAGAAATCACAAGAGCAAGAAATGGGAGAAACTCGTTACTGCAGCGTCGGCGCCGCTGACGCTCGATGGATGCGGGCAAGTTTCGCCGAGCGGTCGTCCTTGCGTTACACGCCATACACCTCCGCCGCCGCAGCTGCCACCCTTCCTTTCGAGCAGCAACTTGGTTCGTACACACTTCGAGGCCTCCACAGCCGACATCGCCTCGTCGCCGTGAGCCTCACCACCTCTTGCATGTCCACCTCCTCGCCCACCCCGCTGCCCGTTACTCGAGGCTGCTGGCCAGTGGTGACGTCGACGGCGGACTTCCTCGCGAAGACGACGCCCAGCTCGGTATACAAGGCTCGTTGAAGACAGAACGCGGCGCTTTGATAGAAGCTGAGGAGCGGGTTGCCTGTCGACTCGCTCTATAGATATACGAACGAGGCTAAATGTGGGCCTCAATTGAGCCAGGTCCTTTTGTACGCCAGACCGAGAAAGACGAAGCACTATCCCCGTGGGGCATGCGGCTCACGAACCGGTGTGTCTCGACTCTGCGATTCTTGCGGCAGCCGCATGAGGGCAGGATATCGCTCAGCTTATTGATAGTGGCGCTGTTTAAGGCGACCGTTAGTCCGTGCAGATGACCATAAAATCATCATCATCATAAACCTGCACGCGCTCTCTTCGTCCTCTTCTTCCCCTCCTGCTTTGCTCCCAGAACACGAGCGCCGATTGGTCGGGTGTGGGCTGCAATAACTCTAAAGGGCGAGAGAACGAGCACAGAAAGAGAGCGAGAAAGAAAGAGATACACAGAAAGAGAAACAGAGAGAAAGGAAGTGAAGCAAGAGAGGAAGAGATAGAAAGACAGTGAAAGAAAAAGACCGACATAGAGAAAGGATAGAAAGAAACAGACGCAAAATAGAGATAGGGAAAGGAGGGAGAAAGACATAGAAATAGAGAGAGAAAGACAGAAACAAGCAGAAACAAAAAAGAGATAAAAAGAAAGAGAAAGAAAGAGAAAGAGAGGGAAAGAGAAACAAGACAGGCCGCCCAGCTCCGGACTTGGACCTCAAGACTTGGCCCCACTATTTCGAAGCTGCCCTAATTTTTTAACTCGTTTGCTTATATCTTGGGCACCTTGTCATTATGCTGAAGCCAAGAGTGCTACATTGTGTTCCCTTGCATGCTCCACTGAGCCGCCAAGAACATTTAACAAGTTAAAGAAAGGAAGGCGTTGACCCGAAGGTCGCGGATTCGATCCTGGCAACAGCGGTCACATTTCGATGGGGTAGAGCCCCGTGTGCTGTGCTATGTCAGTGCACGTTAAAGAACACCAGATGGTCGAAATTTCGGGAGGCCTCCACTACGGCGTCTTTCATTATCATATCGTAATTCTGGGACGTAAAACCCCAGTTATTATTATTAAGAAAGGAAGCCGTGGAGGAAGGAAGTTGAGAGGGGTTATAAATTGAGATAAGTGATAACAGTATATAGCAGATTACTTCAAGTGCTGCGCGATCATTTTTGTTGGGAGAACATTTCTTTTGGGCAAACGTTTATATTGTAGCGCTCGAACTTTGTGACGTGAACCGTTCGTTTCTTAACTACTGTGTTTGTTCAGAACATTGCAAGAAAAACTATAAATGTCAGTGAATTAAGAAGACGAGCTGGCTTCCGCACATAGGCACAAAACCCTCCTTAAGCAAAGTTATTAAAAAAGGTATCAATATAAAAGGCCGATTTCAATTTCCGGTTTTGTCCACAACATCAAAACTGCAATATACCTCTTACGTACCTCTTACGGAAAGCTAGTGTGAGAGTTATCCTGTGAACACAGTCACCGGTAGTACGATCCGCGACATTCCAGGTGGATGACAGCATCACCTTCCTCGTCACACCTTACTTATTTGTTTATATTGCGATGTTATAGACAAACAAACTTACCGAATGAACGTTGCGCGTACCTTCAACAAGCAAACGGATGATGTCGTGGATACGCCAGCGCCATCCGCGCAATATCCTGAAAACTCTGAACAAGTGTTTACGCAAGACAGAACTAGACGAGAGACTAAATAGTTTTTGGGCATTCAACATTTTGTTTCATCACCACCTTCCTCCTCATCATCACCAACACCTTCTCTCTCCTCTCTTTCTCATCCCCTCCCCTATCCTAACGCGGAGTAGCAGGTCATAAAATTTATTCAGGCCGACCTCTCAGCTTTTCTGTCATAATAAATATATCTCCTGCGTCACTTCTTGACATTTTACCTTATCTTTTTCTTCTCTTCACCACTGTGGTTAAGGGGAAAACTCCTATCGATGAGGCAACCATCCACGAACAGCGTATACAGAAACTGAGGCTGCAGGCGCCCAATACACGCGCGCATACGGTTAGGAAAGCAGAATACATGAAAGCGCCAGCCCGACCTCGGAAGAACAGCAACAACAACACGACTCGGAAGCGCGTGTTCCCGCTGCCACGCCTTCGATCCTGCTTATATTATGCGCGCCCATGAGCATGTATACTCATCGAAACAGCCATTATCTCGTATTTGCAAACGCAGCACGCTCCAACGCCGATAAAGTCAATGCGATGCCTTCTGGGAAGTGTGCGGTACGACTCATCGAACTGCCTACTGTTCTATATGGATTCTTTTTTGTTGTTGTTGAGCCCCTCCCAAGTTTCGGCAATGAGCGGTTCCTCGAGAGTCCGCGGATGTGATGCGCATACAAAAGAAATGCTCGACAGGACGGACGGCATATAGGTTTCATTCCTCCCGTAGTTGTTCATCTATAAAACGTCTATAGGTATACCACACCTATGAGATGTGGTGCCTCTACCGAATTAACTGCTCCCAACAAAAGGTGAAATGAAGACTATCATTTTTGGCAATTTGTATATTTTCCTGTGCATGTGAAGCCATACAAAGCACTTGACTTTCTATATGTACATGTGTACAAGTACACAGGTATACAATGACCAGATACACGTGTACACCTACATCTGTACATTACACGTGTTAAATTACACATGAGTAAATGTACATCTGTACATGTACACGTTTTCACGTACACATGTGTAAATGTGTGCCAGAACTCGTGCTCGAATATTTGTGACTCAAGTGCTCTTTGACTGCAGTTTGTTTGCACATATTGTGTTCTACTGTATGACATATTTTGTGCTCGTTTTATTCCTTTGATATTGGATATTTCGTCTGCCAAGTCGGAAGGAGTAGCCGGTGCCGCCATAAAGGAACTAACCTCTCATATTCATCATTTCGAAAAAGAAAATCCCGTTACTAGTGGAGGCTACGTGGAACAATGAAGAACCAGCGTGTTCTGTGAAATCGTCTTACTGAAAGAGTCCTTCCGAGAACTTATAACTTAGAAATTGGCTTAAGAAAAAACGAGACAATGGGTTAGTTGGTTAAACCTGATAAACTTTATTTGCGCAAAACTACAAAAAAGTACTGGACACAGAGAGAAAAAGACACACACAGAACATGCGCTGATGTTCTGCGAGTCTTTTTCCTGGCTGTGTCCAGAACTTTTTTTGTTGTTCTGCCGCTTAGAAATTGGACCCGTCAGCAGGCCATTTATCAAAGCAAACATCAATAACGACCCGATTCGTCCGTTTTCTATAGTCCCGCTTCAACAACAACAACAAAAAAAAAAATTTGCGACACGCTAACTAGGGCGCGGCGTTAATTTTCCTTCGTTAGTATATTTACCCTGCCAGGCGTCCTATACCGCTCTCTGCCTCACCGTACTATAGCGTATCTTATCCGAACAATTGTTGCCAAGCGCCGATCACCATTCTTTCTTTTGTGTTTAATGCAAGGACACGGTGCACCACTATCTACACATCTCGTTCTGACCCGCTGTTGAACGCAAACGAGGCAGGAACCGTTTATAGCGGCGTTCAGCGTATTTGCATCTACAAATCATACCCCAGGCGTCAGGCATTGTCCACTGTTCGACAGGAATAGCGACGGCTTCGTTCGGGTGATTATGGTGCTCGCGTATAAGTGCACGTATATATACTTTGCCGGCGGGCGCCGACGTGTGACCTTTCGGCGACGCGGCGAACAGTCCTTGAAGGCCGGCGACTGCGAAGGACTGCGTTGCCCCATAGCACTCGGTATTACCAATGTCAAAAAGCGAGAAAACCTATATATAGCCACGTGCACCTACACCTATACAGTTGCTACGCGAGTCTGCCGCTTTCCGAAAAACTGCGCAGAACGTCACAGCTTGAGATTGTATATTACTATTCACGCAGTTGCTTATTCCGGACATAATTTACATAATAGACGCGTGGTTCAGTCCTGCCGAAGCCTCTAAGGCACGTATCCAGTGCATTAGGGATAATTTCAAACAGAAACTGTAGTGTCCAGGATAGTTCCTATCCAGGACAGGACAGGATAGTTTCAAGCGCGAAGTACCTTCTCTTATAGAAATGCACCATGAGTTATCACGACAGATCAACGAAAACACAACACAAACGAAGAGACAAGAGAGCGCTAAAAGTATTAACCACATCAAGCGAAATCGCCTTGATGTTGGCGCTATAGCAAGCGGATTGCACTCGCAAGAAATCACCATCTTATTGGCTATTCGTGTGAGCCGTGTTTCTTTTTTCTTTGATGTGGCCTTTTCCTTGTCCCATCTATATAGTACTGGTCTCGAATACAGTCAAATCAAGCATATGAAAGATGGTAAAAGCTTTGTATTACAAACTCCGTAAATGGTACTGAACCGAAACCTATGGCAGACGTATGTCAAGCTGGGAGTGCCATCTCAAAATTTCAAGCAGTACTCCTCGAACGAAATCTTGCATATGTTCGGTCTTTGCTATGTTCTCGAACGTTCGGTATTGGCTAAAGCGTTTGGCGACAGCTGGCTTCTGGCCAATTGTAGGAGTTTAAACTGAACGTTCGAAAACCAAAAAAACACAGAATGTGTACAGAATTCATCCCCTGTGAACGCCAGCAGCTTTGAGTGGTTCATAAGATGAATTCAGCAGCCGCTGCTGATCGCATAGCAAACATTTTTATTGATTTTGCGATTCACTTTCAATGAACGGCGTTGTTGACTTGTGCCTACCAAGAGATGACGGTTCTAAATTACAGCCTTGGAAGAAAAGAAAGATATGGTGCTTACAAAAAAAAGTGGGGGGGGGGGGGGGGGGCATTCATCAATGTAAGCTCAAGCACGCAATAGCTGAACGACTATAACGCTTGTTCGTGATGCAACCGTATGTATACACGCAGCATTGTCGTGTATATAAGTATCCACTAAGTGTATTCTATGCGTTTACGAGCGTGTTGGGAATTGTTTTTCGTGCGATTCCGAAGGTGTGTTTATTGCCGGAGGCGAGCGAGGCAGCGTTCGACCGTTGCTCGGCGCTCCGCATGGCTTCCCGTCGTGGGAAGCGAGGAATGCTTGTCTGTCGAAAGCGGCATCGGCGTAGCGGAGGAGGGGTGGCCCCCTCCGGGCCACCTCGCGCTTACTCCCTCTATATACCTCTAATACAGTTTTTTCCTCCTCCTAGCGGAGGTGTGCCCGGTGCATAACTGCCTTTGCGTGGATGATGGAGCCATGCATGCGCGTTCCGCCGACCGCTTTTGTTTTCTCCACGGACAGAAACCCGCGTTTATAAAAGCGGCCGGGCGAGTTTTTGGGGCCCAGACGCGATCGCTCTCGCTTTATCGTTCTAGCGGAAAAGCTCGAAGGCTTTGACCCTGTTTCGGCCGCCTCCTGCGGTCGTCGCTGCCCGTTTCCTAGTCCCTCGAGCCGCGTCTAGAACTGACACGAGAGCCACGATTAAAAGCTGTTCCGGGCATTACGTATTCCCGTCGGACATAACTGGGGCACGAGACTGGACTGGACGAGTACTGGAAGCGAAGTTGGCCACGTCATATGCCTAGAAAAACAGAGTCGACCCCACTTCGTTTGCAAGGCGCAAAACACCGACAACACTTCCTTCGACAGCTCCTCCAGAAGACAGCATATAAGTTCTATACGAAAGGTTTGCAGCCGCAAGTTCCATTAGCTGTAGACGCTGCATGTCAGTCGACAGTTCCTGTTTTAAATGTCCCACGTAGCTCGCAATACCAGTGGCATCAAAGTATCAGTTCTCTCCTGAAAATTAACGTCTTGACGTTTCCCGCGTTGAACTTAATGTCACCGAAAGTTACATTGCGTGTTTTGCTCTCTCTCTTTCTTTTTTGTAATTGCGAAGCGACAAGGATGACGACGCAGTTGAAAATTGCTATCTCTGTAAACGGCGCGGTGTGCCTCTGTCTTCAAGTCCTTTAATATTAACATTGACATTCAAGATGTCAGAGCGAATGTCAACGAAAGCTTTTTTTTTTTTCTTTCATTGCCTTCGGTGGATTCAAAGCCACACTAATGGCGAATCAGGAGAAGACTACACGCGATCTCCAGAAACTGCCTTGTGAGTCAGTGTCTTTCTTGGCGAGTCAACTGAAATGTCGTTTAATACTAATGCGACAGCTTCTCATGGAAACAGAACAGCCTGCAGGGCGTTCAGAAAAACGTGACACGTAGGAGACGTGGTATGCCTTCAGTGGCCTGCCAGCTCCCGCAGACGCAAGGCCACGCATGTCACGATTAGTTCCATACATCGAGGCATCTATAGCTGACGCAAGAATGCGCCTTTGTTTTGTTAGTTTTCTACTTGTGGCCCATACCATCTATAGAATACCGGCCGAGAATCGCAAGAAATTTGAAGGAAGCTTTTAATGCTAACTGAAAAAAACAACTCAACTCCTTGGGGTAGAATTCAACGATGAAAATTGGCGAAGCAAAAGAAATAAAACTACGAAATCGTCTAGAAGCAATTATAAATTCTTCAGCGGTCGGGCAATGCGTCCTTGGAACAGCATCTTCGAAAGATGGTCACGACATAAAGTGTTCTTCTCATAAACGGTGCCTCATATCCAATGCAGGGGATTGTCCAAAAAATGGGTGGATTTTCCCACTAGGTCCTACAGGTTAACTGTGCCGGGCTGCTACAGTTAAGTAATATACATATTTGAATTGCAAATGATCAGTAATGAAGTATTCAGAACCGACAAAATTTCGCAAGGCATTCTTTTAGACTCCATGAGAAGTTCCTCAAAAGCGAAGCAAACGTCCCTGTTGTAGTATCCCAAAGCAGAAGCCACAAACGAAAGGACAACCGGTTCTATTAATTCCAGGCCTAGCTTTCATGGAATTGCAAAACTCGCTTTGCACTTTCTTTCCTAACTTCCCTCACTTGCGTTTATGTATTTTGTATTTAAGCCAGTCAGACTCGCTTATATATGAAAACTGACGTGACTAGAAAGACTGTAGTTATTAGCTCATAATCCAACTGCTCTAGAAGCCTACTCCTCCGTAAACTACCTTCTCTCCCTGACCAGATGTGTGTGGGGCCTCCATAACGCTCCTTACCTGACACGGGAAGGCAAGTTTTTCTGCGTCGCTGATACATAGGCAAGGCTTTCGGGCAATGTACTCATAAGCAGATAGGTCCTTGCAGAAATCGGAACTGTGCGTTGTAAGCATTGTCACAGTGGGCTGCTTTACGGAAACACGGACCACTCATGACTGCAGTAGCGTAGCCAGAAATGTTTTTCATTGCGAGGGGGGGGGGGGGGGCGATGTTACGCCATACTGTGAGTATGTTCGTACGTGCGTATGTATAATACACACACAAAATTGAAAAATTTAAAGGGGGTTTGAAACACCCCCCCCCCTTCCTGAACTCGCCACTGCATGACTGTGTTCCTCAACGTGGAACGGCTTGAGTACGAAGGTCATAATTGCGACATCTTCTCAAAGGTCGTCGAAATTTCTGATACTATGATGGCGCACCCTCGCCCATGACGGCATCTACTTTTCAATTGTAGACGTCAAAGTGCGTTACGGGTACAATTCCATTACGAGGTAGCAAAGGGTGCACAGATCAGCCATGCATGCCGTTATCTGTGGACGAGCTGCACGTGTCGGTGATGAACAGCGCAAGGTCAGGAGTTTCAAGTGGCGATATTTTCGTAAGGCATTGGATGGAACAAACGCCGTTTCAGTAGTTCTGACTGTGTCACGATCAGAAGTGCCATGGAATGAATTCCATAAAGTACTTCTAGGAAAGACCATCTAACAAGTTGAACTCACCCGAAATGTTCAAAGGAAGTCCAGTCAACAAGAGCAGGTATCCCACAGGGCACACAAGACACTGCCACAGACGCCGAAGTTTATCACTCTCCATTGTCAGTTTCATTGTCGCCTCTCACGAAACCAGAAGAAACGGACTATCACGCACTCACACACGCGCACATAAAACCACGCAGAAGGAAAAAACAGAATCGAAGAAAAAAAGGAATTGAACACCACCAGTATCCTGGACCCCTGGCTCAGAACCTCAAGATGGCCACCGCACTCTAGGAGTCACGTGCTTCCTCTATGACGTCACACCCAGCCGCGGGTCGGGCCCGGTGAAAGCCGCGCTGCGCCGCTGCCGGTCGTCATTGGAACACCTCGAGCAGCTGCGAACGCACGAGCAACGCAACCCAGTTCCCGCGGCAAGCGACAGCACGGCAAACCACCACACGAGCGACTGAGCTGGCGCCGAACGTTTCGGCGCGAACCGGGCCGCCGCCGACGTCCGTTGGTCTCGAAACAAAAAAAAATTGACAAAGAAACAGGTTGAGTGGCTCGCTGACTACAGTCACGTGACTCCCCCTTCTTTCCCTTTCTACATCCCAACCTAGTCCTCTCTCTCCTCTGCACCCCTCCTCTTCTTTTTGTTATGCCTAGGAGCGTGACGTTACATGGAGGACGCACGACGTTTCGGCTCGTCCCTTTCTGCTCTCCGTCTTCCTCCTCCCACACCTCCGAGCCGCCGCCGTCATGCCATTCCACCGCTGGCGACGACGACCCGTTCGTTCTTGGTTTTTATTGAGACACACGGAATCCATCTCGTTCTTTGCCGAGCTATTTTCCTGATGGGACCCCACCAGGTGTGCTTTACCTTGCTTCGCAGCTGGCGCGGGGCCAGGGGGTCAGCCCCAACACCCCCCCTCCCCGCACTCTTGAAAGGAGTTCGTTTCGAAAAAGGAAGGCTGACTCGGCGCCCGTTTCTTCCGCCTCTGTCTGGAGGGAGCGCGGAGTGGCAACGTCGAGAACCGTTAACCTTTATTGCTTCTTTCTTCGGCGCTTTCATGAAAGGGCGCGAAAATGGCTTATTAAATATTTCCTCGCCTTAGACGGGGAAAAGCGACTGCGCCCCGTCTCCGTGCACATTTAAACCTCGCGAGAAGCTCTTCGCTAAGTGCCTCGCTTTTGGCATCGTTTCAGTGGGAGGGTCGGCCGCGAGTGCTTAGCACTGTTTAATGTGTGTGTGTGTGTGTGTGTGTGTGTGTGTGTGTGTGTGTGTGTGTGTGTGTGTGTGTGTGTGTGTGTGTGTGTGTGTGTGTGTGTGTGTGTGTGTGTGTGTGTGTGTGTGTGTGTGTGTGTGTGTGTGTGTGTGTGTGTGTGTGTGTGTGTGTGTGTGTGTGTGTGTGTGTGTGTGTGTGTGTGTGTGTGTGTGTGTGTGTGTGTGTGTGTGTGTGTGTGTGTGTGTGTGTGTGTGTGTGTGTGTGTGTGTGTGTGTGTGTGTGTGTGTGTGTGTGTGTGTGTGTGTGTGTGTGTGTGTGTGTGTGTGTGTGTGTGTGTGTGTGTGTGTGTGTGTGTGTGTGTGTGTGTGTGTGTGTGTGTGTGTGTGTGTGTGTGTGTGTGTGTGTGTGTGTGTGTGTGTGTGTGTGTGTGTGTGTGTGTGTTATGGTGAGAGATCTACTTCGTGTTCAAACTTATGGTGTAGTTGCACCAACCGATACCAAGCATCGGAAAATGAACGATCGCTTTTCTATCCATGCGTACCCGCTCAGACAAATCCGATAGCGGTTCCTGTATCCTTTTAAAACACTCCTGTGTATAATATAGTCGATCAGGGAAGCCTTATTTCAATTTTTAATTAGCTACCTAAATCGATATTATCGATTCTCACAGTTTGCAGCGTGGACGTCTTTCCATTCCGTTACTCTTTCTCGCGTACTGAGGTTATTTTATCTTAGAAAGTTTATTTGTTAGCTTACTATTACCAGCTTTATAGACGAGCGCTCGTAAAACCAGCTTAAATAATTTGTTCGAACATCTGTCGTCGCGTTAAGCAGGGATGACACTACGCCCTACCTTTGTAGAGCGGTCCTGTCACACCCAAGCTTCCAGTCTTGAGCACGCAGCAGCAAATCTTTGTCCATGGTTTCTTGCGCATTTGCCTGATAGACCCGTAACGTGTTTTATTATTCTATTCTCTTGCCTGAAACAACGACTACTCGAAATAATCTTATGAAAAGCTATAAGTGTACTCCAACACAAGCTCGGATATCTCGCGTACTGGGCGGTAATAGAAAGAAACCTTACCCATGGACCGTTTAAGCGCAGTGACACACAGACGGGAACGAACAGGTACTAAACAAACGCTTGAGCAAGCTTCCACGTTTCTTTAGAGACAGGTGCACATTTTCTAAGTATGCATACCACAGTCATGAATCCGGACGCAAGGATGCCACGCACGCCGATATAACCTTGATAAAAGATTGTGCTTGTTTAAATTGATTGTTTGGCGATGACAAAGGCGGTCACATGCATGGTATTTAAAAGTTATCAGCGCAGACGAACACACGCGAAATGAGAAAAAATACGAAGCTCTTCGTGTGTTGTCTTGCGTCTTTGTTGTTCTGCGCTGTTGTCAACTTTTAAACGCCCAAAGAATTGCTCTCCTTGGTAGTTTTCTATGTTGCACTGAAGTATGTGTTAGCAAGGCTGAATAGAAACGTTCGTCAAGTGAACTGATGGAAAATGTACATGAAAGTGAAAACCGTATTTCAAGGCATCTACTGTACCAAAATTGGCAAGGCGAATTGAACTTAAGATACATATGTTACAGGAATAAAGACGTGGCATTGTTTCGGAATACCTTAGAATTCAATCTTCTCGGCACACTGCTATAGGGTCATGCGCTATGGATTAACAGCATTGAATGTATCACTTTCATTGCGCGTCTCGGCGCTTAACACAACAGCAGGTGAACGACAGCTCGCCACATCGAGTTGATCACTTGACTTCGTTTAGTCGTCACGACTGTACCCCGTTTCATAGGTCTGGTGCAACAATATGTAAGTTAGCGAGACTTGTTGCAGTAGATGCGTTGGCACCAAGCAATAGTTCAATGGTTTTACCACTTCTTTCTTTTCGTTTTTAGACTGAGCAATAAATGAAGATGCTTTGTGCCTTAGAAACAAACAAACCCCGCATTTATACGGTTGTCAATAGCTTGTTCTGGATCGCTTAGCGTCTCTTTGTTTTCGTATCGTGGCCTCCGCGATCAGTTCCGGTAGCGCGCAGCCAGGGCCGATCGTGGAGGCCACGTTTACAATGACGAAGTCCAAGCGTGAGACGCGCGGACTTACACATTTTGCTGACCGAACTTCTCGCATAGCTTCCACAGCGTTGCACCCGATGTATGAAAAGGAGTATACACATTGTAAGCACAGGAACGACGCCCTCGTTGCTTATCTACCGTTCAAGAAACGACGGCCCGGCTGTAAAGATGTTATCTCTTGCGCCTGTTGCCCACTCACAAGTGCAGTATCCTCAACGAAGACGGCCGAGGAAAATAGAACGACTCGCAAGTCGTTGTGACCACGACTCAAAGTGGGCGAGAGATAGGATCTTCCAAATGCATTGTTGAGCCGCTTGAAGATGTTACGTATGCTCCGTCCGCGCATTTTCCAGCCATTGTAGCAAAAATTACATCGAGCCTTTCGCTTAGATGGCACAGGATAGGCACCACATTAAGAAAAGGGAAAGCAGACGTGTCGCTTACCAAAAGCGAATGGGGGCAGCTGGTATTCTGGTTGAACTAAATAATAAACCGAGTTTAACAGGCCACTACTAGAGTTAAATGATAGGTTCCAGAAGAAAAGAAGCGCATTCAAGGACGGAGGCCAAGTCGATTGTGTGATGAAATCAGTATATTTGATGTGTAACATTGGTGTAAGGTGGCGTAAACCATGATTTATTGGCTGTCGCTAAGAGATGCTGTCGTCCTGCAGTGTTTATAAGGTACACTCTTAATCAGGTCCTGGTTGCCTGACTATATTCAGGAAACCTGGTGAAAAATCTCCGATTTCCTGGCTATATCTAGCACTTTAAGAGGGACCTGAGTGAGAGTGACGGCAATTATGATGAGAATAATTGGACCTCACATAATTAAAACAAATGCGGGCAATGCTCTACGCGTTTTGTCATCTATTCGGCAACGGCTCTGACCCGGGTCTACTTTCACGAAAAATTCGGTAGCATGTTATACTCTCTAACACTTGAAGGCGAAAAGCTGCTTCACACTTCATAACGCATTAAGTTATACTCGTATAACTGGGGACCAGATTCTTGCAAGGCATAACGAGCCGCAGTGTGAAATACGTACATTAAATTAACTTCATGTTCCCAGTCGACTGCATGACTTCTCTCCTCCAACCCCCCCCCCCCCCCCCTTCGCCTTAAGCTTTCTCTCGGCCCACCTTTGAGCAAGCGACGAAGTCATGTGATAACGTCATCATATCTCTTCGTGAGCAACTTAATGATGACGTCAGAAATTACGACGAACTGTGACGGCAACAAGCCGTTTCCCTCTTCGCACACCGGTTGCTCGGAGAAAGTCACGAGGGTTTTCGTACCACTTTTTTCACCTGCCATGGTTCGCTCAAGCTCAGCGCTCAAAGAGTCACCTAAGGCCTTAATATTTGCTATATGTAGTGAACATATCGAGCGCCATGGAAGAGTTCACCAGCGTCAATGGTGGCCACATGGTGAATATGAAAGGTTCCATGAATGGAGAAATAAACTAGGGCAGAACTTTACCTCAAGCAGCCAGCATTGTCAAGCGAACTCTCGGTGAACCCATTCTCCTTGCAGTATCGCCTCATCACGTGACCTCTCAGAGACGAGCGTATCGGCCGAGTGAGTACGTTTGCCTGCGCTGACGTAGCTCCACAGGCACGGCAGGCATACTTTGACGAAGCGATCACTTGTTAGACCGATACCCTATCTTTCATCATTCGTTGTGGTGCCACGCTGCTTCCTCATTTTTCATTCCTACATGGAATGTTCTGTCTACCACGGGAGTTTCTAGAGGAGGGAGAGGGGGTCCGGATGTACCAAACCCCCCGACTCCCTTACTCTTAATTTTTGAATGTATAAGCTCAGTATAAGTGTTGATGCCCCCTCAGCTTCAGGTACCAGACTTCCCACAAGCTGACCCCCCACTCGGAAAAATCCTGTATCCGCCCCTATAGTCAACAGCCGACATCGCGCAGTACGTTAAGTGAAGAGACGGCAGCCGTAAAACGGTGCGGCCGTTTTCAGCAACATTTTACTACCCGGTTTAATATCGCGTGCGTTTACGGCCCTCGCGTCTTATGCATCATGCCAGACTGAGAAAAATGCCCTGCAAAAGTCGACAATTGCGGGATGCACTTTTACACGTGCCAGCTCCGGCGGACCGCGGTCATAATTCGGGAACAAATGGCGCTCGCTATTCTACCCTTACCTCCTGAAAGAAACGACTGCGAACCAACTCGGAGACACGAAGCTTTATTGCAGGCGCGTTCATCTCCATTACGGCTCCGCCTCGGGTGCAAATGACCATGCAGCTGTCTTCGCACCAGTGCTTGCGAAGGAAATAAAGGGGAAAAGGCGTAAAAGGAAAAAAAAAGGGTGTAAACGGGAGAAGGCGTAAAACGGGAAAAGGAGCAAATGGGAAAGTGCGTAAATACGCACGGATTGCTCCTCATCCGTACAAAAGTGCTGGCAGGCGACGCCGCTCACTTGTGCAAACAGAGCGCGCGAACAAGGGTACACATTTTCTTGGAAGGCTGACTTTTCCCATAGACACACGCTCATTATATGCACGTGGATGTCATGAAACCTCCCGCCTACTCGTCTTCATTGTTTTCCAAATGTATATATATATATATATATATATATATATATATATATATATAGATCGCGTGTCTCGCGCCTCTGTTCCGTTTCGGAGAATCTGCCCTCGTTCACAGAGTGCGTGATATGGCATTGCATATTCGACGTCGTATGTCCCTTTCGGACAGCAGCGCTTTCTCCCTGCCTCGAAACTGTGTTGAATGTGTGTGGGTGAACCAGGTATTACTGACCGAAATATTCGCTACCGCCAATTAAACCATGGGTTGCGCACGTGTCGTTGGATAGGCGGTTCCAACTGCTGTAAACACAATCCCGCTCGAGCGGTTAGTTTCGCACGCTGTCAGCAGGTGCGTACGTGTTTTGAAGTGCAGCGCTGAACGTAACGGGTTTTCCAAATTCCACGGTTTCGCCAACATAAACAGCCCATCAAGAACGTTGTTAAGAATATTCTGTTGTTGCCCCGCACAAATATGCATGCAAACATGTAATATTTATCAGTCTTAGTAAATACTTAAAATAAAATTGTTTTCGTTTTTCCTTGCGTTAGTCGGCGCTATAACTTCAAAAACCAGTTATCGTGCACCGTACCAAAGTATAAATTGATAAAAAGAAGAAAAGGCGGCCTCTAGTAATTATAGTAGCGTAATGAAATTCAACCAAATTCAATGGCGAAACCGAAATCGAAGCACACATGAGCGCAACAAGCAGACGACCAGAATGACGTCGCTGTTCAAGACAACAATTACAAAGGTGTAGTTCTTCCGCGTTCGTGAACGTATGTACAACATGCGTGCTATAATTGCAAGCGCAGCCCGCACACCCACACACCGAAGTAGTTTGATTGTTGATATAACGACGCTTGCGCATTCTGGGCGTCTCAGAAGAATATGGCAGTTTGACTCTTCCGCATTTCGGTTTCGCCACTGAATTTGATTCAATTTAATTACTTCGCAATTATATTTCTAGAGGCCGCTTTTTCGAAATATCAAAGCTGCAATGGGTTCTTCCCATGAAGGAGTTCAATTCTACCATTTGAGATAACCGCCTAACTCCGCTAATTCAAAAGTGAAATAATTTAACTTTTCTAAACTATTGGTCCAAATGATGTCTTTAGCTATCTTAAGATGCCTGCGGCTACAGAAGAAGCAATTGTGAAGAGATCGAACACGTATCGCATTTCCCTGATTTTTTAGGATTTTGGACACATTGCTTGGAACACTCTGTATATATATATATATATTACAGAAAAATGAGCGGGAGATTCTTAGGAAGCATTTATTTCTTGAGGACAAAATGAGTGGCGCTAAAAAGACGGGGACAAATTGAGGACACTACTGTCGACATACGCTCACTTTGCCCTCACTTTGTCCCCGTATTTTTAGTGCCACACGTTTCAAGATCAAGTAATGAGGCAACCAAGTCAAACAACATACCCTGTTAAATATTTATTTCTAGTTATTCTGAAAGGTAATGCTTTTCTTGACCTTAACGTATATGCTACTAATACTGAAAAACCTCGAGCATGACAGCTCTGCTGTAAAAACAAAACTGGTATTTGAAGTATCGTGAAATAAATCATTTGTTACTACGTTTACAATCCTCAATTACCACTGCGGATTGTAAACCTCAGTGTGTTTACTCTCTTCCATAACTCACCTTGTCTCGCCGTAACTTGCGTAATCCCCGCATTTTCTATGCGCATTCGATATGTAGCTCTCACGCTATACATTACACGTGTTGTAAAACAACAGAACACCTTGCGTTATGATATTGAAGTTTTTTTAACCGTTGTATTAGCTCTTTTAGTATCTGTCCCTGATTAATTTCCGGCGTTTTTTGTTCTTTTTTGCTGCATTCCTTTATCAATGTTTCTTCGGCTGTTATGTTCTTTGTTTAACAAAAGTGAACCTTTGCTAATGCCTAGACCTCTTCAAGGGCCCTTTTCAATATGAATGAATGAATGAATGAATGAATGAATGAATGAATGAATGAATGAATGAATGAATGAATGAATGAATGAATGAAATATTTCAGTATTGCTTCAACACTAAAGAAAGTGAATGCGGACGCACTGATACACTCGAGTCAGTTAGTCTTAATTTTTAACATATTTTTATGGCAGTGTGCTTAACTGGGCTCGTTGGTACATGATTAAGACGAGAGCAAAGAGCGGGACGGAGAAGCACGACAGACACATCAGCGCTTGTGTCTGTCGTTCTTCTCCGTCCCGTGTTTAGCGCTGTTTGCTCTCGTCTATTTTTATGGACTTTAATTTATGGAACGCCGACAGACAGCGATGACACAAAAGGCTTAAGTTAACGAAAACCACTCATAGTGAAAATAAAAAGTGCGCGTGGCAATTTAAACTGGCAGAGTTCACGTTTGCGTACTTAGTATATACTGCTGGGTTAACTAAAAAAACTTAAAAATCTTACAAAAAGAACAAATCGTTATGAGCAGGATGTCTTGTCCATTTTTAAATTTTCTGTTATGTAGAGTGGTCATCTGCACCTCTAGGATCTGTTACAACCTAATTATTATTGCCATTTCCCTTTTTTCCGACTTCCTGAAGACAGCATTACGAGATGAGGTAGCAGAATAATATTTCCTCTGATATGGAAGCTAACTGCGCGAAATGACGAAAAACAGACAGCACCATATATATATATATATATATATATATATATATATATATATATATATATATATATATATATATATATATATATATATATCATAATATGGTTTAGTCTATCCACGCTATATTTGCTATTACTAATAGTCGTTTTGCCCTCGAAATATTAAGACTGCAACATTATGAATTCGACAAAGTTTTTGGCAAAGATTAGAAAATCATATAAAGAACTTCGATAAGTTCGCCTCCGCTCACTAGGATAAATTAATTCTGGGTAAAGTGGCAGAAAAATCGATGCCTTGGTTCTTCTTTTGCTAGATAGCATTACAATAACCGGGCCTAGGAGCAGCTGAATGTACAAACCGAACGTAGCTTTCTGCCTGTAAATGAGCTCCCGAAACATATGAGTGTACAGGGTAATTACTTAGCCTGCAATGTTCTCAAATTGTCAGCTTCACAGCGGTTCGAGCGCAAACCCGCCATTATTTAGCCGGGCATATGGGAGCAGCTTATGAAGGTTCACGTACAAGAACATGGTTTATATCCTTTCAAAGCAAAGAGAAAGAAAAAATGTATCTTGGCTCACGGTTTTTTTTTTCTTTTTTGTATCATACAACGTAGGCTGGTGCACGGTTTCCATTTCCCCGAGGCGCAGTAACATGTCAAGATTTAAAGTTATGCGTTCGTTCAAAATCTATGGCAAAAACTTACAGAAGGCTTAAAAAGAAAATCAACCGCCGAGGAGGGTTATACCAGTTACGCGCAAAAGCTTTCCGCGGCCCTGGTATGTTTATGTCGGCTAAATTAAGCTCGGCATTTCTGCGTGGGCGGAAATTAACTTTGACCGGTAGTTTACAACTATGTGAGAAGGGCATGTACTCAGATGCCCCGGAAGATTCCCGAGAGATAATATTGATTTTATTGGGGCAACAGAAAGCGACAAATGAGAAAGCTCGTTCGCGAGCATGTTTCGGCAGCTGCCGGTGCCTCCAATATCGCGATCCGCGTCCCACCGCTTCTAGTAGCATTAAAATTAAGTTTCCTTCCGGCTCAACGTATTGCAAGGAAATACCTTTTTTTAACCTCATCAGCGTACATGGCGCTGACAGGTTTGACGTCAGGTTTCACGTCTCTAGGCGGCAGTTTGGGTAGCGAGCCGGATAGCCATTACCGGCTGTCTGTCAAGATTGATATTTTCGGGAAGATATCCTTCCTTCGTCGCAGCGCCAACCAGGTGTCACCGTTTCTCGGCCAAGAAGGATATTGACTTTTGTTTTAGGACCTTGTCAGTCTTACTGAGAGCTCTTTGCTCGCGGCTGTCCGCCTAAATTTAAGCAACAGTTTCGAAACTACGCCAACGAGTCGCCTCGCTTCTACGTTGCCATGCCATTAGCGTTGACTTAACGTGATGGAGACGTGCCGGTGACGTGCCATAAGTGACGTGCCGGTGCTTGTTGTCATAGCGGAGCTTTGATCGGTCTTGTGATACTATGGTACGCAGGCGGGCAAGACGGCGAGATTCTTCAGCGATACAGGGAGTTTCGGCTAAAGAACGATCGTCACTATCAGAGAACGAAAAGATAGTGTCGAGGGTATAACGAGGGGGTCGAACATAAAGAAGAAAGAAAGGGCTGTGGCCAGTGGTCTCGTGTTGGGTAGTATTGAAGGCATACGTGATGAACGGTGAGACGTCGTCCCAGTTCTTATGGTTGGACACCACGTACATTGACAACATATTCACCAGTGTCCGGTTTGTTCGTTCGGTAAGGCCATTCGTCTGTGGATGGTAAGGCGTCGAATGTCGAAGTTCTGAGCCACACATATATACGGAGGATTTCCTCGACAACGTCTGCCGTAAACTGACGTCCGCGGTCAATATGATGAAAGCTCGTCTTGTTAGGTGGCACGCTGCTAATGAAAGAATTACCGAGGTACCTTATGCATCTTAAGGCGGCTTCAAGGCCAAAGCGTGTATGGCTTTGTATAGACGTGCATGGAAAGTATCATTAAACATGTGCACAAAAAAATACCTGTTGCATTTCTTCGTTCAATTTCATACCTTCTTGCGTATCCTGCTATGCACATTCACGAGAACGCCGCGAAGACCAAGTGAACGCGCAGCTCGCGTTCCTCGAGCCAGGCTTGAGATGTCACGTGGTATATCTTGTACCGTTCCGTTAACATGCCGGATTTTTCGTCGGAGGAGGCGTGTAAGGCTTGCGCATTAAGATTACGCTCATTTACCAAGTGAAAACGATTAGCTGACGCAACGCCTCCTCAATTTTGTTTTGACAAAACGCCAGGCCTGCGCGGAACACGCATCACAGTCGCAGCGAAAGCTGGAAGAGCGGCCTTTCTAGAGCCCGTTGTAAACTCTCTCGGGCAACTAATACAAGTACACATGCAAGGTATCCACTACGCCATAAATCATAATCTTTGTAAAGTGGGGAAGCACCCACTATGCCATTATTTGTCATTCTGCGGAGAAGCGATGTACCCGCTACAACTGTACGGCATTATGTGTACTTTGTTGATGCTGTGGCTGATGACGATGAATTATGGCTGAGCACTTTGTAGTGGATGGGAAGCTTTAAACCACACACTCGTTGCGAAAATCGCATTGTGTAACGCATGGTTGTTATTTTACTCTTCCGCCGCGCTATATTACATATGCTAACGCGATTCCTTACCCGAGATGACACCTGTATAAGGGTCTTTTTGCAAATGAGTTTCCAGCACCGACGTGGCTCTATGGTAGAATACTCTTCAAAATTGGCTAGCGCGAAAATCGACAAGGACTAAGAAGGAACACTGATGTACAGGACAGGCGCTACTCGCAACATCAGTGTTCCTTCTTAGTCCTTGTCGATTTTCGCGCTAGCCAATTTTGAAGATTATGAACCAACTAGCCCAACAACGTATACTCTTAAGGTAGAATACTCGACTGCCACGCAGAGGGCCCGGATTCGAATCACATTCGATCCTGGATATTTTTTTCTCATTTTGCACGATAGCGGTTACGGACACCGGCGGCGGTGGCGGACAACTACGGCACCAAATATGGCTGTTGTGATCCCATAACAGACTTCGATGAAAAGAATAGAGGAGGCGCTGCTTGACGCTTCGGAATCCGTAGGAGTGTCTTGTGTTAACAATGCAGCATACATGTTGCCGCTCATTTCGGGTCAGCAGAACCGTGGGCCATCGCGGCGACCAGTAAGATATCGTGGACTTTCTTTATGATGCCGCTGGTACCATAGAGTTTCTTACAATACTTAGCCTACTAGAGGGAACTCTGGCGCCGCGATCGTTCAGCCACCATGATAATTATGGGCAGTACACGTATATTTGCCTAATATTCGTGCTTGCGGCTTGGAAAGCACTTGTGGCTGTTTATTTTTCTGTTTTGGCTTTTGTTTCGAATAATAGAATGGATCGCTGTACACTTCGTGAGCCGATTTTGAATTGGTGAGACTAAAAAGGTCGAGGTAGTGAAGTGGAACTGCTGAAAGTTTGCTGAACTTCGTCTTACGACAAAGCGGCTGCAGGCCACACGGAGCCAAACGGAACCGAAAGAACGAAGCTTAGACAAATCAGCGCACTACCCATAATTCCCATGCTGGCTGAAGCTCCATGCGTTGCAGCTCCCGTAGACAGTGGCGCCAGTTTTCCCTCTAGTGTATTATTGGGAAACTATGCCCGGTACCACATTTTTCATCTCTGCTTGCTTGCCCAAGACAGGTGTGGTGTCACGTAAAGGTGTGAATTTGAATTTTCAATTTAACGGTCTGCAGAGACGCGTGACCATGCTAATGCCCGCGCATGCGTGATGTACGCCCTCAACCTTTGAAAATTTTAAACTTTATTCATTCCAACGTTCAATCATTTGGGATGCTGAAGGCCAGGGCCAAAAAGCCTCTTCACGGGCTTGAATAGGATCACGACACCGTACAAAATGGCAGGGATAGGCAAACGTACAGGGCAATAAAACAATAAAACAACGTACGGAGCGAAAACCTATTATTCAGACACCACCTGGTCTCGCCAACACAATGACGTGTGATAGGGGGTCGCGGTAAGTTATATATAAATGAAACCTTATTTCGCATGCAGGAGAACTTGCCACGTGCCTTCTTTCTCTTCTTTCTTACCACGCGAGATACCTTTTTTATCACTGTTGCTAGATTAGAAAAATTCGGAAGATCTCCCGTACCTTGGGAATCGATGTCATGCGAAGCATGCGCAGGAAGGTGACCATGTCGCAATTTTTCATATTGAACGAAACGTTACGGAATGATGCTAGAGAAATGGGCAAATGGTATACGCACATACATATTTTGAAGAGTCGCCCATGTATTACATAACCAGTTCTTTACAGTTCCTTAACGATGCCAACAAGCCTAAGGCATCGCAAAAGAAAGCGACGGGAGCGTCAGCTTGCGGACGATCGCATTGACCCACCAAAAATTTGACTATCTTAGTGTTATGCGCGTGGTAAGAATGGCACCGTGCGTGCAGAAGAGCAAAACCATTCCCTGGGCTCTGGTGCAGTGTGTTGCTATTTATTTTTCGTATAGTAAAATTATAACGACAAGAAGCATGAAAAGCAGGTGTTAACACAACACGAGCACCGACACTATGAAGCACATGCAGCTGTCGCATTATCGCTGATTCACTGAAACACACGTAATAATTTATTGCTCGTATCGAATCGCAAGAGACGCCTTAATTCCTACTGTACCTTATGTATAAGTAACAACAAGAGGACCCGCTGCAGCTTTCAACTGCGGGGCCTCGTTCTGTAAAATTTTATGTATGCATATTATAAGCCAGGGGTGAAGCCAGAAATGTTTTCGGAGCGGGGGGGGGGGGTGTTACTTTATGTACGTTGGTGTGCTTGTATTTCAGTAAAACTTGTTGTCGGGCGAGATGGTGCATGATATACTGAAGGATAAGAAAACGCAGCTACAATAGACAAAGACGAGGAGACTGCATGGACAAGTGTGTTTGTATGTGTGCCTGTATATATAACATGCTAAGTTGAAAATTTTCGGAGGCGGGGAAAGTTGAACCCCCCCCCCAACCCCCCTTGCTCTCATGTACGTATTGGCCGCGAGATCGAGCGGAGTCGCCGCCTAGCGGCTTCTGGCTGAACCGCGCCTAGTGTGGATTACTCTGTGCGTCGTCTGCTAGCCCCGTTGTGTTTGCATGTGCGCGTACGTCATGCAGATCCTCAAAAGGCGGTTTGTTCCGTTGCGTTAGTGCAACTTTAACCGCTCGTACGTATGCCTAACACGATGTAAAGAAGCATTTGGCCTTGATCTGCTGTATATGTACTGTAATAACATCAGAGAGTGCACTAGTCGAGAGTGCTGTGTGTGGTCATCGTACCCTCCGTTCACGAGGGTCATATCAGTGTAGGTGCCGCTCTGTGGTTCAAGTGCATTGCAAAGTGCACTTGGCGTTGCCCTAAAGATGAGAAGTATTAAATCTCATCTGAATGTAGCCTTTGAGCGGCACGGTGGTAAAAAAAAAAGGTTCGCATGTACTTGAGCGTTGTGGTTAGGTGTTGTTTATACGTTACGCGACGAGCTTTAGTTGTGTACGGTCCTGGTCTCACTAGAGAGAACTATTTCTGTTAAGTCACGTCTGACACTTCGGTGCTTAAATTGTCCCCTAAAAAGAACAGAAAATGAAATGACACGGAAATCGCAAAACTGAGTTGCCTTGCGCAATTTTAACTTGTGGCGAAATTTATACAAAAACACCCGTGTACTTAGATTAAGGCGCGCGTTAAAGAGCGCCGATGGTCAAAATTAATCCAAACGGCGTAGTTTACATTTATGTCGTAGTAATTTCACGCGAAGCCACATCTTTTTTTCTTTACATTATCTTGAGCGTTTGTGTTGCGTTGTTTAGATTGACAGAAGGCAGCGGACATTAGTCGTATGAAAAAGCGTACTTCGATCCCGTGAAATAACCGGACCTTTGTTCCATTACTGTCGTGAAAGTAATCAATCGAAGAAATTTCCGTGTTGTACAGTTACCTTTGTGTACTGTTACTGGAATAAAAACAAGCGTGTGCGTGTTAAACGTCTCCGTAGCGCTAAAGCGCTGTCAGCCACGTAGCTTTCCTCAGTAAACCGAGAAACTGTCCTACATTTCATGGAGAACTGAATAAGAAATGCGAATGAATATTTGAGCACGCAGTGCACAAAGTGCTTTTTCAACTCATCGTGCAGGAATACGGGCTTTCTTTTTGTTGAGGGGCATCCAAATGAACAAGAAGTAAATAGTTAGTTTTGTCGCGCGATACAGCAGTGCGTAGTAGGTGGAACACAAGCTAAACATGTACAAATAAAACAACAAGAAAACGTCACCCATTGCGAGAACGCCGACTGTCGCCGAAGGCGAGCAACCCGTTCGTTGGCAGAATGCGCTTCTCTCACAAGTAATTGTAACGTTCGGCGCGCTTCGTGCATTAATTCGGGAACAAAGAGCGCACATATTACCACAAAGCTGCAGTCAACGCATTTTGTTTGCCGGAAATCGGGTCACATCGCTCACAACGAAGCGGTGTTGCGCACGTTTGTATATGCGCCGACAACCGCCTATCCACACTAGCGCGGCGACGGCGCTGCCACCTGTAGCCCGATCTCGCGGCGAATAGGTATGAGCTTCAAAGTGAGAAGTTCTTCTCAAGCAAGACATCCTATAAATGCGAAGGCGTATTTATCACTTAGTGTAACCTTCACAATGTTAATGTTGTAACAGCAGTGTTTTAGCTTTTAGTGGAGGCAAAGTGCAGCAATTGTTCGCAAGCCAATGGTGCAAACGTAAACTCACGAACAATAAACGATAAACAAAGACAAAATAATGACAGCGTTCTCACAATAATCAAGTCGACCTCTCAAAACGTCATCCGGTTTGTCTAGAGCAGTTCAACGTGAGTCAAATTAACAAGAAGTGTGCTACTCTCAATGCTCTGGCATGGTATGACGCCCTTTCAAAGTATTACGCACAGTATAGTATATTCGAAACAAAAAAGTGACGCCGACCAGTCCAAACAAAACGTTTATGTCATTTCGGCTTCCAGCACCGAAGCCTTGTTCATAATTAATGCACCACCAGAAATGGTTCGTTTAAATGGGTTTGAGCAATCGTTGCAAAGAGCGTGCGTATATTGGGTTTTGATTTCCGTCATTATGATTAACTGAGTTAGGAATGCTCTGCATGATAAGCGATTCCACATGTAGCCGAGATAGTATCATTTTTTTCTGTTGCGAAGATTATTGCTTTGTCCCACTCAATCTCGTGGTCATTCATGACGGCGTGTTTGGCCACAGCGTCTCTCTTTATTTGTTTCGAATGTACCCTACCGGCCAGATGGGATTCTGTCATGATCTCGAATACAGTATAATCTAGTATATCAGTATGACATGGTATAGTATAATATAGCATTACGCGCAGTATAGCGCAGTACTGCCACAAGAACGTCAGTGACTACGTGTATATTTGACAGCAATTTTTTAAGCGCTCCTTGTCTCGTTGCAGGCAACCATGCTGCGCGGTGCTCATTCAAGGCCAGGGCAGCAACTGGCAGTTCTGCAAGGAAGAAACGTGATACGTAGAACTCAATACAATTACGACGCGAAAAAAAAAAAAAGATGCTGCGTAACTCCAAATCTACACAGTTAAAGCTATTGCATTTTTTTTTAATCTTTATTGCGATGCAGATTTGCCCTTAGGTCACATTGCTTGTTGTATGTGTATTACATGTGTGCTGTAAGGCCTGTGTTGTGAGTGAATTGAATCAGTGTTTTGTGAAATCTGCTATCCTGTATCCCATGGTGGTGGCACTGTAGCCGAGGCCGGCTTGCATTAGGAGAGGGAAGCGTTCGGACTGCAAGCTAGCACATGTCCTTAGTAGCTGGTATGCATCTACCTCCATAAATAAACCCACCAGCAGTAGGGACACGTAGCACAC
The DNA here is from genome assembly GCF_013339695.2 of Rhipicephalus sanguineus. Classification (NCBI taxonomy): domain Eukaryota; kingdom Metazoa; phylum Arthropoda; class Arachnida; order Ixodida; family Ixodidae; genus Rhipicephalus; species Rhipicephalus sanguineus. The sequence goes on along the minus strand of NC_051185.1, from coordinate 9,376,670 downwards.
AGCGGTAAGACTGGCAACTTGTATGAGCGTGCTGGTAATTCCCATGGCTGACTAACTCAATGAATCAGATCCACTTCTTCTTGAGGCTCAAGTTAAGTTTTTGTGCGACATTTCGGCAAGTAAACGTGATGGAAATCGTGACAGAGAAGACAAAAGCTGCGTGAAATAATTATGAATTGACATCTCGTGTCAAAACCTCGTAGGTAATATATCATTTGGTGCTTATCATGATGCCAGAATAAACACGATTCAAGTCAAATACGGTTTCTCTCACAGCGGGTGCAATTTCAGCTTGCTGTAGCGAACAGTAAACAGTTTTACAGCCCTAAAGATATCTGTGTTAGTTTTGGAGCATAAGAGCATCCTTAAGAATACGCTTTTCTTTTACTGTGCACTGAATTCAACAGAGAGCTAACTTGCTGCAACGCGTTTCTCAAACTTGACTGCTATGCACACACAAACAAAAGTTATTTTACGCTAGAACTATTCACGAGAGAAGGTGTCAGCTGTGAATTATGACTAGAGCAGAGTTTCCACACAGGACTGTTCGTACAAAATAGTTAAGGAACAAGTTTGACAAACGCAGCGCTGGCGTTTGTCAAACGTGTCTTTCTTCGTCCTCGTCGGCATCTGCGCTGTTCCCTTCACTATTTAGGACTCAATTAGCGAACGCAACCGACCACTTGTGAACCAGGAGCCTCGCGTATGCCTCTGCGTGTGATGTCCCTTTATTTCATAATTTTCATCCATTAAATGAATACAAATATTTCACTACATTCCCTTCAAGAGCAGTGTACACATTTTTGGAAGAATGAAACAATGGGAATTTTCTTCGAGAGGCTCGTTTCTTTACTAGACACCACCAAATGAACCCAACAGACAGGCCAAGGAACGCATGTGTGTCCCCATGCTTTTCATGATATAATTGCACGTTGTTTTAATTTGGCTATCATATTTCTGGACGCATCTTGTTTTTTACCAGTTCTGTAGACTATAGTGAATGTGAAAGAGCAAAATGCATTGATTGGTACACAAGTTGAACCTCGTAAATTCTAATAAACGCGTCTTTATTTGACTTCAATGGGCTACGCAGTGCTCCAGGCGATCAATCTTGGCTGGAACACTCCTCGCCATTTTGTTGTTATTGTAGTACGACTCTTTCCTCGCGCCTCTCTTAGAGCGAACGTGTAATAATCCAGTGACTGTACCTGTGAGCTCCACTCTTGAAAAAGACCGGTCCCCCGTCAAAACGTCGAATAAATGTTTTTTTTTTTTTGTACACGCGCCTGCACTGCATGTCACTCACTAATCACCGACTATATATATATATATATATATATATATATATATATATATATATATATAGATGCTGAAGTGAAGTGGACGAACGAACGAAAAACGATGCTTTATTGCCAACGTTGCGGCCGGGGACCGGCCTTCGTCAGGGCACACATGTGCCCTGACGAAGGCCGGTCCCCGGCCGCAACGTTGGCAATAAAGCATCGTTTTTCGTTCGTTCGTCCACTTCACTTCAGCATCTATAATTCTACCGAATCCAGGAAGACCTTCTACATATATATATATATATATATATATATATATATATATATATATATATATATATATATATATATATATAGAGAGAGAGAGAGAGAGAGAGAGAGAGAGAGAGAGAGAGAGAGAGAGAGAGATGAGGGAACACATGCTGAGGAACAAATGAACATGAAAATACGGGGTCGGTCTAAAATAAAACCAGATACTTGAAGCGAAACGACAGCGGCAGCACGAAAATGGGAGAGAGGGCTCACCGAGGTGTTGCTTGTTTATTCCGACGTCTTTTTTTTTTTCTTCGCAGTTACTTCCTTTTGCGGCGTGTTCTCTGCGAACAACTCTGACGTTTTCCTTTTGTCTCTTTGCAGACCGGTTTTGTTGAAATCTTTATTTTGGTTATATATAAGTCTTCTTTCACTCCAGCGCTTCCGGATGCCACTTCAGCTTCCGTGTAGAGAAGCTGGCACCTGTTACGCACGCTTTCAAGAATGAAAACAACGCGAAACAACAAATTGAAAAAAAAAATGTTCGTCATGTTTTCTCGCGCCTCAGTAATGACGCTACTGTTGCGTAACAGCCCACTTCAAAGTGCATCGAGCCGAGCCACCTTCAATCATTACGCTCATTCGCTCACTACGTGATTCACGAGGTCTGTGTTGCGAGTCTTTCGATTCACTTTCCGTGTTTGCTCGTTCGTTCTTTATTCTGTTTTCTATCGAAAGAAAGTTCTCGATCGTGACGTACGAGGGAAAGAGAGCACGATCGACTTGAACGCTATCTTTTGGGAAGGAAGTGTTTGCGCTCGCACGTAGGTATAGCTTGTTGGTTCAAGTGTAGTGAACACGTTGCGGCAATTAGATGCGTATCGGCTTAGCCAATTTACCGCTTCGATAACATCGCTCTAATAGATTTCACCGTCAAACATGACTGAGTGGATAAAAAATAAACGGGCGTTGGGTATCGAAGGGATTATTCGCGCTCTGCGTCGGCTGCATGCCCGCGTGCTTAAAGTGGTGTCACTCGCTTTTCATATCATAGCCAGTTCTCTTGTGGAATACCGCGAACAAACTGAGGGAAAGGGAACAAAATACAAAAGGAAAATACAACAGGAAAAGAAAGCTCCGAAAAAGCTTAACGAAAGATTTGCGGCGCATACTGAGAATCAAGTCTTGTTATTTTTCTCGATCCTCAATTTGCGCCGCATATGTTTCGTTCAGTGCATGATGCATCAACTTGCCAAGCATAATACTTTGTTAAGGTCCAAGAAAGCCACGACAAAAGCTCTCGGTGTCCCTTATGCATTCACCTAAGACGACACGAAGGCGAAAGCCATTTTCTTCCCAGTCGATGTATTGCTCCTACCCCGCCTCCCTCCGAAAGCGTTCCGCACCGAACGTTTTGCACTGCCTTCAGGATCGTAGGCATTGCAAGGTTTCTGCGCCTCGCAAGGTTCTGCACAGACTCCGCGATCGCCCCGCCATTGGCCAAGAGACGATCTAATGTGATGACGTGATCATGGGACTTCACGTGACGTCACAGTTTTTGGCGATATGTGGCGTTATGGTGACATCTTATGGTAAAGTCATCACGTGATGGTCATTTTTCGCATCAGCCATGCTGACGTCGACGCCGATTGGTGTTGCCTAGTGCCCATGAAAGTACCGGATCTTATTTTTTTTTTAAATGCTACTTAGGTTCCTTAATCGCTTTTCAATGTGCCCCTAACTGGGCAATAAGTCTACTCCAAGCATGGTTTAAGACGGGTTTCCGAGTAAGTTCCGGATAATTACGCTAATACGCGAGAACTCCATCTGCAACGCATAAAGAAAACGATGTAAACACATGACAAGCGTTCCCAGTGATGGCCCTGCTTATGAGAAGAGAAAGGGACTTCATTCCAGTACGAGTATCTTGTGTAGCGACATGAGACGTATGGAATTTTTGTCTAGACAACAGCATCGACTGTGCTTTTAAGGCGAAATCCTTAGATGCCTCATCAAACGGAAAAAGTGACCGTTGGCGAGGCGCAAACATGAGTGATGCAAAAATCATCATCATGTGATGACGTCGCAGTTATCCAACATTTGTGATGTCACATAACATGACGTCACATAGTGACGTCACCACTCGAAATCATCGCATGGTCAAAGGTGGGCCGATCCTGGAGGCAGTACAAAACCATATGAGGTGCAGAACGCTTGCGATGCCTCCGGTCCTGCGCTGTGAAGCTATGTGTGTGCGTGTGTGTTCCCCTCTCTTTCTCTCCTTCTTTACTCTTCTTTCGATCTCCGCCATCCCTTCCCCCTGTACAGGGTAGCATACCGGTTATGCCAAACTGGTTAACATCCCTGTCTTTCCTCTCTCCCATTGTCCTTCCTTCCTTCCGATCCTGGAGGCATTGCGAAACCACATTAGGCGCAGAAAGTCTACAGGGTGTGTGTGTGTGTGGGGGGGGGGGGGGGGGGGAATAAATAAGTTGACCAAAAAGAAGATGATGGCTTTCGCCTTCGAGTCGTCTTAGGCGAATGCGTAAAGGACCATGTGATTTTTCTAATAATTTCCGACATGTTATAATAATGGTTAGTTACGAATACTGTGCAGCGCATAATTTTCAGCGCCTGTCTCCTGTATTTTCTTCCTCATTCATTCATCGTAGCAAACCGGTCACTCGCACCAGGTTAACCTCCCTGCCTCTTCCTTTTCATCTATTTTTCTCTCTCTGTTGTGTAGGAGTAATTGCTTTGGTTTCACGTACGAACACCAGAATACGATAATGAGGCATGCCGCAGTAGCGGACTCCGCCTGAATTTCGACCACCTAGCTTTCTTTAACGTAAACCTAAATCTAAGTACACGGGTGTTCTTGCATTTCGCCCTCGTCGAAGTGTTGCCGCAGTGGCCGGGAATTAAACAAAATAGGACATAATTATTAGCGTAACGGGGACAGGACGAGAGGACAGAACACGGGACCGCACTAAGCTTCAACTAGACTATTACATTCAGCGTGCATGCATACACACATAAAAATCGTGGACTGCATGCGCACAGGAAGCCCGTTATTAATGATCAGAAAATTCATAACCACCTGTGATATCAAAATTCCGCGCAGATAATCAGATTTTTACGCATGCATGCTTGTACGTTGAATGTTATAAAGTTTAGTTGAAGTCTAGTACTGGCACGTGTTCTTTTTTCTCGTGCGCTAGTAATTATGTTTCCTTTCCGCAGTTGTGCGTCTCTTCAGTTGTTAGTCGGCGTTGGTGGTGTCGTGACTTCTTTCTTGTGTCCGTGTTTGCGCGCCCCGTCTTTTTGGAATGAGTAATTATGTCCTGCTCTGCTCGACACCAACCATCCCAGCTATCTGCAATAAAGGGGAATCAAACCCGCTCCCTCGAGCTTCGTAATCATCGACAAAAGTTAGTGAATGATGGATGAGTGGTGCGTGGCTGTGTCTATCGAACTATAAGAAGTACAGTCGGCCAAATCTCTAACTAGCGTGCGCGAGCGGCAATTTTCTGTGTGTCTTTGCCATATGACTGAATTAAGTTCCAAAAAGGGTGAAGGCAAGTGCATACCCGCAATAAGCATGCCCACAAAACAATTTTTTGCAACCTCGTTCCATTGTATGGCTCCGACGCACAGGAGCGTCACCTTTGGTAAAAGATTTGGGTGGTAAAAGATTCAGGTGGTAGTACTTGATGGTGTATCGTGCCATGCAAGAAAAAAAAACGAGCACATCGACATGTTATTTCGCACCCTACACTGATAAGAATAAATTCAGAAACTTCTATTCCGACAACGCACGTAGTTCTCTTCTATCTTTTTTTTAAGCAGTGACTCGGGAACGTTCGGAATTTCAATCCGATTCAGATAAAGAAAAATGCGTTTGACGTCGACAGCACAACAACAACAACAACAACAAAAAAGAAGTGATCGAGAAGCGTTATTCAACATTCCTGAATCGCGATGGATCGACAGCATCTCAAGAATTCGGCATGCCCACGCACGCATTTCTGGCTGCATTCCTTCCTTCGCGAATAAACGTAGAAGACACAGGAAGCCTTACTTTTGAAGAGAGCGATACTAGACGAAGCTTATTGTTGTGAAAGCCACACGAAGTCAAGCGCGCTTAAAAACGATATTGCAGACGAAACGCCTGGGCGCGCCATACATTTGAGGTATACGCAACTTGTCTGCGTAGCTATTGACGTGGAAGCAGACAGACCGTCCAACACTCGCTAGAAAACTTCCGAGCCACACAGAACTTCAAGCACAGTTTCGAAATAAAAATAATCAATACAAGGAACTCAGTCTTAATAGTGTCTGCGGAAAGCGCAAGTGTCGCGGTTTCAGCCAGCACGGGCTTTATGTACGCTATATGCCATTGGGCACCCGCCACGGTGGTGGTTACGGTGCTCGACTGCTAACCCGAAGGTCGCGGGTTTGAATCCCGGCCACGGCGGCCGCATTTCATTGGAGGAGACAGAAATACTAGAGGACCGTGTACTTAGATTTAGGTGCACGTTAAAGAAAGCCAGATGGTCAAGATTTGCAGCGCTCCACTATACACGGCGTCTTTCATAATCATATCGTGGTTACGGGACGTTAAACTCCAACAGTTATTATTATTAGCGGATGGCTATTGGAGCAGCCAGGGCTGGAGGGGTGGGGAGAGTTCGTCCCCCCTCCCGAAATTTTTCTATTTTGCATGTACACGCACACATAGAAACACACGCACGAACATACATGAAAGTTGGTTGAACAGCCCCTCCCCCTTCCCCCTCGAAAAAAATTTCTGCCTACGCCCCTGCGATAGGCACACTGCTCGGCAGAATGAACTACAACAAATAGAAGCGTACTGCGAGGTCTCGATACCTTTGTACCACCCCATGCGAGCCTTCGTTAACATCAAGGATTCCAGTTCATTTTCTATACGACGACCACAGAGAAACCGGGCGGTGAACAGTTCTCTGTTGTGACCATTTGCGCATGCGCGATGAATACTTCTATCGCTTTGCGACACGGCTTCCTCATTTGGAGACGCGATTTATTTTGCCATTCACGTGAACTAATGGTAAGAAAGAGACCGCAGACCCTGAGCTAATGGTAAATTAAGCAACCTTGTTGCATTAAAGCTACGGGCCTGGCAACAACTTTTCAGCATGGGCAGAAAACGTTGCCGATCTGTTGCCGATCGGCAGTCGAGGCTCCCGAGAACACGCGAGCCAAACATTATAGCGCCGCACGCGGCCTGGAATTTAGAGTTAATTTTCAAAATCAGCTCGACAAATCATGCCGTATACCCGACGGACCGCGCCATATACCCAAATTCGCGGCCATTGGCTGGTTTGAGCATCGTGGGCTGCTTAGTAACCGAGGCCGCCGCGGGAGGCCGCCACGTGCCCGCGTTCACACTGAAAGTAAGCCGCTCCTTCGAAGAAAAAAAAGGAAAAGTGCTCAAGGTCACGACGCGCGCTTGACGGAACTTCTTTCCCCCGTGCCATTTCTCCCCGCTTATCTTACAGCGCGTTCATCGTGAAGAGAGAAGATAGGAAGCAATTACAGCGTGCGACAAATTTCTAACTTCGCTCGTACTGGACGAAATAAAAAAAAAGATTTTGCGGCGTTCTGTTCGTGATGCAATAAACTCCTTCAGTGAAGTCATTCGATGGTAATTTGGAAAAGTATTGCAGGGCCCCTTTAAGTTCCTTTACATGACTTCTGGTTCAAATATTTCGCTACACACTATCGCTTTGGTGAAGGCAGTACCGTGTTTAACAAGACGTTGGATGTGCGCCGTTTCGCGAGAATTTCACAATATTTTACGTTTTTAGGAATACTCACTGCCAGCAGATAACTATTGCATGTGATCTGAATGAATCGTTGAATTCGGTTTATGAAGAAATATAGCAGGACTTACCGTACAATAATTAGATATATATTTACTCTAATTACAATAAATTGCTGTGAAATGCACTATAACTTATTCCAACACTTCTACTTGCTTTAAATTTGGTCTCCAGAACCTTAGCATCAAAGTATGTAAATTTCACGTGTTTATGGAAAATCGATCATAATTCCTGTCGTGAAGGCTTATGTGCAATAAACGAGGTACGCTCTTTCCCTTGTTCACTCTTTCTCTCTTCATTGTTACTTTCTGGCCCTCCCCCAGTGTAGGGTAGCCAATAAGGTGCAGCGTTGTTACCTCCCTGTCTTATGTTTTTTCTCCCTCTCGTCTATAGTTCGCCTATTGTTGCAAAGTCGGCTGTGCGTATTTAGTGTCCCTGGAATACGCGGGTACATAAATAAATATAGGAGAAGTGTGCAGAAGCCATCTGCAATAATTATGGAAGTAAGGAAACAGCCGAACCGTTCTAGAAAGCTACTTGCTTGATTAACATAACGATGCGCTTGAAGGAGTGTGCCTGCTGTAATGAAAATATTAAGCCGTGTTTCTCACTTCATTACACATTTCGGTAGAGAAGGTGTAGTCGTTAACTAGTACATATCGTAGCGTTAGCATAGATGGCTATGCGTATAAGCTGATATAAGATATTCGTGTTATCTTCAACGAAGCAAGCTACGGCGTAAAAGGCGACTGTAGTTTTCCTTAATTTGGTGCCGTTAATGGCTGATCATAACGCAGTTCCCGCTTCATTAGGAAACGTAAGAATACCAGGAACATAGCCAGCGGGTATAAGTGTTCTGTGACTAAGCCATAAATTGTATCTGTGGTTAACTCTTTCTTAAAAAGCAACATGGTGTGAGCACATATTGACGAGATAATAATTATGGCTTATCGAATCGTTTCTGCTACTCTCTCTCGCTCCTTGCGTTCTGCAAACTGTCCCCATGTAGGTGGTTCGTTGGTTTGCCGTTATGCCCCACTAACGTTCAATAGTAATGTTCGACTGAATATGGCGTGTCATAAGTGAGTGAATAGACGTTTCCTGCTGAATTATTCTTTGAGGACATTATGCCTAAACGGCGGTCGTTGTGGGGAAATGTATGGCTTCTATCATATCGGCTTCCTTTCGCGGCAATCGTTTTTTTTTTCTCTCTCTCTCTTCAAAGCATGAAAGAATGCTCAACAGTGTTTTCTTTTATCACCTGTCTCACAGAGAGCTTTCGTTTTTCATAATCCAAACTGGTATGCGCACCTACTTTGGGCATACGCATTGGTAAACGAGGCAAGCATTCTAACGTTTGAAAGCGAAATTGAAAATATTTTGCATATTACGTATCTCCCATTGCTCTATCAATTGCATCAGTAAAACAATACACGCAGTGCGTGTCTGTACGAAAATCCTGCATTTCCTAGTTAGAAGAAACGCCACCCGATGTCGCCGAGATCTCTGCGATTTCTACCCGGCTTTCTGGCATCAAGCTAACAAATTAAAACTTGACCCGTTGCGCGAGGCAATAAAGCTCTGATACGCGCTAATGTGTTGGCGAGAGCACTAATTTCTCGGCACACACAGTTTGTTCTCGGAGTTAGGAAGAATTATTGAAAATTTTTAATTATAACTGAACCACTGAGATTACGACTCACCTCAATTAGGCTCCTGATCTGGGACAGCTTGACGCGAGAGTAAGATAGCGCGCATGCCATGGCTTTGAATGCCGGTGACGACGGGCTTTTGGAAGCCTTCCCAAGCGCTGCGAAGGTCTGCGTTTAGTGCAACATACAAAGAAAGCAAAAATATTGTGCAGACGGCGTAGATAATTTCGTTTATTTATTTGTTTTAGAAACTAAACTTTAGAAACAATTTTTACAAACAAAAGTGGGCAAGGGGAACCTGTGGCGATGGGGCGATGAGCGAGGCGCGCCGAAAATTGTTGTTCGACACGTATTTCATCCATGGACGCGATGCGCCAGAACCCAGCCGTATACGACTTCACTGTAAAAATAACGCGTAAAAAGGGTGTCTTTTTGTCCCACAAAAATAATCATCTATCTCGCGTGCCTTTTATTGCATTATCGCCGCGCGCCCGGCACTTCCAGGAAACGAACGTCGTGCGCATTATCAGCGTTACATAATTCTATTTTTTTATATAGATAGTAAAATGACGAGCGCCGAGTTTTCAAGAAGAGAAACGCAAGAAAGCCCATACGACGCATTTAATGTTGTGGAACAGTTAGTTTAGTTAGTTAAATTGGATTTATTGGCGCAAAAGCAACTGAGGCTAAGCTGCGCCAGACACAGGGTGTTTTGTAGTAATCAGGACATTATATGTAATTCTAAAGCCTATGTAAGAAGCCGCTGTCTTTTAGGAAATCAATGACATTTGACAGGGGAACCAGTGCATCATCTCCTAGAATGAGACTCGGGTGCATAGGTATCTGATGTTTGTACAGTCCTCTGAAGTACTTTTTTCTTTCTGTTTCGCCATGTGGGCACGTGATAAGGATATGTACAACTGTCAATGGCTGCTGGCATTTTTCACATTGCGGCATGTCTTCCTTTCTAAGCAAAAAGTTGTGTGTGAGGTGAGTGTGCCCAATTCGAAGTCTGCATAGAATAACCTCAATGAACCGTTGTTGATGATAGCACGTCTTCCATTCGCCTATTGTGGGCTTCACCAGATGAAGCTTATTAGTTGTACAGGAGTCCCACTGTTGCTGCCATTTTGATAACACCGCTAAGCGGACAGCACGCTGGCTATCTTTGTAGGGAATATTTATGTTTTTAATGTTTTTTTGTGCTGCGAGAGATGCACATTCGTCTGCCTTTTCATTGCCTGGGATCCCTACGTGACTTGGGACCCAGCAAAAACGGATGGTCACACCAATACTGTTTAAAACAATCATGTTTAAAATATCACCGATTAACGGTTCACACTCAGATTTTAGATTTAGCGCGTGTAGTGCACTTAGTGAATCAGTGTATATGACTGCTTTTTTGTGTTTACCTGTGATGATTTTTTGCACTGCTTCCCGTAGGGCGTAGACTTCGGCGCTGAAAATGGACATGATATGAGGCACTCTAATGCTGATAGCACTTTCCTCCATCACAACTCCGACTCCGACGTGGTTTTTAGTTTTCGAGCCATCCGTGTATACCTCGGTATAATCTTTGTATTTATCCTGAAGTGCGCGGAATTCCTGAGTTAGGTGCTCTTGTGCGGTGTCTTTTTTCTTCAGACGAGCCAGTGAAAGATCACAAAGCTGCGTCAGATCCGACCACGGCGGCAGTCTCGGCGGTTTCTTGGCGATATTTATAGCATGATTAGAAATGTCATATGCCTGGCAGTGCTCTTCGAAACGTAGAATGAGTGGTTTGATGGAGTGTGGTTTGTTAGAGTAGTGTAAGCGTGAGTAGCAATTCGTGGTAATGTCATGGCATATGTGTTGAGGTAGTGACCTGATTCTTAAAACATATGAGACGGTTAAAATACTCGACGCTGGCTTAGCGGAGGTTCATTGCAGTCTACGTATAAACTCTGCACAGGGGATGTTCTATAGGCGCCATTGGATAGACGCAGACCGAGATTGTGTACGGGGTCCAGGCTCCGAATGTATGACTCTCTTGCCGAGCCGTAAACGACGCACCCGTAATCTAGAATACTGCGTACTACCGAACGATAAATCCTCAGTAGGCATATCCGATCAGAACCCCAGTGCTCATGCGATAAGACTTTTAATATATTAAGCGCTTTGTGTGCCTTGATTTTCAGTGCATTTATGTGAGCCACAAAATTCGGTTTTTTGTCGAATGTGACGCCTAGGAATTTGTGTTCATGTTTTATCGTAATTGCAATGCTGTTTAATGTCATAACTGGGTCAGGGTGTAATCCTCTTTTTAGCGTAAACAGAACAGCGACAGTTTTCTGTGATGAGAATCGGAAACCATTTTTGTCCGCCCAGAGCACCAGTTTATTTATGGTAACTTGAAGTTGCCTCTCGCAGGTTGATAGGCTCGACGCACGGGAAGCGATTTGGAGGTCGTCAACGTATAGAGAGTACATAACTGTGGGTGGTATGACCTCGTTAATAGTATTCATTTTAACTATAAATAGAGTTGTGCTAAGAATGCAGCCTTGAGGCACGCCGTTTTCCTGGACAAATGTGCGTGAAAGTACAGTGCCCAACCGCACCTGAAATGTTCTGTTAGTCATGAAATCGGATAGGCAGTTCAGCATTTTACCTCGAACGCCTAGGTTAGCGAGGTCTTGAAGAATGCCGAATCTCCACGTCGTATCATAGGCCTTCTCCAGGTCGAAAAAACCGCGAGACAGTGTTGCTTGTATCGAAACGCCTCTCGTATTTCATGCTCCAGCCTGACAAGATGATCAGTAGTTGAACATCCTTTTCTATATCCACATTGATGTTTGTTTATCAGATCTCTTGAGTATAGGATGAAAGACAATCTGCAGTTTATGATGCTCTCATATGTTTTTGCCAAGCAGCTGGTTAGGGCAATCGGCCTGTAGCTGCTCGGCGATGTAGGGGGTTTACCAGCTTTTAGAAAGGGAACTACTATTGCATTTTTCCATCGTTCTGGCATTTTTCCATATTGCCATATCATGTTGAAAAATGTCAGTAAAGCTTCTTTGGATATTTCGGAGAGATGTTCTAGCATGGAATAGTGTATGCGATCAGGTCCCACAGCAGTTTTTTTGCCATTTGAGAGTACGAGCTTTAGTTCCTGTAATGTTAGGGGTTTATTGTAAGCTTCATGTCAAGTACCAGTGAAAGGCAGTTTCTGCTTCTCTGCAGACTGTTTGTGTTTCAGGAATGTATCCGAGTAGTTGGCTGAGCTGGAGATGTTGTAAAAGTGTTGCCCTAAGATGTCTGCCTGCTCTCGTATTGTTGTTTGGGTGTCTGGACTTGTAAGAATGGGTATGGTATAGGATGAATAGTCGCCTCCGAACTTTCTCAGCTGCTCCCATATTATTTTAGATGTGACTGTGCTATTGATAGAGGATATGTATTCCTGCCATGATGTTTTTTCGGCCTGCCTCCGGATATATCGGGCTTTGGCTTTAGCCTGCCTGAAGTTCACGAGGTTGCTGTAAGTGGGGTACCTCCTCAGGATGCCCCAGGCTTTATTTTGTAGTTTCTTTGACTCGCTACATTCCCTTGTCCACCAGGCATTTCGCTTTCTTCGGACATGACTTGATGATCGCGGTACTGCTATTTCTGCGGCTGCTATTATGATTTCTGTGATTCTATCGTTTGTGTCATCAATGCTCATTTCTGGCGAAAATATATCTTCTAGTTTTGCAATCTCCTGAAATAGGGGCCAGTCTGCAAGATTGATCAGCCAACGGCGTGGTTTCGAGGTGAGGGTGGGGAGTGTCGATGGCAATTTTATGATTGCCGGTAAATGATCGCTACCGTATGAAGATTCCAGGACTTCCCATTTAAAATCGTTAAAAATTGATGGCGAGCAAAATGCTAAATCGAGGCAACTAAACTTGCGAGTACTCGATGAAAAGTATGTTGGTGTACCAGAGTTTGGAAGACATATGCTGTTTGACAAAATAAAATCTTCAATGATTTGTCCTTTCTGGTCTGTTTTATCACTGCCCCATAGCGTACTGTGAGCGTTAAAATCCCCTGCTAAGACAAATGGTTCTGGTAGTTGCGCTGTTAAATCCTCGAGTTCTCGCACAGTTATATGCTCGTGCGGGGGAATATAAATAGAGCAGATGGACAAGGTTTTGTGTGCGATAATTCTAACTGCTAGAGCCTCAAAAGAGGTGTTTAATGTGATGGCTCGGGTGGGAAAGCCGCTTTTTACTTCGATGGCGACTCCTCCAGATAGTCGGTTGGCATTTTCGCGGTCTTTTCGAAATACACTAAAACCTTTCAGGAAATTAGTGTTTTTTGGACCCAGATTTGTTTCCTGGAGACAGAATGCTACAGGTGAGTATGTATTCATAATGTGCCTAATGTCACCTAGATTGTGGATGAGGCCTCTACAATTCCATTGTGTGATAAAAGCCATAGTGATGAAAATAGGAAAAAAACTAATGCGATCAGATTTAGATGAGCAGTTGGTGTCAATATATAAAGGTGACCTGTGTTGGTGACACATTTATTGCTAGCGAGATCAGTAACCATTCAGGTTACCGGTCCCTTTTTTTGTGAGTTCAGGGTGATTTTTTTCTTTTTTAGTGCGCTCCGAAGAACGCTGGTCTTTCGGCGTTGATGACGCCGTGGTTTTTCCATCGACCTCCATAGCCTTCTCAGAGGCACTGGAGGATCGAGGGCTTGGCCCGGAGACGCGCGTCTCGGGCCTTGGTGTCCGGTTAAGTCGCGGGCCCTGTGCAGACAGCGTCTGTAGGCTCGCCTTTGATGCTGATGGAGCAGCACTGGCTGCTACCACCACGGGGGCAGGTGGAGCTGCTACGGGCCCACGGGTGGTGACCGCTGCATGCTCCTGAAGCTGTTGTGGTGCTGCCCCCTGCCGCACCACGCTGGCAAAACTTCTCTGAGGCAAGACTCCAAGCCTCTTCCTTGCATCAAAAAATGAAATTTTCTCTTTCACAGTCAGCGCAATTACCTCTTTTTCTCTCTTCCAAAAAGGGCATGATCTAGAATAGGCTGGATGGTCGCCTTTGCAGTTCACGCAGCAGGGGGATTCCTGGCACTTATCAGCTGAGTGGCCATTGGCGCTGCACTTGGCGCATGCCTCCTTGCCTCTACATGATTGTGATGCATGGCCGAACCTTTGGCACTTGAAGCAGCGCCTCGGGTTCGGTATGTATGGTCTGACATTGATCTTAAGATATCCTGCGTCCAGAGAGCTGGGGAGAGTGCTTGTCCCAAATGTTAGGATGATGTGTTTAGTTGGGAGTTGTTCATTGTTTCGTCTCATTGTTATTCTTTGAACCTTTATGACATTTTGGTTTTGGAAACCCTCAAGGAGTTCCTCGTCACTGAGGTTCAGGAAGTCTTCTTCGGAGATAACGCCCCTACAGGTGTTCAGCGAACGATGGGCGGTATTTTGTGATATCAGTGTTGCCGATGCTGACTAGATCATATAGCTTTTCTATTTGTTCTTTCTTTTTCAGTTCAATTAGAAGATCTCCGCTGCTCATTTTGGATGCTTTGTATTCTTTACCAATAGCTTCTCCAAGAGATTTCGCCACCAGGAATGGGGACAGTTTACGCAAGCTTGATGTTCCTTCACTGTGCAAGACGTGGAAACGAGGAAAGTTGTCATAGTTGGTACGGAGTTCAAAGTGGAAATGTGCTTCGGTGCGACCTCTTTTTACAGGCCGATCTGGAAGATGAGGGAAAGCGTCTGCCATTGGATGGTTTCGAAATTCGGCGACGGTGGTAGCCACCCACCACCGAGCCCAACATGGGGGCGCTACAGGTTTCGAGAACCTGCAGACACCAGCTATACACCGTCGCTATAACCAAATATTCATACCCAAGACTGGATATGATACACAAGGTTAACCCTCGCCACCTGGAAAATTGGAAGTGAATAGAAGAGAGGAGAGGACAGGAAAGATTAAAAAGTAATAGAGAAAGACGAAGATGTGGGGGGGAGAAAGAGATAGGAAAAGGCGACTGCCGATTTCCCCTGGGTGGGTCAGCCCAGGGGTGCCGTCTACGTGAAGCCGGGGCCAAAGGGGTGTGTTGCCTCTGCCGGGGGGCCTTAAAGGTCCAATCACCCGGCGTCGGCTCAACCCCCAGGATCCCCTTTTCCCCGGACACGGCAAAGCCACGCACGGCTAGGCGTGGGAGGGGGTCGAAACCCCCCCGTTAGCACGGGTCCGTGGTGTCGCTACACACCAAACGCCTGCTTCCACAGACGCCCCTGCGGGGAATGTTGTGGAACAAAAAGACACCCTTTTTACGCGTTTTTCTTATTTATTTATATATTTTTTTTTAGATTTGAGTTGCTACTTAAATCGCGAGCAGCATATTCGGTTTCACCACCATAATTCGTGGCTTTTTCGCTTCCATCAACACATCATGATACGTCCTATGGATGTTTCTTGGTATTGCTGAGATAGAATCTAAGCGTATATTTTGAAATTTGTTTACACTTCCGGAGAAGTTTCTATTTTCTCAACTTCAACAAAAAAGGCGGTATTGAACACCCATAAAAAGGAAAAAGACAGAAGAAAGGGAAAATGGCAGGCAATAGAATAGGCAGTATCCTTTCAATGTCACGTTTTTACTTAAACAAAACGAAAAAAAGCGCTTTATTTGTTCATGTTACCACTCAATATGCCAGAAGCCCTTTTCCGGGAAATGGCCTTTCTCGTGGATAAGCCGCAAGCCGATAAAAAACGAGCAGGCATTATTCGCATCCCAGGCAGAGCCAAGACAACGGAACTTAAAGGCGAACATGCTGCGAGACCTTCGTTCAAAACGTCTCAAACTCTTCCCTGCATTCGTTTTTTTTAATGTTCATTGTTATTTACCGAAAAAACGATCCGGCCGTTTCGAAAGGGATTTAGATGACAATGTCCCATTACGCGACCATCGCCAAGGTGTTACTGACGAAACCGAACCATACGCTACTAGCAGCACAAAAGCAACGAGCATAGTTTGCGGTGGAACCAAGAAATAATGGCAAACGGAGAGGAAGGCGGCCGTTATTTATTATTTCCTTACCGTCGATTACACCTTGAAGGGGCCATTAAGGTCTACACCGCCAACTTGCCCCGGGCGCCTTCTTTCTTTTCACTTTCTTAAGCCAACAGAAACTACCCTTACTTTTATGAAATGGTTAAGTTAACGACGACATAGATGTTCAGGCGAGGCTGCCAACGAAAAAAAAAAGGGGGGAGAGGACGAAATACTCTTTCTTTCTTTTTCTTTCACTCTTTTCCTTCTTTCTCCTTCTCTTCCTTTTCTCTCTCTCTCTCTTTATTTCTCTCTTTCTTTCTCCCCCTCTGTCTCTTTCTTTCTCTTTCTTTCTTTCTTTCTTTCTTTCTTTCTTTCTTTCTTTCTTTCTTTCTTTCTTTCTTTCTTTCTTTCTTTCTCATATGCGCGGCGAATGTCGTCATCAACTGTACCACCGTCTAGTACCGTGTTGTAACCGTTCATCTCCAACGGCACAGCTTTCTATGTCTGCTATCTAATAAAACCGACTGCGGCGGTCGCATTTCGATCGAGGCGGAATGCTAGAGGCCCGTGTACGGTGCGATTGTAGTGGGCGTTTAACAACACCAGGTGGCCGATATTAATCAGGAGCCTTAATCGCCTCGGGACGTTAAACCACATAAACCAAATCTCACCGCAATATCGATATTCTTCTGTCCATACGCACCTTGTAGCCATTAGCTGAATATAGAAGAAATAATGTATATATGGGTCATTCCATGCCAAGTGTCCATCGCATATTTTGCTGACAAAGTTTGTGCCTTTTTGTTGATTTCAGGGCGACGAGTGATGAATTCGCGTTACAAGGTGAGCTTGCTTGGCGGGCCCAATGGGAAGTATGGACGTCCGAGAGCAGCTTATGGTATATCGTTGGCACATTCTGCTACAGGGTCGTCTGCACGACATGTATATCCAGAAAAAAAAAGTGTTTACAATGTGCATTATTTCTTTCAGTATGTGTATGGTAGTTGTGCAGACGGCCCTGTAGCACAATGTGCCAACGATACCATAAGCTGCTCTCACGCGTCCATGCTTCCCATTGGGCCCGCCAAGCAAGCTCACATTGTAACGCCAATTCATTACTCGTCGCCCTGACATCAACGCAACAAGACTTTCGAGCACTCACGAGCCACTGACGTACATCTCGCATCTTGTCGCCGCCTGTGACGAGCGTCAGCTGCAAGGGCGACCACGTGTTTTGCGGCGAAGTGGCAACAAAAAGAAATGCAGGCCCGGGCGCGTTCGGAGGGCCAAATTCAAAAATTATTTTCTTTCTCAAAACAAAAATGATTTGGTTAGACTTTCTTCATTACCTAATGATGAAGTCTTCTATCAAACGCCGCATGACGGGGATTTTTACTTGGAACGCATTAGTATGAAAAAAAGTCACAGTTTCGCCGCAACGGCGAAGCAATGAATGCGATAGCAATGAATTGGAATGTAACGCGAAGAACGGAAAGCAACTCGAAACTGCCAGCGCGTCGCTCCAGCCCAAAGGACGCACGAAAAGAACACACACAGGACGAGCGTGAACTAATGCGTCACAGTTCGACACTTGAGGCGCACTGCTCAAACATAAAGTAGGACGCACGCAACGAACAGGTACACACAGCACGAGCGCGAACTAATTGTCACAGTTGTTACTTATTTCTGTTTAAACAGCGCGCTCCTTTCGCAAGCGCAGCCGCTGCAGCGAGCGAAGTGACTTTCGTACGCTCTGTGACTTCAGCGCGGACATCGCGGGGAAAGCACAAAACATACAACCCCCCGCTCCTACCCACCAGCCACCCCTTTCTTTCCTCGAGATAAGCGCACGAAGGCGACCACGTTCTGTAGGGCGAAGAGCAACGGCGTTCGCAGGAGCGGGGCGACGATCTTTAAAACGCGCCACGCGCGCACATCGCGCCATCTGTATGGTGACCTGGAAAGCATGCTGAAGGAAATGGTGTATATAAATAGCTCGCCGTTAGCAAGCTGAAACACGGTACTGTTCGTCGCCTAACCGTCTAACGGCGCGCGCTGCGAAGCGAGAGGTCGCCCGTTCGATTCTGCGCGTCCGAAAGTTTTGCTGAATTACTTTTCTTTGTGGCTTATATATATATATATATATATATATATATATATATATATATATATATATATATATATATATATATATATATATATACGGTGCATGATGGCGGCGACGGCAAAATTCAGCCAAGACTGTCCATATAATGCTACCGCAATAAACACTTTCCTGAAAATCACTTTAATATTAAGATTGGTTAGGGAGAGTTCGAGATAGCTCAAGAAAAAATCACGAACTTTGAAGATTTTTGTAGTTTTTGTAGATATACGTAGCTGGTAGTGAAACGCACAAATTTCGGAATTAATAAATAAAACAACTAAACAGAACCTCTGTAATAGCGCAAGCGCGGTTTCAAAGCACAACAAACAAAAATTGATTTTACACACATTTGCCTATTAGGCACAATTTAACAAATACAAGCGAACTTCGAGGCCACGAGCGTCAATTTTTTTCGAGCAAAAATGTTTTGCAACAATACTCCATGTGGCACAGGGAAAAGGCACAAATTTTGTCAGCAAAATCTGCGATGTGCGAGCGCCACGTCTGGGGTACTTGGCATGGAATGACCCATCATATATATATATATATATATATATATATATATATATATATATATATATATATATATATATATATATATGTAAAGTTCGTAACGACTATTACGAACAACTGATCGTGGCAACCGCGTCATGTCGCTGCTGATCTGGCCCCTAAAGGAAATGTTGGCTCTGATGTAACTGTTCGAATCAAAATTACGCCGATATGAAGCGTAACTGTACACGCTGGAAACGAAAGTACGGGCAATAGAGTGTTTTAGCAAGTTGCGGAAATACGGTACGCAAATACTGTAAGGCCGTAGGGTAGCGCTTCCCCTTTCCCGCTCGTTGTGCTTTTGCCGGTGAAGGCACCCCAACAACATAAAAGCTTTTTCAAAATTTACTGTGGGGTTGTCACGGCTTATTGTTGCCTGTCAGCCCACGCATTGTTAACGAGACACCTGTCGTTTGGGGTACGCGTTGTCACTGGAACGGGCCCGGGGAGCGGCCAAAGCACAACCAACGGGAAAGGAGGAACGCTACCGTACTGCCTTACCGTATTTGCGTACCGTATTTCCGTAACTTGTTAAGACTCTCTAATGTACTGCCTTACCCTATTTGCGTACCGTATTTTCGTAACTTGTTAAAAGACTATTGCTTAGCCTTAAAGTTTTCACGCTTCAATCCGTGAGCACCGTACATGAAGTATGCATTTATTTGGAAGGAGCTGTTCGCGGCGTCTATGGCGCCAATAAGCCGCGTGTAAAAATGAAATCTGAATTTGGACATGTACATGTGAACTTACTTGACCCATTTCAACTTGCGCTCGACTACTTTAGACTCATGTAGTATTCGATTGTATACTGTATTCACACATATTGTGTACGACTGTAACATTTTGTGCCCTTATTTTTTATAGCATATTTCGTCTCCTAGGCGAGGAGTAGCCATTGCCACCACAACGGCACCAACCTCTCCTATTCATCACTTGAATTAAAAATAACGAATTGGCAATATATTTTTGTGTCGCATTCGCCGACGTTCGGGCAAGAGGAAATTGGGAAGCGTGCCAGGATAAAACGCGACGCCTTTTTTCGCATCAGCGCAATGGAATGCCGAATATCTAGGTCTCCTTCTCCGTGCTCGGCTGATGTCGCGCGGAAAGGCGCAGTCCGGCGAGTTTTCGCGCCAATTCGCTGCCTGCTCGAGCGTCTTAGCGCGACATCGCGACAGCAGATGCACTGGTCCGCCCGCTTGCTTAACTTTTCCTCTTTCTGATGCACGCCGTATCGTTCGATACGGTTCAACGAGGAGGCACGATCGATTGGGAAAAAGATCGACACCAGGCAAAGAGCGGTGCGCGTGTCGTTTTGTTCATATCTTCGTGCGCGCATTCCTCGCCTTTCTTCGGCGGTAAACGTGTCATGCAGTTATAAATACCAGCAGCGTACTTTTACTCGCATGAAATTGAAGCACAATAGCGATCTCTACTACGGCGCACGTAGCGTACGGTAACGGCGTAACTTAAGAACGCCACGTTTCGCATGAAGCGCATGAGCAGAAGTTCTGCGCGTTCGTAAGTATACCCGACGTTGTTACGGACGCTACGTGTGTAGTGCTAAAACTCGTTAACAGACAGTTTTTTTTTACAGCGTAAGTTGTTATTAGCTCGCAAGAACAACCGATTTTGGTGGCTATAGTTGTCCGCCGCCGCCGGTGTCCGTCGTAGCAATCGCGCACACTTAGAAACAGAAAACCGGTGTTCAAGGCGGATTAGAACCCAGGCTTTGTGTAGCAAGCAAGTGTTCTACCACCGAGCCAAGTCAGTGCTCGAACCCCTTTCGGAAAAATAACCTACAAAAGCGTCATGTATGACGAGAAAACGCATTAGCAGTTGTAATATTTTGTGGCAGAAGAGTAGAATCGCGGCAAGCGTCAAGCCAGGTGAACTGCGTAATGAGTGGGCGGTTTAAAGCTACCCACCCACTACAAAGGGCTCGGCCACAATTCTTCATCATCCATTACAGCAACAACGAAGTGCACAGATACGCGTATATTACCTTAGAAACGCGTAGTGCATGGGTCCTTCGCTACTTCGCAAAATGTGATGCTTTATCGCATAGTGCGTACCTCGCAACAGTAGTTGCAGTATAAGCGCCCTAAGAGAGTTTACAACGGCCCCTATGAAGATCACACCGCCAGCTTACGCTGTGACTGTGCTGCATGTTTTGAGCAGGCATGGAGTCGGGCTATGTCAGGCGTCCGGCGTTGTCCGCGGCGCCGTCTCAACAGCTGCGGGCCCGCGCGCTTATCCTCGCCCCTAGCAACCGGAGCATGTGGTGCGAGAGAGTGTAGGAGAGGGTAGGTGCAGTGCTTCGCCGCTCCTTCTCTCGCCGTTCGCTCTCTCTCCTCCCTGCGCCCCACTCTCCCGTCCGCTCGCGTCTCACTCTCGGCCGTTCGCTGGCTGGGCGCCTCTCAAGGCGATGGCAGAAGTCGGTGAAGGCGAATGTCTGACGGCAACGGTACCCTCTCTCGGCGCAAGAAATGCATTCGCATTTCCTCACGATTCCCTTCGGGGAGGAGGGGCATTTTTATTTTAGTTGGGCATCCGCAGCAGCTCTGCAGGCGCAGGCTGAAATTGGAGACGGCTGGCAAAGGCATGCGCATAGCTACTGTGGACGCCCAACCAAACCATTCTGATGATATTAAAGTCTTAAAGCGAATTAATACTCTGAAGTGACATCGAAGTCCGAAGACCTCAATGAATGACCCATGCCTCACCGCCCTTTACTGAATTGACAGCCCTCTCAGTGACTCTGCCGTTATTTTGCGAAACACGGGGCCACGGATTCGGTTCCCTGCCGTGGCGGTTATACATCGCTGGAGGCGAAATACGAAACCGCTCGTGCGCTTTTGTTTAAATGCAGATTAGAACAGTTAGGTTGAAGATTAGCTCATAAACGTATGCAGCATAACGCAGGATAATTGTAACAACCCACCGTGTATCCCAAAACTTCATTAAGCCAGCTGATAATAACAGCGTTTTAGTGCCGGAGTCCCAAAGCGGCTTACATACCCTTGCGTAAGCTCCTGCGCTCTTTTGTATGCTCCCTGGGAGTGCGGCTGGAAGTGCAAAGGAACGCGAGACCGTGCGTGCGCAAGCGGCTTGGGGTCCCCGGCACTAAAACACTTTAATAGTTAACGCAGTTCAATATAGCAGCCCCGTGCGTCACACTTTGCGCCATTATTACGCAAGACATCCAGTCCTATCTAAATCCGCGCGCCGAAAAGTTCATAGTGAGTGCTCGTTATATTCGCATGACCAAAGGCGGCTTCATTCCACGTAAGCTATAGTGATTACGTTCGAAACACTAACTAGCGAACGCCTGCTGCTTCCTTGCGACATCAGAAAGCATTGAAAACGGCAACTGTGGCCATGTGATGGAGATTTTAATTGAGCTGCGCTATAGTGGAGCAAAGCTGCCTCGTTTGACGGGTTCTCGGCCCACGCATTACACTAGGCATGGACTTAAACGACGTTCGTGAAGTCCATCCCATTTGTCCAAGTACGTAATTATTGGCGGATCACCAATTCAAGTCTCACCAGTTCAGTTCTTCTCACGCGGTTCACAACTAGTCATTCTTATATCCGAAACAAAAGCCAAAACTAAACAATAAAAAAAGCCACAAGTGCGTTCGAAGCCGCAAGCACGAAGACTAGGCAAATCCATGTACTACCCATCATTCCCGTGGTGGTGTACTACCCATCTTTCCGACGTATACAACGCTCATCGCAGCGAGCGTACACGTGTACGCAAAACGAAGCTTATAACAGGAAAAAAAAAATTTGGAGCAGCTACGCACTAGTGCTGCGAAGACTGAGGAAACAGCGTAGCTGGTGGCCTTTCCCTCCCCCTCACCCTCACGTCCCTTTCCCACCCCCTTTGCTATACTTACTGTGAATGGCTATGCTATACTTTAACCTCACCCCTCCTCCTTATCCTCACTTGCCTTCTCCATCCCTTTTGCTACACCATACTAGACATGGCAATGCTACGCTTTACCCCTCCTCCTTTCTCTGCTCACCCTCACTTCACTTTCCCACCTTTGTTATATCATCATCATCATCATCATCATCAGCCTGTCTACGCCCACTGCAGGGCATCCCCTGCAGTTATATAGTCGTGGCTATATGCTTTGCTTAACCCTCGCCCATCCTCCTCACCCTCACTTCCTTTTCCCATGCCCTCTGCTACACTATACTACAACAATGCTCTGAGATTCTCCACCCTCTGCCCTCCTCCTTTCCTTCCTCCACACCTTCACCTCCCTATCCCACCCCCTAGCTGTACTATACATGCATGACAGTTATGACCCATGGATACATGACAACTCATTCCACAAGACACTTCTTCACTTCATACACAACACCGGCCTAACGGCGCACATTTAACACAAATATACCCAACAAATATTATGCCTTAAGGGAAAGTCTATGTCGTAAATAAAAAAAAGACTATGGTATCCTAAGAGCTGCTTGGTACATACCCGCTTTCTGTGGCACATACCAGCCCAGTTTAGTGCGGACGATCCCGGAGTTTTGCAAAGGTTAAACGGCTCCGCTGTTAATAGGATTCAGTACCCGCTGCCCTTCGTCACACGTATCGCAAGATCCCATCGATCCCTGCATGTGTTTCACACGCGTTCGCCAAGTTTCGGGCACGTAAACATAGAAACGCGCCGTGTTCTCCGCGCGATGGCGATCGGCATCGACGAGGCACGGAAGCGGGCAGTAGCCGCGCGAAGCAACGAAGAAAAATAACAAATAACGTTACACACAAAGAAACAAAGTGGGCAAGCAAGAAAGGAGAATAAACTAGAAGAAACAAGGAACTTACATTGCTCACCGGGGCGGCTCTGTCGACGAGGCCTTCGACGGTGAGCGTTGGGCCGCCGCACAACGCGCCGAGGCCGAAGTCCTTCAGCTGGCGTTCAGCCTTGAAACTGGCCCGAACGCACTTGGCCAGGTTGCCTGGGAACTGCACGCGATCCAGTACTCCCTTAATCATTCCTGCGTCTATAGCGATCTGCGCATAATATACGCCGGACAAAGCGGAGCGCACACATGCCCACCACACCACGTATGCCACTGTGGGCCGATGACCGAAAAAAAAAAATGGAACGAGAGCGGCCGCGGCGTTGCATTGTTTTTCAATCGCTTAATAATTCAGCTGTCACGCGCTTGAAACTGACATTACAGTATGCGCATACTCGCGTAAGAGATTAGTTCAGCGCAGCACAAGGCTGGCTGCGCAAAGGCCGGGAGTGACCGCTACCGCGCGCTATCAAAACAGACATGACGCGTGTTTGGATATCTTTGCTTGGTCGTGACTATGCATAGAATCCGCAGATGCAACGCGATGCAAACGCAACTAAACTATGAAGAAGCATTTCGCAAACACGTTACCTTGAGCCGACAAGCAACAGAAGATCGAATATTTCACGATAGTTGGCGCACGCTTCCATCGATCTCACTCACTCTCTCCTTCGGCACTTGTTGCTTCAGAAATATCTAGGTTTTTAAGCGCCAACACCGCGATATGATTATGAGGCACGCCTTAGTGGAGAGCTCTGGAAATTTCGACAACCTGGTGTTCTTTAACGTGCACTGACATCGCACAGTACACGGGCCCCTAGCATTTCGCATCCACCGAAATGTGACCGCCGGGGCCGGGATCGAACCCGCGACTTCCGGGTCAGTATCCGTGCACCCTAACCACTGTACCACCGAGGCGTACACACATGTCGCGTTTGTTCGGCGAACCTGGCGTTATGCTCCTGAAGACGAGGTCGCCGGTTCGATTCCTGCTGCAGTAATGCTCATGCACGTCTGTGTAAACGCGCGTACCACATGTGGGCAACACTTTTCCGGAGTCCTCAACTACGGTTACTCTATAGTTAGTCACAGCGTCGCTTTATGATATGAAATCTCACCAATGGATTAATCCCACTGCTTCTCCAGGCTTTTGTGCAAGTGACATAAACGCTAATACCAAGTTCTCGCCATCATCCCAGTGTTAACGCTTACGCAACCCACTTGTATTCGCAGCCAGAACGATCTCTAATGTTCCCATCCTACAGCAACGAGACCCGTCCAAAGCATGCCTTTATTTGACATCCTTTTGTTAAGTCCTTCGCTGGATATGCCGACTTAAGCCTCCCGAGCTTTAATGACTTTCCTGTCATGTTCCACTCACATTCTGTTACGATGTTGTAATCATTTCTTGCCAAAAATACTCGCCGATCGATCTCGAACGCATTGCAGTACAACCAATCCTTTCACTGTCACGTGACTTCAACTACCGTATTTAGTTGCATACTACCAGCACTCATTAGCCGGTATAGTATGGCTAAACGAAGTATAATCTTGGCTTAATGGTGGTACCCAGGGCTGGGCAAAGATACTTTGAAATTGTATCGAGATACGATACAAGATACTCAGGCAAGAAGTATTGGAGATACAGATACAAGATACTGCTGCAAAAATTGTATCCGATACGATACTTGGCAATTGTATCTTAAGATACTTCGATACATTCTCAGATTTGTTATTATAGATCCATATAATGTAGCAGCAAACGCCTATGCACGAAAATGTCTGCTTCAAAATTTCTTAAGAGTGGCCTATTTTGTTTCACTTGAATGAAATGTCTGTTAGTATCTCAAAAGTTTTGCCCTTCCTGCTCAAAGTACATTAGTTTCCTTCCAAATTAATTTATTGGGGTTTGGTTTAGCTTCTCCACAGGACAATTCTTTGTACATTTCGCTGACAGCGCTACTTGCATTGCACAGCTTGCCGACCATCTAGCAGTTTGCCATATAATCACGACAACTTCAATGAGAAGCCTTCTCACGAAGGCGCAAATACCGGTGTGGACTTTTACTTTGTCCGTAAAAGACAGCTTGCAGAATGCCGTATATCCGGACAGGTGTACGGCAGCAACAACGCTGGTAGCGACTTTTATTTTCTTTTTTTTTGGGGGGGGGGGGGCGCATGGTGTATACTAGGGGTTTGAGCCATTTCGCTAGCGGCCCGGCCCGCACACATGACCGTCTTCGTCTCATTTGTTGTTATTTTCTAAATAAGTATGTTCGTAATCTGCACAGACATGACTGGTCTCAAGCATTCCTTTCTTGAGGAACATGTGGTCACCATGTGCCAAAACATAACCGTGGAACAAAAACTCTATATTTCAGAATCCGCGTCCAGATATCAGTCATTCTGCACATCCCTATCGATGTTTCTCGAATCCTGACTCTAAATCCCCTTCAGAAATGACCTATATATGAGATACGGGAAAGGCTTCTTCTCAAACGTCATTTTGTTCAAACTCTCTCCCACCACCTTCACTGCCCAGGCCATTGCAACTAAATTTCGCGACTGCGGTCCGCTGGCTATAAACTCAGTTTGAGACCCCTGGTGTATACGTAGATGACCTAAAACTGCAATGAATTGTCATATTCTACTTATCTGCTGGCGTAAAGGAACCTATACTCACTCACGTGCAATCTTTTTAGCAATTTTCTTCAACGAGAGAACATGTGCAACACAGATACGTCTCAGACGTATTGTATATTTCCATAAAGCGTCGCAGCACACCGCCGCTATTCGCGCTATTGCCACTTATAGCTCCCGTTATGTGGCGATTAGTAATGCGAAAAATATTCAAGAAAGCCTGAAACAGGAAAACAAATATAAGTAAAAGAGAGAGGTGGTTGTGTATCAAACATTCACATTGAATTTGTGCAGAAACACAATACAGACGGCGCCCTTAACAGCTACGAGCATGAAGTATTGTCAACTTACCTGTTGAGACAATGGAAAATTCAGTGCCTATGGAAAATTGCCTAAAACGGCTCGTTGGGACGTTCATGAGCAAAACAGAGCATTCAGCAAAACAAAGTTTCTCGAATCCCCTTCCTAACATCTTTAAGATGGCTCCTAATGATTGCCATTATTATAACGCAAACTCAATTTCGCTATTTTCTTAAGCGGTAAGCAGAATGTTTTGTACTGTTTACTCAAGGCACGCCCACATAATTATATATTTGTTTTCACAATCGCCTTGGCAACGTGTAAATATGTAAACAGTAGTGGAAATAAAGTAGACAGAAGAATAATAAAGCAGAGATCTTATTTTGGGAGCGCGTTGCGAAAGACATACTGCAGTGACCAGACCGGAAAAACAGTGCAGAGACTTAGGTAATGTAAGGGATGTAAAGTGACAGCTAAGGAAGCACTTGTGCTAATAATCAAATTATGATTTCATAAATTCTTTGAATAAATGTAGCAAGAAGTGAAAAATACGGTACGCCAAGATAGTTTCTGTTAGGTAAACGCTTGCTCTTTTAGATCAGTACCAGTGGTGCTAACGTTGTTAGATTCTTATTTGCATATAAGTTAATTCATGGCTTGCAAGTCAAACTTACATCCACGAGATCATTCAAATCGCTGATATGCAAAATCCACACGGCGCAAAGGAACCCCATTCCTGCACGCATCACATTTCGTTACGGAGCAAGACTCAAGGGAATCTTCAATAACGACGCTGTAGCAACACAAGAATTTGCGCAACAGACGCGGCGCAGGACAGTGGCTAAGAGCAAGTGTCGCGGCATTGGCGCAACTAAAAAGAAAAGAAATCGAGCAAACAAAAGGTACGTGGGCTGGACGTAGACGTCCGCGCGCTTGTCTTCCTCATCTTCTGCCCGCACTGGGGTACTCTGGCGGAAAAATAAAATTGCGTCACTGCCCTAAGACTTATTCAGATGGCTTAGTGGCACCAGTACCAGCTTGAGAAGCGGAGCTTGGCCAGCGATTATTGTTTCGCACGGCTGTGTTGCAATAGAAGTATCTTGTATCTTAAGATACACGATACATTATCGAATGTATCGGAAATACAGATACAGATACTCGTCTTCCGAGAAGTATCGCGATACAGATACAAGATACTCATAGAGTATCTAAGATAGTATCTAAGATACATGTATCTTCGATACTGCCCAGCACTGGTGGTACCTAAGTGTTACCTAACATCGGCTACCCGCGTTAGTGTTCGTCGTATTTTTATATTCTTTGCCCTTCATTGATTCAACAGTACATGTTCCTGTACATCAGGCCTAGCGCCAATGAATCTTTAAACTGTGAGTCAGCACTGTGAGCGAGCCATTCTTTGCTTTTATTATTTTTTACAGCAAAAACTGTTGTGAGATCACAACAATGCCGTACACTCTTAGAAAAAAGGTTAGTAAATGGTTAGTAAATGCGTGCATTTACTAGTTTCGAGCGTATTTTACTACCTTTGCGAAAACTGTTTACTAGCCAGCAGTTAGTAAAGGTCGTAAAGTGCTGCCTTCACTAACCAGAAGGTTTACTTGGTGTTTTTAACTAAGTAACTACTAGCCACCCACGTTGCCAGATCTTTCGTAGATGCGCAGTATACTTTGCCGTAATCGTGACGGTCTTTAGCAAAATTTAAACAGACTTTAATTTTATTGATTACCTTGGAAAAGTTTCGTGCTACGTGATGGCACGCATAGAAGCAAATATAAGGGCACACGATAATGTGTAGAAAACATCAATTATTCTTCTAAATTCTATGGTTGCTAACCTGTACACGGTGTGCTATCCCAAAGTAGGAGCATAAATAGTCTTCAAGGCGCTGCTAGAGTAGATATCGGCAATACGTAGAAGTCTTGCTGCTCTGTGTGTGCGCTTGCGTGTGTTCTCATTCGTGATCAATTCATGCCTCTATGTATGTTGCTGTGATGTGTACTTACCGTGCTAATTACATGAAGTAATTAGCGGCCATTAGTTAATGTACGAGGACAACGCCACTTAGTTTTTTTTTAATCCTTTAGGTACTTTTGTAATAGAATCATCTTGATATGGCAATGCACACGCACATATAAACAAAATAGGATTAAACCTCTAATTGGCTAAATGTAGTAGAGTTAATACGGTTAGTAAGTTGCTAGCGCGGTTACTAACAACTTAGTAATGGACTAGCCATTCGAGCTAGTACTATTCACTCACTAACTAGGTAGCAAGTTCCACTAACCTGCATTTTACTACCTTCACTTACTAAGAGGCTAGTGAATTTTGTGACAAGTAAACTGCTAGTACTTTGTTAGTGAATATGCCGACCTTTTTTTCTAAGAGTGTAGTTTTCCGCCGCCGCCGTTGTCCGTAAGCTATCGCGCGATATAAGGGGAGAAAAAACGAGATGAGAAAAAATATCCAGGCTTCCAGAATGGGATTCGAACCCCGGCCCTCAACGTGGCAGCCGTATATTCCACCACAGAGGCCCTGCAATGCTTAAAACTCCTTCGCAAAAAGACCCCATACAGGCTTCATGTCGGGGAAGGAATTGCGTTAACATGTGTTATGTAGCGTGGTTGAAGAGTAAAATAACAACCAGGAGTCACAGAATGTGAATTGCGTAACCAGAGGGTCGTTGAATGCTTTCAAACCATCACAAAATGCTCAGCCATAATTGATCGTCATCAGCCACAGCCTCAACAAAGTGCACGTAATGCCTTACAGATGTGTAGCGGGTACCTCGTTTCTCCGCAGAATAACGAATAACGACGTAGTGGGTGCTTCCCTACTTCACAAAAATTATGATGGTTTGTGGCGTAGTGGGTCGTGCAAGTGTACTTGTAGTAGTTGCCCCAGAGCGTTCACAAAAGGGTCTAGAAAGGCCGCTCTTCCAGCTTTCACTGTGACTGCTGCGTGTTCCGCGCAGGCCTGGCGGGGCTTTTTTTTTTTGGGGGGGGGGGGGGGGGGGTCTCTGTGTATCGTCCCTGCGCGCGCTGTCGTCGAGGTTCGTCTACTAGTACCTCATGCAACTATGGGTCACGTGACCTAACCAGAAGCGTCACGTATGACGTAATACCACCGCCGTGAATATAGGAAAGAAAGGCAAAGGTCTGCCTGGAGTTGCATATAGCTGTCGCTATTTTGCCAGAGTCAACGACTGGCCCGTGCCAACCGCTGACGCTGGCAAAATAGCGACAGTTATATGCAACTGCAGGCAGAGCTTAGCCTTTCATTCCTATATGCACTGGTCTGCCAGCATCACTGCTGCTAGAACCAGAGTCGGTATAGCCACGTGCCACTCTACCAATGACCAAGTCACGCCACCCCGAGCTTTCGAAATGCAGACTCTCCCGTCAGGTTGGCAAGCGGCTACCTACGGGCAAGGTAAGTTTGCACGCCCATGGTAACTCATGCACGCATCAAAACGGTCTCTCGTTGAATCAAGCTGCCTGGAAACTTGACTCTCGCCTCGAACTTATGCATGCACGCCTACTTCAAAAGTTTTCCTGCTCCCAAGCCACACCAGTTCGCGAACACCACTACCGAAAAAGCTTATTGGATGTAAATCAGCTTTTTCCCGAATGCGCGGTTCGCTTTAATTAAAAAAAGCCAGTGTCGAACCTCCAGGTGCGGCTTAAATTGGCTGCAAGTTGGGAAGACTTAATTGCTTACGCATGGCGAATATTTTCAACCGCACTATATTATAGATACGCTCTTTTGTATACGGTGCTTACCATAGCTAATTATCATCGTTCTAAAATAACAGTCAGACGTTCTCGCGTGTGATTACGCCGGAATGCGGATTATTCTGGATTATACAAAAATTGCGGCGGAGCTCTGCCCAGTCTGAGGATGCGTTTTCTTTTGCGTTCGCTTTTTGCTTGCGGGAAACACACAAGAATGGCGCCCGCGATAATTCGCGTAATTAAAGGACCAAGTGTAATTGAAATAATCATGAAGGGAAGTGCTTAATTAACACATCGAATACCACGCATACAACAGAAATTAATGCCGCAACAGACAAAAGAAAGAAAGAAAGAAAGAAAGAAAGAAAGAAAGAAAAAAAGAAAGAAAGAAGGAAAGAAAGAAAGAAAGAAAGGAAGAAAGAAAGAAAGAAAGAAAAAACAGTAGGTTAAGCACGCACACGCCAAGCTTCGTTTGGCCCCATTTTCCCCGATGGAGGAAGATCTCCTGAAATGAAAGAAAGAAAGAAAGAAAGGAAGAAAGGAAGGAAGGAAGAAAGAAAGAATGAAAGAAAGAAAGGAAGAAAGGAAGAAAGAAAAATATTCAGATCTTCCCCCATCTGGAAAATGGGGCCAAACGAAGCTTGGCGTGTGCGTGCTTAACCTACTGTTCTTTCTTTCTTTCTTTCTTTCTTCCTTCCTTCCTTTCTTTCGTTCGTTCTTTCTTTGCATCGCATTGCGCAATGCTCCCTCCTGCAACTGGACCTTCATCCACGTGCTTAGCAGAGCAACCCTTCACTTGCTACTGGCAACAACGACGGTCACGCGTTCGTATCCAGGCAACAATGAAACATGGCAACGTGAAGTGACAAGTGGCCTCGATAAAAGGTCAGATTGCCATATCAGAAACGGCCGATCACCGATAAGCCCTCGAACGAGAGAGCATTAATTATTGAAAAACGGCGCATATATACACGCATGTACTTGTATGCGCCGAGGGCCGCATTTATCGATTCGTTCCGGCGCCGGGTTTTCCGCGCACAAAAACGCCGCCTCCGAAACCTGTAACTGATAACAAGCTTCGCTTGCAAAACAGAGGTACGGAGACGTTGACGCATCATGCCGGAAATGTTTCTCTCGCAATCTGCTCTGATGCTCGTAATTACGTAAACAAGCGCGCACATTTCCGAGCTACCTGTGGCAGAAGCTGCTGTTATGCAAGGCAAGCAACACCGCATCGGGCAAGTAATCAGATCAGCCTTGTCAG
The DNA here is from genome assembly GCF_013339695.2 of Rhipicephalus sanguineus. Taxonomy (NCBI): domain Eukaryota; kingdom Metazoa; phylum Arthropoda; class Arachnida; order Ixodida; family Ixodidae; genus Rhipicephalus; species Rhipicephalus sanguineus. The sequence goes on along the minus strand of NC_051185.1, from coordinate 9,345,103 downwards.
CCTTGCGCGCATGCAGTTATCTGAACATCTGCGTGAGGACGAAAGTGTATAATAGGTCTACAGCGGCGTTCACTCAGACTTCCTCAGTTGCAAACGCACGGCTGTCTTTGCCGTCCCGTCTATGCAGCAACGCGGACGGGAAATTTCCTTGTTGCCATGTCGAACGTCAACGCATCGGGAGGCACACTCGATTCCATTCTCACGCAAGGGGAGCAAGACTGGCTCAGGCCATACGCGTAGCCCAGCAAGGCACCATTGACTGGCGTTTATGTGTACGGCACGTAATACCCGATAATTGAAACCCCGTTTAGGACGGCCGGATTATGCACGTGCTTACATCATTATTTTTGTACGCTCGCACGCTCAGCGATATGCAAATGCGGCTCGTTGTCATTCTGCATCCCAGCTATATGCAAAGGAATCCATGCGAGTATGGCAGGCGGCGTTAAATACCACGTAATTACAGTGTGCGCCGCTACTAAGACGAAATGTTGCGAAGGACAGCTGGAACGGTCTCGGTTGGCTCTCGGGAAAAAAATGCTGATAATAATGACGACGTCAGAGGCAGCTTAAGCTAAGATAGCGATTCTACCGAATACCGCATATATCATACAGGCCAATCGTTCTGGATACATTTATAATGCTGTGCGTGCAATGATCTGTGAGCAGTTATCGCAAATAGAAAGAACAGTTGAAACTCCATATAACGAACTTCAACATATCGAAATTCTTGATATAACGAAGTGTTTCACTTTTCACAACTTCATGCTCATAGAACCCCATGAATTTGAAGCTCAGTATAATGAAGCGTGGTTATCCGTGGTTTCGATATAACGAAGTTTCTTTGCGGCCGCAGAGGAAGACCGAGGCGATAAATTGACACGTACGCCGGGGCCAGTGGTGATACGGTTGACCTGCACGCGGTTTCTGCGCCGCGTCGACGCACCGGCCGCCGAAGCGGAGCACGTTCAAGAAGATAGTTTTATTGCGATAGCAATTATATGGACAGTCTCGGCTGGATTTTGCCGTCGCCGTCGCCGTCGCCGCCGTCATGCACCGTATATGTATAAGTATGTATATATGTATAAAGGCCCCAAAGAAAAATAACTCAGAAAAATGCTTCCGAAGCGCGGAATCGAACCAGGGACCCCTTGCTCCGCAGCGAGCGGCGCTATCCACTACGCCACGAAACGCAGATCCTCTACGCAGCTAACGGCGAGCGTTATATACACACCATTTAGCGCTGGACGGACTCAGAGACAGAAGGCGATAACAAGCGTTTCTTCATTACCAGCGAGGTGGCGCTAGGAGCCCGACGGGCGCATTTAAAAGTCGTCGGTGAGCTCGCTCGCTTCTCCTTATAATTGCGCATGGGAGAAGCTTGCCCTTCCGCTGTCTGCTCGCGCGGTTTTCTCGTGGCGCGGGGTAGAGGAATGTTTCACGCTTTCACCGTGCTGTCCGCGCTCATGTTACGGCGCGTACGAATGTAACTCGAGCTCAGGGACGCCGCTAAACGAACAAACAGAAGATGAGCGCGAACTATCAAGTGTCACAGCTCGACACTTGAAACACGCTAGTTTCCTTCGCTGCTTCGGCCGCCTTTGCAACAGAAGCGCTGTTCAAACTGAGAGTATCCATTGGCGAGCCTGACTTCGTGTAGGATTAGTTCCTTGCTATCGCATTCATTGCTTCGCCCTTGCGGCGAAACTGTGACTTTTTTTTTTTTTACGTTATTGAAATTAGATTTATGTGCTTGCTTGCTATTCAAAAATAATTCAGGCACTTGCTGTGCAAGAAAGAAGCCGTTTATGACTATACCTTGCTTATAGGCCCGATTTCAATTTAACAAGATCTCCACAGAACGGACTGTATTCCCGATTTTACCGACTTCGTTATGCTGAGGTTCAAATGTATCGCTGCAGGCTTAGATTCCTCGAGCTCTCAGGAGTGGCACTCGTATGCCTTTCGAGCAGTGGCGTAGCCGGGCGGTTTGGTTTAGACCTCCCACAGAATTGGTCAATGGCATGTGTATACGTACACGCGCACACATACAAACGCATGCACGAACATACGTGAGGTATGATTAAACCCTGCCCCCCCCCCCCCCCCCACCAAAAAAACAAATGCTGGCTACGCTACTGCTTTTGAGCACTGTCATTTAGGCATTTTTTAAAGGATTCATTGCAACGTGACCGCGAAATACATCGACGCACTACAACCATCGTTATCTTCCCTCCTTGGGGTGATAATAAAAGAGAGCTGCCGTTTCTTCCTACAGGTAATCACTGTATACAACGATCTCGAACACTGGTGTAGCCAGGGAAGGGGGTGGGGGGGGGGGGGGGTCGCGAAGGTTCACACCCCCCTCTCCCAATTTTTTAAAAATTTTGCATGCGTATGTATACACGCACACATACAAAGACACGCACGAACTTACAAGAAGGGTCGTTGAACCCTCCCCCACTCGAAAAACATTTCTGGCTACGCCCCCGACCTTGAAGTCCCTATGCAACACGTTGGCTTTACCCCAACCATTTGACGTAAATGTGACGTCACATCACCTTATTTATAAACGCAGTCGGCGAGTAAAGCTTCGATCTGGCTTCCTCTTCGCATCACAATCCTGAATGACTGCTCGCCATCTGCTTTGCGATCGACATTTTGAAGAGCGCTCTTCGAGCGTTGGTGCTTGAAAAGCAGCCCTTCAAGTATTCATGCATTATGGCTTCTATTTTCGACGTCGCAGTGATCGATATGGCGATAAAGACGTGTTACTTTGATGGAAACAGCTCGGATGCGAGACAGACGCAAACAAGCACACAATACAAGCGCTGACGAACAACTAAGGCCTAGTTCATTACAACGGGAAAATATATACGTAAAAAGGCACAAAAGGGTTACCCAACTGGCCCTTCAAGATAGTTTTTTTTGTAATTTATATCTCCTACGCCCGGCTCCGTCGCACCCAAGTTCTGTACCAATTGGTCTTATGGTGCTCGACTGCTGACCCGAAGATCGCGGGATCGAACCTCGGCCACAGCGGCTGCAGTTTGATGGAGGCAAAATGCCAGAGGCCAGTGTGCTTAGATTTAGGCACATGTTAAGGAATCACACATGGTAGGAGTTTCCGAAGACCTCCATCACGGCGTCTCTCATAATCATACCGTGGTTTAGGGACGTAAAAACTACAACAATTATTATTATTATCAAATGGCCCTTCAAGATACTCATCTGGTCCGCCGCGGTGGTATAGCGGTTACGGTGCTCGGCTGCTGACCCGAAGGTCGCGGGTTCGATCCCGGCCGCGGCGGTCGCATTTCGATGGAGGCGAAATGGTAGAGGCCCGTGTACTTAGATTTAGGTGCACGTTAAAGAACACCAGATGGTCGAAATTTCCGGAGCCCTCCACTACGGCGTCTCTCATAATCATATCGTGGTTTTGGGACGTTAAACCCCAGATATTATCATTAAGATACTCATCTGGTATAAAAACAGGCGAGGCGGCAGATCGCACCACAAACCCTCTCCAGACGTATGGCGCAGATGCCACCTCCTACCCTCATTAACCACTTAGGTTTCTTGCTCCCAGCCCTCTGTGATAGAAATGCTTAATCGGCACGCCGTGATTTCGTTCAACTGAGATTTGTTCTGTATACTTTACCGTCCGCCTCGTGCGAAACAATTTCAATTTGAAAAGATTAACTTCGCATAGTACGATAGACTCATATGTTAGTATTTTCTTGCTTAGCAGGCATCAGTTGCAAGATATGGAAGTGTTAAATTGTATCACCTTTTATTCGGTGTCTTCTACTTTATTACGTTGTACAAAAGCGCTCCTCAAGGCCGGGCAACTGTTCTTCGCCTACTCTAACTCGAGATATCGCCTACAAACACCTCCATGACCAGGATTTGGGGACATGTGCATGTAGCGCCATCTCTCGTCGGTGACTGCGGTGGCCAGCCGTAACTGAGTGGGAAATAGGCGAAAAAAAAATCATATCTCACGAAAAAAGACAGTTATCAAAAACGACTGCCGGTTCTATATAGCAGAGACTTATTTGAACATTCTGCTAAAATTACAGTGTCGCACTACAAACCGCCTGACTTCCCAAAGTGTTTAAAATTTTACAATACGGCCCCATGTGTTTCCAATGGGCGGTGTTCAATTATCCTGGGAAGCCACATGCTTTGTAGTGCGATACTGTAATTTTACCAAAATGTTTCAGTGGCTCTCCTGCATAGAACCCGGAGTCGTTTTTGATAACTAGCTTTTTTCAAGAGATATGATTTTTTTTTGTCTATTTCCCATTCAGTTATGGCAGGACGCCGTTGTTGCCGCCGAGAGATGGCGCCACGTACAAATGTCCCCAAATCCTGGGAATGTTAACGCCATAGCATTCGAGAATTCGTTTCACAGAAGTTTTGGTGTCGGCGTCGGTGTCGTTGTTTATGAGCGAAAAGTTGTCCGTGAGTGTTGTCCGTGAGCAAAAAAAAATCGCGATGGATGCAAATAATCAAAATCACGAATCCGAACAGGAATCGAACTCAGGTCTTTCGCGTGGCAAGCATGTGTTTTATCGCAGAGCCACGCCGGTGCTGTAGCTTATCCCCCCCCCCACCCCCAGGAAAAAAAACTATACATGTGTCATGTTATGCGTTAGTTTCGTTAACACGTAATATTACGTTGCAGAACCACAGAATCTCACCAGGCGTCACACCACGTGAATTGCGCAACGAGTGGGTGATATGAAGGCCCACGCTTTACAAACGCTCAGGCATCATTAATTGTCAGCAGCAGCAACAGCATCAACAAGGAGAGCAGCTACGTATAGGTGCGCCTATTGCTTTACGGAGGCGTAGAGCGTACTTCGCTAATTCGCAAAATGATGAGTCATGGCGTAGTGGGCACTTCGCAACTGCACTTGCAGTAGGCATTGTAGGCTAGTTTAAAATTGCAAATGTTACGCGCACAGATATTCCTTTCCCCGCGGCCTAGCTAACGAATAAGAAGGCGATGCGAACTGGGTCAGACTACGCTATCGCGTTCTGCTCTTGAAGGCGAAGCTCAAGCGTCCTCCAAGGTTTTTTTATTATTTTTTTATTTTTGCGAGCCATATCAGAATGGCTGACAAATTGTGGCTACGGTGACCACTGCGGCAGCCAGGAAATCATCGAGCACATCCTCTGTCGCTGTGCTCGACACAACTCCGAGAGACAGCACCTTCGCGAGAGCGCTGGCACGCCTCGACGATCAGCCGTCGTGTGAGCAATCGATCATTTTGTAGCGTCGGATGATACGACGTTCGCATCAGAAAGCGACCTAGAACACCGTGCCCCTCCCAGTGGGAGGACGCAGTTTCCAGCGCGGCCCCGGATGACGAGCGAAGACTGATTGACCGGGCTAGCCGGACCTCAGCAGCAAATTGGGCCCTGGACTGACGGCTCCACCCTCTGGGACTTCAAAAGCAGAGATAACAAAGTTTTGATACTACTACTACTACGATAAACTAGCCTCGTCGAAGGATTGTGACACTCTCGCCTTTCTCATGTACGCTTTTCTCTTTTACCTTCTGTTTATATCATTATTTTTGTTCTTACCTTTTGTGTCGTCCCTTAGCACATCCCATGTGCAGGGTAGCGCTGAAGAAGGGGTAAAATGAAGGGCTAAGCAGTATGCACACTTTTACTCCTTTAAAACCTTCCCCGCCTTCCTCATATATCATTTATATCTTTCTCTATTCGTCCTCAAGGTAACTTCATAGAATATACAGGCCCGCCGCGGTGGTACAGTGGTTACGGTGCTCGGCTGCTGAACCGAATGTCGCGAGTTCGATCCTGGCCGCAGCGGTCGCATTTCGATGGAGGCGGAATGCTAGAGGCCTGTTTACTGTGCGGTGTCAGTGCACGGCAAAGAACATCAGATGGTCCAACCTTCTGGAGCCCTCCACTACGGCGTTCCTCATAATTATATCGTGGTTTTGTCACGTAATACCCCAGATATTATTATAGAATATAATGGTTTTAGTAAAGGAAGTCTTACAGTTACTTGTACAAATGTACTGCTTAAATAGCTACGTGGAAGAACTCTTTAGCTAAAAGTGTGGAGAAAAAAATAACAGCTTGCGCCTCGTATACTAATAATTACCCGTAAGTATCCATAAGTAAGTGTAACAATTTAGGAAATACGTTGCAATCATTTGGTGAAACTCATGTCTAACTAGATTACATGCTAGAGGGTGGCTACTTGGGCTGCTTGGTGCTGCATTCTAAAAGGATAAATACGTTCTTTGTGCGCAAAACGTTTCAGAAAAGATGTCAGATAGGACAGAGCGCACTCCTTAGATGCGCTCTGCGCTCTGTCCTATCTGACTTCTTTTCTGAAACGTTTTGCGCACAAACAACGTATTTAGCCTTTTAAAATGTAGATTATATGATGTTCAACTCAATAAAATTTGCTTGCAACAATGGTAAGCAATGTAACCGCAAGAAGCACGGCCTAATTTTGAGAACCGACGCCTGATTACGTTCCCTTCGCATTGTACCCCCGATTAAGTGAGATATTTTTGCACAGATGTAACGCTTAACGGAACCTATGTTGAACGAATGCGTGTTGCTTTGCCGTTTGATGAAAGATTTAGGATTTACCTCCGATTTCGTCTCAAATCCGATGCACGTGACGGCATCCAGGCGTCGCTGGTGTCGCTGACCTACACGCGAAGCAAGCAGTGATAAAGTAATGATCGACACAGATAATTATAGCTAATTACGTTGTTACATGTGCCGATTAGGTTTAGAAGTGATAGTCCGGTGCTTCTACTCTCACAAAAATTAGGTTCAGAGTTGGTACGTAATTTGAAAAGTAACAACCAGAAGCGTAAATTTGGCCTTCGTGTTTTTATTTTGGTTTTTCCTCGAGGAAAAGGCACAATGCATAGAAAGACACCTTTCTTTCTCGCTTTTTATTTTTAATTAAATTTCAATATTTCAAAAACACGCGTCTCGACAGTCGGATCAAATCTACACTATTTTTTTTTTTCAAAAGATAAACAACGAAATAATGAAGCCGAATAGTATAGCAAGGAAAATTTGAAACAGCGTGAATATTAACAAGTGTGTTCGCTAAAGTTCCTGCATATCTAGAATATATAAAAGGCACTTGACGCGACCGGAACTACATTATATTTCATTAGTTTAACCCACCATTCCTTCGTTTCATCTTTCTCTGTCTTTCATGTAGCAGACAGCTTTTAATATCCATAGTAACCACTCATATATCCGAGAATCATTGCATATTCTCTGAAGTGGCCTAATCTGTTTTTCTTTTTACTGACTGCAGCAGCGTTGGCTGCATTAGTTTGATTGGTGTGGGTTCAACATCGCAACGAAACAATGTGACTGCGTAGAATTCCCTAGCAGGGACCTTATATTATTCACCAAGTTGACCAAGCTAGTACCTCTGGTATGTCCTAATATGCACAGAACGAAGCAAGGAGAATTGTTCGAGGGTCGCTCTCTCTCTCTCTCTCTCTTTGTTAGACTCAACTTAATTAATCCAACAGACAAACCAAGGAAAGCATAGGACACTATATGTTATTTTTAACTATATTGTAGTAATGATGACGTAAATAAAGATGAATAAAAGTGGACAAGTAGACACCTTTACCGTCGGTAGGGCCCGAACCCAAAACGTTCGAATTACGCGTCCAATGCAGTAAGTTAATAGTCACAGCAAAAGAAGCTCAGGGTCGCTTTTCTTCCACAGCATCTCATCAAAATGCAGTCACCACGGCTGAAACAAGAGCCAGGGGTTCGGGCCGGTCAAATGGGGTGGGATTACAGCTGAAGAAGAAAAAGAAGACACGACACTAGAAGGTAAAGAAGACAGGACGAGCGCTAACTTTAAACTAACCTTATTTCCCGAAAACCAAGCCACTTCCGCCCGGCAACACAAAAGAAGGCAAAAAAAAAAAAGAACCACCGTGGTGCATGCGCGTTCAAATCCCCAGAAATTTGGTATTTTGAGAAGTTCAACACGCGCGTGGCACGACATTTGCTGGCCTGAGTTCTGCTGAGCGATAAAAATAGGTTGGTTTTTCGAGAATAAGTTTTTTTTTTTTTTAAAGTTAGCACTCGTCATTTTGAAGTCAGGACTTTTGAAGCTTCGTAGTGTCAAGTTAGCGCTCGTCACCTTCTTGTGTAGCCGACTTCTTTTTTTGCTCTTCAGTGCCATCGTGAAACTTGGAAAAAGCTCGCCCAATTTCTAGTACTTTTAGGTTTACGGCGCAAAGCTACACGTGGACTGAGAAAAAGCATGACCATAGAGACAGTTCCATCCGTGTCTTGGTTCTCCTTTTTCTTTTTTTTCTTTTTTTTTTGCACATTCGAGTAGCCTGAAAATCCACGTGCTGAGAATGTGAAAGTAAAAATTTACAGCCACATACTTTGTGTCACAAAACAGGTGGTAGTGAATTTTCCCTTTTATAAATGTTCCGCCAGCTTGCAAGATTCCATGTCCTTAGGCTTGGAGTTATCAATCAATTCGTCCTCGCGTCGCCGATTACTGGCATCCTGGTCAGCTTAATTGGTAGAGCGACCGCATCAAAATAAAAAACGTTGGTACCGGGTTCGATTCCCGGACCAGGACGAATTTTTCGTCAAGAAGCTTTCCATCTCAGAAATCCATGTGGACTTATTTACTCAACATACCCTTCGGACGCAAACGCGCATTGAAGAGCGGTGGGGCAAAAGTTGGCACATACAATAAAAACTTCGTTATAGACAAACATAAACAAATACGCAGAATAATACAATAACACATTTAACAAATTTCAGTGACAACGGTAAATGCCGAAACAAGCTAAGTGAATAATTAATGCAATCAAAATAGTTAATTGTCCCGGCAGTGCTAGTAAATTATTTCGTTGAATTTAGTACAGAAGAGAGAAATAAAATGACAAATATAATATGAAATAATTAAGAGGTCATTAAACGAAACCATGATAAGTATAACAGAAATACACATCATATAACTTATGAGGCTTGTTATATAAATAAAAAAGAGGCAAAAAAGACGGATAAATGAAGGCATAACTGGAAATAGGGACAATAAAGCAAGCGTTATACAAAACACTGTGAATCACATTAATTTGAAATGAAACTCTGAAGTGTAATTTTGAAGCAACTGGTGTTGGTTACGCTTGTTAGTGATGCTGGTTATGTGACAACAGTGAAGGCCTTTTAGTTTTGTGCAACAAAACAGGTGGTTGTCAATTTTTCCTTTCATAATCCTTCCGCCACCTCGCGGGATATCACAGTACTGATTTGCAGTGCTGAGTACATGGGCGTCACTTACTGCACAGTTGGGTCACGAGCTGGGAGATAGACTGGCCCATCGCGCACGACCCGTGAGCAGCGAGGAGACACAGCAGCACGAGTACGGTGGCCCGAATATTCTGCGTCGAAAAGGAATATTAAGGTCAAAGCCTTGGATGCCTCATAAATCGGACTCAGTATTTTCTGATAAATCCGAAAAAAATTGATAAACACTCCCCAGTGAAAATTTTGACAATTCGGATGTATCCGTTAAAATCTTAGTCTAACGGCCAATATAACCTTGTTCCATTCTTTATAGAAAGAGCACGTTATAAGCGTACATTGATACATCGGCCGGTTCGGCCGATATAAAGTTTGCCTCACGTCAACAGTATCTCGCAGACAGTACACATCGCACATTTAACAAAGGACTTGTCGCGCACGGAGCGAGACGTCAACGTATATAGGGCCTCCGGGAGCGCGAGACGACCTCTTGATACACGTTCCCCTTTCGGCAGTGGGGTGCGCCAGTATGCTTCCGTCAATTGTAACAAGCTTTAAGGTTGTAATATGCACAAAAGCAGGTGTTGTCTATTCAAGTATTTGTGCTTGAGTGTAAGTAATGTGGAACAATCTTGGCAGAGAACAACGCTTTGCGATAGGTGGCTAGACACTGGAAGTTGTAAAGGAGTACGTCTACTTAGGACAGGTAGTAACCGCGGAGCCGAACCATGAGAGTGAAATAACTAGAAGAATAAGGATGGGATGGGGCTCATTCGGCAAGCATTATCAAATCTTGAATGGTAGTCTACCACTATCCCTCAAGAGGAAGGTATATAACAGCTGCATCTTACTGGTACTTACCTACGGAGCAGAAACCTGGAGACTTACAAAGAGGGTTCAACTTAAATTGAGGACGACGCAGCGAGCGATGGAAAGGAAAATGATAGGTGTAACCTTAAGAGACAGGAAGAGAGCAGAGCGGGTCAGGGAACAAACGGGGGGTTAAGGACATCATAGTTGAAATTAAGAAGAAGAAATGGATATGGGCCGGGCACGTAGCCCGTCGGCAGGATAAACCGGTGGTCATTAAGGGTAACTGACTGGATTCCAAGAGAGGGCAGACGCGTGAGGGGGAGACAGAAAATTAGGTGGGTAGATGAGATTAAGAAGTTTGCAGGTATAACGTGGCAGCAGAAAGCGCAGGACCGGGTTGATTGGCGGAACATGGGAGAGGCCTTTGCCCTGCAGTGGGCGTAAACAGGCTGATGATGATGATGATACTGCTGCTGATGATAATTATGATGATGATGATGATGTTGGGGTTTTACGTCCCAAAACCACGATATAATCATAAGGGACGCCGTAGTGGAGGGCTCCGGAAATATCGACCACCTGGAGTTCTCTAAGGTGCACCTAAATCTAAGTCAGGCCGGTAGCCAAGGTGGGGGGGGGGCGGTGTCTACGCCCCCCCTCCCCCGACATTTTGATGTAGGGGGTGTTTTACCGAAAATAAATAAAGGAAATAGGTGTTTTTCTAAAACGGTCAAGTCCTTCATCACATCTCCACCCCCCCCCCCCCCTCCCCGAATATAATCTCTGGCTACGAGCCTGATCGCTTCGAGCTAACAAGCAACCAAAAAAAGCGCGATATCGTCCATGCGCTTAGCTCCAGAGCTTGCACGCGAGAATGAATCGAGGCACTTAAAAAACACTTGCTGCCACCTGGCGATGTGGGGCACAACCTGACGTGGAGTAGTAAGAGGACTTCTTCAGCCACCTGTCGGGTTATAAAGCAACTGCTCTGGTGTGGCGCTAACTTCGATTGCTCTGCCTGCCTACGGAAGATTGTTTAACGGTAAGACATTTTAGTGGGGGACATTAACAGTGCAATGGGAGGCCACCCTGCTCACCCGGATCCTGACTGCCAGATCATTATACCTACGTGGTTAAGTAGCGCACTTTGGACGGGGACAGAATGAATAGGAAGGACACGACACTTCCTTCTGTCACCGTCGAAAGTGCGCTACCTAACCATACAGGTATAATGATCAGTCACCAACTAGCCCAGCTCTCAACCTTACTGACTGCCAGAAGTGGCTAGCGAACCGGGCTATCAGAGCTAAGGGAAATCCAACGCTAGTGGGCCCGCCCAGGGGCGTAGGCAGAAATTTTTTTCGGGGGTGGGGCACCTCCCTAATCTGAAGTGGAGGCCGGGCAGGCAAATGTCGTCGAGAGTCATTTTGTGTTCTGTGTGCCATGGCAAAAAAAAAAATCGTATAGAGAGGGGGGGGGTGGCACGAGCCCGGTGTGCCACCCCCTGGCTACGCCACTGGGCCGACCCGATTTCTTAGCTTGGTAATAAGTAAATTTTCTTTCTCTTATAGTACATTTGCGTTGTTATCGAGGCACTTCGAAGGCTCTGAAAAATTTATGTACTATAACAACTAATTATTACTGCTGAAATAAGCGTGCCAATACATGCTAGAAAGCAGGTACATGACTTGCATACCTGCTTGTTCTCGTTGTAAACATTTAGAGCTGTTGAATTCCCCACTTTCAAACACGGTCAGAGCGCTATCATACCACCACCCGAATGTGCCATTAGTTTAACAGTCTTGGATCAACTTCAGCTCGGTTCATACAATCAGCACAACTTTAATGTTATTTTGTGTCCTCCCAGAGAGGCATATTTCCAACAGTCAATACTTTTTATACGGGCAACGATGCTGTTTTACCATCAAGTGCGGTCACTTTCATCGGCCTTTGAATGTGATCAAAATACCACATACAAGTTAGCACTGCTATGGAGGAGGTGTCCTTTAGTATACGTGTGCTATTTCTGACAAACACATTCAGCAACAAAAAATTGCTATCTAATAACCAAAAATTTGTCACAGATGCTCCGCTGTTCTGGGATAAATGTGCCACGTTGTCTTCGTCTAACGCAATTTATCTCTCTCTCTTTCTTCCTTAAGTACAGTGGTGCGCGATAGTTGGGACACCCGGTGTTTTGTCACTGAACTACCATGGCATGCATGTCTAACTCAGTGTTCATATTTCACACATTTGCTGCTTCGTGAAATTATCATTGCTGCTAATAATGTGTCGTTCTTATTGGCATCCCTAAATTGTATGTTTAACTGCCATATTTATTAATATGTTTAGCCGGTATCGCACACATTTGATTGCATATTCCTATGCATCCTATTTACTGCTTTAATCTTTCATGCTTGTAATACCCTGTTCTTTGAGCACCCTGTAACACGAGGTCACATGCGTAGTATGATTTGGGACCTGCTCCTAAAATACTTTCGCCTTAGATGCCTCATTCGTGCGTGACATTTGGATATGAATTCTTCACTTATGCCTTAAACCAGAAACACCCAAATAAACCACCGTTATTTAACGTGCACTCACCGCGTGGTACGCCGACATTTTTCATAATTTCGTCTCTGTCAATACACGACCGCCGCGGCCGTCAATCGAGCCTTCGACCTCATGGTCATCAGCAAAACATCAGATACGCAGTGACAGTGCAGCAACGGGTGAGTGAGATTCTTGCTGCTGTGAATACCTTTAACTCGAAGAGCTGCAAATAAGGAGCTCACGCGGAACTGCGATACACGTATTACAACTAGAATATCTTCGAGACGCCGAAGTTATGCAAAATAGTTGAAGCTGGTCACGTGACTCAGAGTTAAGGGCTATACCTAAAGCGTGACAAGCATTTCGAGCGAGCCGCCGCAATCAGCATACTCACAATTTCGTTCATATCCGGCAGCTTCTGTTCGGATTGAAAGCCCACGTCGTTTCATTAACCATTGGTTGTTGTTGTTGTTGACCTCTCGTCATGGCACATACCCAATGGAGGGGATCGGCCGAGTAGATGGTGAATTCGTCCTATATTTTCTGTATGTTGTGACTCCTTGTTACGCTATTTGTTTTGAATTAAAGTGCCAATTATGAGTAATGAAAAATTTTTAATGCTCATGGAATTTAGCAAGATATTCTTTTAGTCGCAATGATGTATTCCTGAACAGCAAAGAAAACATCCCTGTGGCTGTACCCCAGGGTAGTGGCCCCAAAAGAAAGAAGAATGGATTCCGATAATTCCAGGCCTAGTTTTCGAAGAGGTGGTGCAAGTATTCGTTTCCTGAATGTGTTGAACCGGCGGCATGATAGGAAAAAATGACTAATCGTTTCTTCCTCATTACAGAAGGGGCACAGAGAGGAGTTCACAAAACCTGATCGATGGAAGTAAAAATTCAGAGAAGTAACGCGGCAACGAATTTTTGTTAGGGCAACTTCCATCAACCTTGAATTAGCTAAATCGCTGTGCCAAGGGAATAGAAGGTGCTTGTACTCTGGAGACGCTGTCAATGCCGAGTCTAATAAGCTTTTTCTAATTATAAGTGTCCGGAAACGCGCCGTCGTGATGTGAGCTGTTGGCGGGAAAACAGGAATTATCGGTGCAGTCAGCGACGCCTTTGCAAGGCTGCCCGCCATTTCATTGCGAAACAAACCCTTGTGGCCAGGTACCCAAATTGACCGAACGGGACCCTCGCTTCGTGGCTTCGTCTTCGTCATTGTCTTTAAAATGACGTAGACAGGCTTTTTTGAGCTTCCGTATTAGATACACGCTGCTGGTATAGTGTAACTCGTCTACGTAAGTTCTTTAAAGGGCCCCTCACCAGGTTTGACAATTTTGAGCTGACGAGCGCAATGCATGCACTCGGCGTTCACGATTACGTCTGTCAAAATTTGCAACGCTACGCGCCGCGTAAATGGGTCAAATTTCAAGCTGAACGCTGCTTTCCCTTCTTCTCGCGTCCGCGCGCCCAGAGAATGAGGGGATGACGTACATGAGAGAATGGCCGTACGTAGATGGTAGTGCTGTGACGTCGCTCCTCTACGTAGACGACTGTGCTCTGACGTCGCCAACAGTAGCACGTGACACTGCGATAATTATTTGACACGACGTCTAGTTTGTGTAATTTGTTGCTTGAATGGATGAATAAAACTTGAGAGCAATGATAAAACACACAAACGAAATGTGTGCGTTTTCTTTTTTTAATTTTTACTGCGAATCGCAGCGAGATTCGAGACTAATCTACCTCCGTTTCGCAAGCGTTCGTGTTCTCGCGCTTTGCGCATCGTGCAGACGCCACCCTTCGCAAAGAAACTAATTTTCTACCGCTTCCCAGCGCTCATTAGGCTCATTTATCCTCCCGCGTCTAACTAGATCATCATGCGGCACACCGCTAGTCTCGCGTCCGTACAAATGTTGCAGCTTTCGTGCTCAGTAATAGGTTAAAAGCCAAGTGATCGGCGAGGGCGCATTTGGCATAACTTGCAGAGATGAAGCGCAAAGAACGCCGCCACAACACCGCTCGCGTCTCGGGGGCTCTGGCTGGTTCGGGCACGTCATGCGCTCGTGACATTTTGTGCGCATGACGTGTTCATGCGTATGCGTTATGTGATCCTTCTGCTCGCGTGCCGAAGAGGGCAGGGAATGGCACAGGCTTGCGAAGGCTACACGGGGCGAGCGGCAAGGGTTTGCAGCTCGCCTCCTCGCATCATGGTTTCGCGCCGCTAAAAATTATTGTTTTTCTCGGCTTCTAACCGACCGATTAGAAAAATTCTTGTGGAAAAATGCTGTTTATTGTGCTCGCAACAACTTGCAATGTCTAACTAAAATTCGTTAGGTCACCTGGTGAGGGGCCCTTTAAAGCGTTTGCATGGAGGTACACAAACAATACAACAAAACGCACAAGGCCATTTCTGATCTAACTTGTCCAAGAAAGCCTTCCTTCACTAGGCCATAACCGGAGGTGAATTAAGAGATCAGAAGTGGAAATCGGCAGTGAGCATAAAAGCGGAAGTTCATACCCAGCAGTCGCTTGGCTGACTGGAAGTTACGTAACGAAAGTTAGGTATGACGCGCAATCCATATGACTCGCGAAGCTAGGCCGCCAATAATGTGGCCTATTTGGAAAGGGAACAGCAGTGCCCAGCACCTTTGACATCTGCTGCGCATTGAGGTGCAAGTTGAATGAATGGCGCTACTTTGAAAAAATTTTGTTTTGGAACCTTACAGTCTGTAAGGAAGCACAGCTCAGTGACGCAGGGAATGCAGCGAGGGAATACAGGAATAGAAGACAGATGAGATAAGAGTTGCACCGTTGCACAGGATCATGACGACAATGACCCTTCGTGTTGCATAAGAAAGAAGAGGAAGAAGGGAGTTCTATACTCCAAGACGCGTGCAATAAAGCTTTGTTATTTTTATGCATATATTTTATCGTGCGCCGAAATTTTCTCTATGGGTTCGTAAGGTTTCTACTGTACAAATTGCCACGAAGTTCTACTCTACAAATTACGCTACAAAGTTTTATATGAATTTATAGAACCACTGAATGGTGTGAATCCCAGTTAATAGGCGAACAAGAACGAAACGCGTGTTTCGAGCTGAGCCACATTCACTGAGTAGAAGACGAAGAAGAAGAGCTCCGACTGTGGCGGAATAGCAATGTGGTATCTCAAGAGGAGTATCAAGCAAGCAAGGAGTCTTCTGCGCCTGGGTTTGCAGCAGCGGCACTCCTGGGTCGCTTGTTCCCTCTGCTGCGCCCTGCTTCTGCTCTACTCCTCAAGCGACTGCCGGTCACGCAGCGGAACTACACCGGTAAAGGGCGGGGTGACATGCCGGGGACAGTACAGCAAGTACTTATCGCAATCGCGAGCAAGAGCTCCCCGCATTCATGCACTTACGCTTTCCAGCAGGCGAGCAGGATCGGTATTCTCTAAGGTCTCCTAGATTTTTTTTTTCTACTTTACATAAAAGGGGCCATGACACGGCCACACAACAACGTGCGGTTTTCAACAAATAATAGAAGTAGAGGGTCTATTGTGCCGACAGATATACGAAAAAAATGGACGGCAAACGAACATTTTAGTACAAAATAAGCCCTAGGAGTCACTGGCTATAAACCCCGCCCACCGCTGGTGACCGCCATTTTTCCAGAGCGTCCATGACGTCATGTGCCGCATGAAGCGGAGCCTTCGTTTTCTGCCAAAGTTTTCTACCAATGTTTTCTACCAAATTGTTTCAGCACCCTCATTATCACTGTTTTCTTCGAAATTAGAAGGTGTACTTTCCAGCTGAACAGTGCTGCATTCAACTATACATACGTGTACACTTGTAATTTTTTTTACTGTATCCATATTCTTATTTTGCACGTGAGAGTTATTATGTGCTGCATATATTGTATAACCTGTATATGTTATACGCTCATGTCTTCGCCATTGTTTAATGTTAATTTTAAGTACTACCCTGCTATAATCACCGAACGGTGATTGAAGAATGGGAAATAATTAAAAAGTAAGTTTCACTGCAAGGGCGAAGCAAGGAATGCGATAGCAACAAATTCCAATGTTTTACGAAGTAAGGCTGGCAGCAAACTCTTTTGGATCCGATATCGCGTAACTCTACAAAATACTGGTGTAAGAGAATACGGTCGCTCCAAGGAGAGATGCTCCTTTCGCACAGTCTCTTCGCGTTGAGAGCGCAGCATAGAGAAGGGGATGCGAGCCGTCTGCTTATGCCTGCAGAGATAGCGCGCGCCAGCGATCGGGACCGCGACCGCGCCCTTACAATCAAAGGTCACAGTTGCTGCTCGAGCAACCCCCCTCCCCCCGCTTCTTTTTAGATGCGAAGAATCTTAAGGCGGAGCTCAATCCGGTGGTGGTGGTGTGCGGCGTGACCACCCTTACTGCGCATGCGCATACCCTCTCCACACACCTCCTCTCCACTTCCCCTCCCCACTCACCCTCTCCACTTTCCCTCTCCCATACCCCTCTCCACTTCCCCTCCCCCTTTCCACTCTTCCTCTGAAACGCGGGCTAGACATGCCGAAATTCTCTCCTGCGCAACGCCGCGATGAGCTCGAGCGCATGCGCGTCCCCTCCCCTTCTCTCTCCCCTCCTACGCTGCCCCCCTCTCGCCCGCCTGTCGACCGCGTTCCCCGCTCACCCTGTGAGAATTAACGGCCAGGCTAGATGGAAGATATAACGCGCGTGGAACGCTCTTCGCGTTCCACGACGCGAGGTCGGTAGCATGCCCAACAAACGCCAACGGAACGCGATCGTGCAAATGCCCCGGCTTCGCATCGCCTCATGGTCCCCTTTAGCGGGAGATGGCGTAATTTTAGGGGCGAAGCTCCTCTTAGTCTAACCTTGTCACGTCTCCGTTGTCCGGCGTAACCACCTTTGGAAACTGCCCACCAGTTCGTCTTTGCAAACATCCCACTACGACCTATCACCGATCTTTGCAAACTGCCCACTACTTCGTCTTTGCCAACATCCCACTACGATCCATCACCGATCCATTACTTCATCGACCATAAAGCCGTTATAATGAAGGGGGAACGGAAGCCACCTTTGCAAACTGCCCACTACTTCGTCTTTGCAAACATCCCACTATGACCCATCACCGATCCATCACTTCACCGACCATAAAGCCGTTATAATGAAGGGGGAACGGAAGCCACGTCTAGCTACCACTTACGAATAATAAAATTTCTTGTATAAATATATACAGTGTTTGTCACGTCTTTGATGATGTACTGGCCTATCGCTTTGATAACTGCTGGGCGAAACCACTGAAGATTTCACGGTGTAACCATGATTGCTTCAGGAGCTTCGCCCAAGCTCTTCATCATTCACCCGTGGATATGCTGTGATTTTTTTTATGCTCGTTGAAGACGGGTGGGGTGTTTCCTCTCTGCTTCAACATTCGACGGGAGGTCTAACACGCCAGGGGTTGTTATCGGTAAATTCTAAGCGCACAACTAGACGAGGACAAAGAACACGTATGACCCACAGGCGCTGTGTGTCATACGTGTTCTTTGTCCTCGTCTGTTTGTGCGCTTAGAATTTATTGGTCATGTCATATCAAAAAGCCCAAACCGCCATAGTTGTGGATGTTATCGCATGCGCCCTTCGAGCGAGGAGATGGGCCGGCTCGTTTGATATCTGCTTCAGCAGCGTTCATCGCCCCCGCTCGCGTGCTTTTACCCTCGGGTAGAAAATACGATGCGCCGGGGGATCTTATCGCTTTGGACTTTATACAAAACATGACGACGACGGCAAAAACCCGTCGAGAGTGTCCATATAATTTATATCCCAATAATAAATATACGCAAGGGGCGGGGGAGGGGGTACAGGCACTAAATCTATGCCACATCCGACTACCATTGCTCCTCTTCGCAGGTGCCCCCTGATACGTTGACGGAACAGCCAGTCGCTCTGCCGAACGTGGAAGATTTGCGGATTTTCGCGTACAGCCTCAACAAGAGGCAGGTAAGCGGCAAGCTGTGGTGAGTGAGCACTCCCACAATACTTATATGGCACACGAGGTAACGCCCCACTAGAAAACATTGTCATCAATTCTTTATTAAGGCGAAAGCCTTTGATGCCTCATCAAATGCAAAAATTGACCGTCGGCGGCCTCCCGCGGCCTCAACACGAGTGATCCAAAAATCGTCAACACGTGATGACGTCCCATATGACGCCATAATGACGTCACAGGATCGCGAAAATGTGACTTCATCATGACGTCACTAGGGCGTCACATGATGCCTTCATTACACGACATCGTCGCTTAGAGAAAGGTGAGCCGATCGTGGAGGCGGTACAAAATCACGTCAGGTACAAAAATCTTTCGGAGAGGGGGGGGGGAGTAAATACATCGACTGGGAAGAGAAAGTAGGTGATATCTTGCGCCTTCAACTCGTCTTAGGCGACTGAATTGCCAAGTTTCTAATGTTCACTTAAGTCTGGTGACGATCTATGATTTGGACCGTACATCCACATACTGTGGCGAGGTGGGTGGTTTGCGTGAAGCTCCGCTTTTGGCAGGTATTGCTGCCTTGAGGGTACTGCGAAAGAATTCCACACGAATTGTAGGACAGTAAACCGAAAAAGTAACTAGCCAGGCCTATTCAAAAAGACAGAAAGGAAATAGAAAGGGCCAGATTCTCAAGTTTTTTTCTTCACCTGAATATTACGCTGAGAGTACTACGAAGCGAGAATTCCAAATAAGTACAATAAACGAGCCAGCACGTTAGGGACCCCGCGGCTAAAATTAGAGTACCCCAAAGCTTCAATACGTAATCTCGTCGGTTCAGTTCTACTCACGGATCGGTAGACTGTACCCAGTCACATATAAACAAATGTGTGTGACTGAATTGGTTTCTTGAATAATTAATAGATTCACTGATGAATAAGGTCAGTTGACTGAATTTTTTACTTTTGATTGATTGAACGATTGATTAAACAATTGATTAAACGATTGATTGATTGATTGATTGATTGATTGATTGATTGATTGATTGATTGATTGATTGATTAAACAATTGATTAAACGATTGATTGATTGATTGATTGATTGATTGATTGATTGATTGATTAAACAATTGATTAAACGATTGATTGATTGATTGATTGATTGATTGATTGATTGATTGATTGATTGATTGATTGATTGATTGATTGATTGATTGATTGATTGATTGATTGATTGATTGATTGATTGATTGATTGATTGATTGATTGATTGATTGAAAGCGCAGCAGGTGCACCACGAGGAGGAGTTCGGCGCCACGCTGGAGCCCTCGGACCCGGTGATAGTTGTGCAGGTGCACAACCGGTGGCGCTACCTGGAGAAACTACTGCACAGCCTGTCCAGGGTGCGCGGCATCGAGCGTGCGTTGATCGTGTTCAGTCACGACTTCTACGACGCGCACATGCTCAGCCTGCCCAAGGCGGTCACCTTCTGCAGGGTACGCACCCGACCTGATCGTGACGTCGCACCATTACACCTCAAGTATATGTGTCGGCTAGCTCATCAACAAGCATATAGCGAGACGCTCTTTACAGTTTAAGAAAACTTGAAGTTCGACGAGTTGGTGGGCAGCTTTTGAGATCTTAAATCGCAAAAACAGGCATTCACATGTGCACAGTCATCTATGTTTATTTGACGCTTCGCTAGCAAACGTGTACAGAGAAAACAAACGTGCGCAGTAAGCCAAACGCATCAGTCACGTCACAGGAAATCACTTAAAAAAATGTTCTAGATACTCAGTCTCTGCCTTCCAAAGCATCACAGAAGTATCACTAAGACGCATCTCTCTTCCTGATGCTTCTAACAGTCCTCGCGCCATCCTATCCTGTCGCGAGATGTGTCGTTTCCTTTTCTCGTCCATGTTCCGCTGGCCGTCATGACTGTCCCTACCTCTGCCCAGAGTCTCTAACTGTTCAGTTTCGGCTCACAGGCCCTGTAACCCGCACACACACACGATAAGCATAGCCAAAGTCCTTAATACTTCTTATGGTCCCGAAACTGCCACCTCAGTTTCATACGGAGCAAACGGCCGCTGCTAGAGGCGCAGCTGTGAATGCGAACGATGCGAACGCTGCTATCGCTGTGGCTGTGTGTGGGACAGCCTCGGTGTTCTGGCTTTCTAAACTTACGCGACCGTCGCTTCACTTTCACGTAGCTATTTTAACGCACAACATGCGTAAATGAGTGCCTGAGTGCGTCGTGAGTCTTGAAATGAGCACCCGGGCGAAAAGAGTAGCCGCTCAAACGTGCAGCTCGCGGTGGTTTCGGCCTAAAAGACAAAAGTTCTGTATTTGAAGCGCCATAATCATTATATGATTATGAGGCACGCCGTACTGGGAGATTACTTTTGATCATCTAAGGCTTTTAACCAAATGAAAGTACACGGTCCTTTTTTTTCTTTTTCACCCCGAGCGATATGCGGCCCCTGGTGAGCGCCGTCAGTCTCGATGTTTTAATAGGTTCCACTTTTTAATATCTGCCTAAAATTAAATACTGAGCACTCGTAACAATGCCCCAATAGTGCCACTTGTAAAAAGAGGCAGACATCTAGGCTGTTGTATCTACATTCACCCGTAAGAAATCGCGATTTATTGATTGCTCAGAGAGCCGATTGTTAGTCCAGCACGGCTGTGAAATTTTCTTTTAAACTGTGAAAAGCATTTTAACAGGAGATGAATAACTCACTACTGCAAGGGCTGCCTCTTTAGAATGAATTCGTCTATGACCAAGAACATGAAACTGAGGTGCCTCGCCAGCTACAAATTTTTCGCCGACGCGATGCCACTTCTGAACAAGATTTAGGCCATTGAAATTGGAATCGCAGGCAGTAACGATGTTCGAGGCATCAATGTGTTTCGTGCACATGCGCGTGAACATCGATTCAAAATTGGTATCACCACTGTCTAGCAGAGGTAGGGCCCACTTTCATACCTCGCGCTGATCCTTGTTACTCGCTAAACCAAACGCGCCTTTTGGTTGTTCTCTTGTAAACGGAACCGTCCGCTGGCAAGCAGAACGCGTTCGGCATCGTCGTCCCGTGCTCACACTTCGGCTGTTTCAGGAAATAACGCAACAGGTGCACAGAAACACCATAATCATCAGCTCGCGTTGCACCGCGCAAGCGTTTCGGCACGCGAACGATGCCCTCTGTGGCACAGCAGCGCCGCGTTGCGGGAGCTTTGGGCAGCGTATGAAGCT
Source organism: Rhipicephalus sanguineus (assembly GCF_013339695.2). Classification (NCBI taxonomy): domain Eukaryota; kingdom Metazoa; phylum Arthropoda; class Arachnida; order Ixodida; family Ixodidae; genus Rhipicephalus; species Rhipicephalus sanguineus. The sequence continues at coordinate 9,323,190 of NC_051185.1, read as the reverse complement.
GCCCCATAGCGTGACGGCGACGTTTCGTGACCATAAGAAGTATTAAAGGACTCTGGCATGGCCAAGTGGTATACAGCCGTTTCGCAGAGTCAGCTGAGAAATTAATACACGGTTCATCTTTCAGGGAAAAAAAAAACAACTAAGAAAATGCTACATTCGGGAATATTGATTTCAATTGCTTCCTTTTGCAGGTGATGCAGATATTTTTTCCCTATTCCACTCAACTTTATCCCCACGAGTTTCCAGGTGTCCACCCGAACGACTGCCCGAGGAACATTCATTACGAACAGTAAGAAGCCGCCGCAGTTGACGCGGCAAGATAGGGTTTTCCTATCCATTCTGCTTTTCACCATCCCGGAAAACTCTCGCAATTTGTTTCAAAAACGTCAAAGCCGATTGGTCTCCCACACACGTGTATCAAGACTTTAGACATTCTGTTTCTTTTCTTCTGTAGACATTTTCGAATAGGAAAATATTCATCGAATTGAACACACTCGCTGTATTCAGGAAATCTTGGCATGGAGTAAGAACTGAAGTACCTAAAGAGAACGCGAGGAACTTCACAGGAAGCAAACCGGAATTTCTTTAGACCGCTTGACAGTCAGCGTCAAAAAAAAAAAAAAGTCGGAGTAAGAACTGAGGCAAGATGGTAGGGATTAAATGTAAGACAAAATCTATCAAATAAAAAAAGACCAAATGTACACTAGATTAAAAGTATGAGTTTGAATATTGCTGCGTGAAGCCTACCGTATCTACTCGCACATAACCGGCAGTGTCCACAGTGTCGACTAAATCTTGGCGAAAGATGGCTACTCGCTCTTACAACAGTGTCATAAAATACACGTGTATCAGTATGCCTCCACCTTACTCTATATAATGTTAGGCATAGCCAACTGGGCTAGTTAGTTGATGAATTGCACTATGATGCATCTTCTAGCACACAAAAACACATCAACGGAGTAAAATGGACACCGCGAACGCCGGAGTAGAAAAGGATTTTCGGTGTCCATTTCGACTACTTGTCTACTCCATTTATGCGTTTTTTGTTTTGTTTTTTAATGGGGGAAGAGGGAGGGGGGTGTTGGGGGTAGGCTGGAAGATGCTTCATAAAATGACACTACACTTTTCCTGGGAGAATCCAGTGCAATCTTTTTTTTTTTTTTTGCTTTCTTTGATAGTCATGTGCCCTTTCATTGCCTTGTATAGCTGCCGATATTGTGTGCTCTACGCTTCCTTTTTTGCAGGGCTCGTAAGATAAAGTGTAACAACGCCGATTACCCCGACCAGTATGGCCACTACAGAGAGAGCAAGTTCACCCAGATCAAACACCATTGGTGGTGGAAGGTGAGCACGCGAACCTTCGAGCCAATACAGTGCTTTAGCGAGTTACGGTGACACCGTGCGGAAATACGGTATGGTATTTTCCATACGGTATTACGTTTTCCGTCGACGAAAAGCATGAGTATTCGTCCACTTCAAATCGTTTCAACTTACGTCACAAGTTGTACACTACAGTTAAAGATGACCTGCAACATTTTTCCGAGTAAACATCGAATGGCTTCATAAAAAAAGCTTACTTCCTGGTGAATCGACTGCCGTAAAAGCTTTTAGAATCCGTCAAGTACGAGTGGAGTTATTTGTCGCACGCTCCGAGAGCTTTGTCTCTCCTTTCGTAACAGCGAGCACGCTGAAAGCTACGCAGTGAGGGGGATGACAAGGAAACAAGAAGATGCGTCCCTTCATCAGCGCGCGTCGTGACATTGAGCACTTTCTTATCACTTATTTTTTTTTTCAAACGTGCCGCTTACTTTCATGTGATCGCGAGCGAGCGCGCGGGCACATGGCGGCATCCCGCGGCGGCCCCGATAGCTATGCAGCCCACGATGCTCGCATCAGTCAGTGGCCGCGGACGTTTGGGTTTATGGCGCGGTCATTTAGGTTTATGGCATCATTTGCCGAAAGTTGGGACAATTTCTAGGTCATTTTCAGAATTGAGTGTAAATTCCAGGCCGCCTGCTTTTGGCTCGCGTGTTCTCAGGAGCCTCGACTACGGATTGGCCGCGTTTTCTAATCATGCTGTAAAAGTGTTGCAGGGCCCCTTTAAAGACAACAATCAGCGTCTTCTATGCTTTCCCAGGCCTAATTATCTGTTCGATTCGTGTGGTTATGTCTAACGTAAAAATGAGCCCCTCGAAGAAATTTTTTTCCTTCACGGCGGGTATAGCGATGGAGTCCGTTCGCGCTATTCTCTGACGCTAATTAACCCGTAGCCCAAATTTCTATCCGCTTCATGCGCAACTCTGTAGCGCACTGAACCCGCTGTGACGCCCACGCGCAGATCAACGTCGTAATGGAGAGCCTGAACCTGACGCGCAATCACGAGGGCCCCATCATGCTGCTCGAGGAAGACTACTACGTGGCTCCTGACTATATCGACGCCGTCCGGTTACTCCTCTCCAAAAGGCGCGCGTGAGTAGCCCCCCAACGAAATTTATGCTTTGAAACATTGGCGTAGCCAGGAGGCCGAGGGGGGGAGGGGTCAACTCATTCCTCCCCCCCCCCCCCCCACTCCCGCGGAAATTTTTCAATTTTGCATGTGTATATACACACGCACTCATACAACAGTGTAGAAGGATGAAAAATTCTTTGAACACAGGTTGTCTCTGGAGCCAACGTTTCGACAAGCAGATCTATCTTCCTCAAAGCTGCAACTGCGAGTTGGCAACTGGCGGTTGCAGCCTTGAAGAAGACAGCTCCGCTTGCCGAAACGTTGCCTCCAGCGTCACTCCGTGTTCTAAGGATTTTTCATCGCTTCGAGACTACATCTTCCCCTGAACTTCAACTGTAGAAGGATGTAAGACTGAGCGAGTTGGGCAAAAGCCGCGCAAAAGATAGGAGCACAAGACAATGGTAGACCGCAGGACCACAGAGTTAGTTCAGCGCTTTGTCCTGTGGTCTTCTCCGTCTTGTGCTCCAATTTTTTGTGCTGATTTAAACGTGAACATAAAACACTCATGCACGAACATGTATAAAGTGTGGTTGACCCACCACCACCTACCCCGCCGAAAAAAGAATTGCTGGCAACGCCCCTGTTTTACGCAACACACAGTTTAGCCGCAGCTGAGCTGATACATGGAATAGCTGCTGTGCTTGCCACTCTTAATTACGTAAGTTAAGGCGGGGGACAACCAGCGGCTTCCCCCGTGTGGCATGTCTGGACACCGATTTTGAGACATCGACCATGAACGGAGCGCAGAACTAAAGCCAGTACCGATATTGGGACGTAACTAGACAGGCATAATGACGAGACAGGATCATACCTAGAATACCAAGAAGGGCAGTTGAGTACTGTGGTTTTCTGGGCCAGTCGGTACATGATGCGGATGTAGCTTCCGTCAAAATACAGCGCGTCCACGTCTTTGTAGAGCGCGCGAGCAGCCGGCCTCGCTCTGCGGGACAACACCTTGCGGCATACCTGGGGTTACGTGATTAGCCCAGAAGCTTGCGCGGCCTAATAGACATGCAGAGCTACAATGCACGAGTGGCAAAGTTGAAGAGTGCCCTTGTTTAGCTGAATTTGCACTCGGCCTCAGGGCGTTTGCGGCATCTCGATGCCAAAGAATACGCACTTGGGTTGATATCACGCGCCCGACTCTTTGAGAACAAACGTTGCGCGCTTTGTGGCTGTTCCGAAATACGTGGTCGAATGAAAAAGTGATAACCTCGGGTAATGCGCACAGGCGGCAAAACAAAGGCGCTTACCGAAAGAATTTCTACTTCAAAGCAATGAACGCAGATCTGCGTGTCTGTTACGCCGCGCATGCTCCCGGGCACACTACGTCACACACCGCAACCGCCGCAAGGTGTCGCTCCGCAGAGCAAAGCCGGCTGTTCGCGCGCTCTACACAGACGTGGACGCGGCTGTACATACACGAGCACATACAAAAAAGAAACGTACAAAACAAAGGCTGGACTTACAATTGAAGTTTGTTAGAAACGTATTCTGTAGAACTCTGCCACACATGCGTAGAGAACCAAATCTGGCCGGTGCGCAATCTGCTCCCAACTGGTACAGGAAGGAACTTGCTCTTGCAATGCGAGAGGTGCGGATGCCGACCAGATTTTGCCAGCGTTTTGACTGTGGGGAGAGAGCGCAGTAGACTGGAAAGAGAGATAACCGAAGCTTTCATCATAAGATGGGCGCTCTTATCTTTGAATGAAACCTTGGTATGTCTCACCGATAACAGAGAATGTCAATTCTTGACATATCTCTGTTACCAGGCATTGCATGTGTTAAGACCTGTGAAAAGGGAAAAGAAAAGGACTTTACGCATGCGTGGCAGAGTTCTACAGAAGACGTTTCTGATAAACTTCAGCTATAAGTTCAGCGTTTGTCGTGCGCGCGTCTTTTTCGATGTGCTCGTGAGGTCTGTACCTTGCTGGAACTTTGACTTTGTCCCAAGTAGGGGACATATCTATGGCCACATACTCAATGATCTATGTTGCCCATTGGACGCATATTTAGTGGCACATACCCTGTGCCACTGAATGTTCTTGTCCTGCTTGTATTTTCTGGCATGCAGTTTCTTCAGTGCTGCCCAATAATGGGCACTTGTCCAGTGACCCAAGTCCGTCATACGGTAACGATTAGCGGCACACCAAATTATGATTAGCATTCTATTATTCTTATCAATGCTGATTGCAATAAAATAATCGCAGGATCATTACATTGGCAGCTTCTATTGGAAGCAGGAAGGAGATGACAGACTTCGTAAGTGACGGGAAATCATTATGTTCGTCGATTGATCCAAAGAAAACTTGTGCCGATTGGGCGTGATTTTAGGCCCGAAGGCTTTGCAACATTGCAGTGATGTATCGCAGGGCTTTCCGATTTTGCGAGCAACATCTTTACGGACCGTCAGCACGCAGCGTGCGTCTCCAGTAATGTACAAATTTTTCTGCAGTTTTTGTGGCGAGAACACGTGCCTTTGCATGGTGGGAAACAACGACTACGCTTCCAAAAAGTCACTCATCGACGCCGTAAGTGACGTTCCCCGTTGTTATTGTATTTCTGCTACTGTCGTTGTAGCTGTTCTCACTGTTATATATTGCCATCGTCCTTATTTTCGTTGTGGCTGTTGCCCTGCCACTTCATGCACTGTTTTCGCGGTAACTGATAGCAGTGCCGCTACACCGAGTTCATTACCATAGGCGTGTCCGAACACCGTGAAATATTTCTTGTCTCACTTGCATACAAATATTTCACAGGACAAAAAAATAACATGGTATACCCAGTTGGATTATTTATTTGTATTTATTATTTACAAACGCCGCAATCCCGTTGCGGGATTTTCGTAGGATGGGCACTCATGATATGGGCAGTAGGGCAAGCGAAAATAATAAAAAAGAATAACTTTTAACCACTGGTACAAAGACTAAAGTTATCATGAAATAAAAATGCGTCTTAAGTACAACTCTAACAACGCGTCAAGCGCAAGTGCAACGGTAACAGAACAAAAACAAAAATAAATAAATTACACGATATGAGACATAAACAAATTCAGGAAAGTCTGCAACACCACATCGTTCGACATTTGATTCCATTCAGTTAGGGCCCTCGGAAAAAATGAGTATTAAAGCAGTTACTGTGGCTAGTGAAGGGGGTAATTGTTAGTGCATGCCGCTGCCTTATAGCATAACCTGTTGAAAAAAAAAATGAGATCAGAAATATTTACGCTGTAGTGTCCCTCGATTAGCTGAACCAAAATTTTTAATCTTAGAACGCGATTTCTTTGGGTCAAGGTTGGTTGGATACCAAGCATGTTCTCATTTCCAGACCAAGTGCATTGCATTATCACGCTCTTCATTCAGAAACGCCAGTTGAAGCTTCCACTCTGTTGTCACAATATTTTGAGTAAGAACGCAGTCGTAACTGGCTGTGAGTAGTAAAACCTGTTCTGTCACACGCAGGTGGAAATACGTCCGTGGAACAGGAGCACCAACAACATCGGTATCATCATGACACGCGACTTGTGGAAGGACATTCGGGCGTGCTTCAGCGTCAGTATCTATCTATCTATCTATCTATCTATCTATCTATCTATCTATCTATCTATCTATCTATCTATCTATCTATCTATCTATCTATCTATCTATCTATCTATCTATCTATCTATCTATCTATCTATCTATCTATCTATCTATCTATCTATCTATCTATCTATCTATCTATCTATCTATCTATCTATCTATCTATCTATCTATCTATCTATCTATCTATCTATCTTCTAGTTTAATCTAATCTAATCACAGCTGCGTAAACGTAAACAGATCGCTGAAAATTGTTCCTTTCGTCGGTGCATTCGTAATTCCAGCCATGACGCGTTCCAACCTCGCGCGTCCCGTAATTTAAATACAGAAAAGCAAGAGTCAGTATTTCGATACAATCGATATGTGTCGCTCGCATGGAGCTAATCGTGATTACAATTACTTGTGAATCAAGCCGAATGTAAATCGTGTGTTGGGCTCCCGAGCAGCGTAACTTTGTTAACTATATGACGTGCAAAGTAACATTGAGTATTAGGGGGTCCAGCTTCGGACCAAGCTTCTATATGCGTCGCATACACCTACATCGAACCAAAGCCGCGGAGCTGCATGCAACCACGTGCGAAGTGGTGGCGACGTTCCTGACGTCCACCATTTCCCGTGCTTTCACGACCTTCAAAAAGCGTATCTCAGCTTTGAAGGGACATTAAACAGAGAAACGATTTTTCTAGTATCAGTAAGTTACTCTTTCACGACACCGTAAACCCCACGCTTGCCCCGAGAAGACGCTTGGTAAGCGAGAAAACGCGCAAAACGAAAATGCGGGTGGTGACGCCGCCTCGGAGTTCACGCACCAGTCACTATGACGTCACATATTTTGACAGCATCTACCAGGGCGTATACGTAGTTCCTGATTGGTAAAAATGAAGTACATTACCTCCTGAGGGAGCAAGAGACTTAACATACCAAACTTCAAGAAATTTCGTTGAGTAATTTGGGCAAAATACGAAAAACGCACTTTGATATAGATGACGTCACCACCGGGGATTTCTGGCTGTAAAACTTAAAGTGAAACTTTAAACGTGGATTTTTCTGCTCTATTCATAAACGTATGGTGTTGAAATTAGCGACACTAGCGCTTTCAGAGTACATGTTGTCAGTCTATACCGAATGAGTGTTTCTCTTTAGTGTCCCTTAAACAGTGACGTTAGGGCCCATCTTCCTTAGAAGTGATGGGGCGCAGTGCAAAACCTCTGTTTTCCCCTCTCTCCACACACAGGAGTTCTGCATGCACGACGACTACAACTGGGACCTGACGCTGACTGCGGTGGCCAACAATTGTCTTCCCGCCGGCAGCCGCACCGTCAGTTTGAGGGTCAGCAGGGTATTCCACATCGGAGAGTGGTGAGCACGGCCGCGCGTCACTTAAGAGCTTAAGGATGCTACTCCATTGCAAAAAAAGTACTGTAAATAGTACACTACTAATATGTATGTATGTGTTTGCGTGCGTGTGTGTGTGCATCTATCTATCTATCTATCTATCTATCTATCTATCTATCTATCTATCTATCTATCTATCTATCTATCTATCTATCTATCTATCTATCTATCTATCTATCTATCTATCTATCTATCTATCTATCTATCTATTCCAGAACAACGAGAGCAGCACATAACAAAGATGATATCGCATATCGCAAGTATAAATGATAAGCACATATTAATAATGATTGTTGGGGCTTTACGTCCTAAATCCCGAAACCACGATATGATTATGAAAGACGCCGTAGTGGAGGGCTCCGGCAATATCGAATACATGGGGTTCTTTAACGTGCACCTAAAGCTAAGCGCAAGGACCTCTAGCATCTTGCCTCCATCGAAACGCTATGGCCGCGGCCGAGATTCGATCCCGCGACATTTGAGCACATATTAAAAAAAAAACTTTTGGCTATCTGAAGACATCGTCTTGATTCTATTTCAATCCACTGAATGAGTTGCAACACTGTTTTCTCATGTGCGTCTCAATTTCGGCGCTCTTCCCACAGCGGCGTCCACAGGCGTCCCAAACAGTGCCGAGCAGTGCTTCTCCGCAAGGCTCTACGCGTGATTCCCAAGGAAGGCTTCGGTTCTGAGCGCATGCGCAATCTGCGGCCCATCCATCCACGCCCAGTAAGGCTGCCCAAGGTCAGCGGGGGATGGGCCGACGTCCGAGACCATCAGCTCTGCGTCAAGATGACGCTATGGGGATCCTAGGAATCCATACAGCCATCCTTCATTCTTCAAATTCCATGTGTCTCGCCTCCGCATGTTCAATAACCATATATTATCATCAGAAATTTCTGTGTAGATTCAATACAATCACAATGTATTACATAACCACGTATCCTCGAATGATCGTATTTGTTATCACCGTATGACCCTCCATGTGGTCGTAATATGATATTGGACATCGGCGTTTGTTTTTAACTATGCGTCAAGATGACGCTATCGGGATCCTAGGAAGTACCCAGCCATCCATTTTTTTTAATTCTGTGTCTTACATCCCCATTTTCAATAAACATATATTGTCATCACAAAATCTTATATAGATTCCATGCGATCATAACGCTTTGCATAACCTCGTGTCCTCAGATGATCATATTTCAATATATTATCGTATGTGGTCCTAAAGAAGAAAGACGCCACTCCGCTGTGAAGGGGGCATGCTTTCTCACTGCCCAAGCTCGTTATCGTTTGGTTTTTATATTATGTTTTACTTGTAAACGATATAAAATAAACTATAATCGTTCTCTGCTTCGCAAAGGAAAGAAGATAACTTTTAAAGTTTGTTTTTCTTTGTTACACAATATTAATCAGAAATAACAGACAATAAAGCCAAGTATTTTATTGTCTATTATTTCTCATTAATTCTGCATCACAAAGTATTTCATGAAACTTATCGTTGAGATCTTGTTTCAACGCACTCTTGGCAGTGCGATAGTGCGTTATTACGAAAACTGGTTAATATACAGAGAAATTCGCATCCGCTAGTAGATTGAGGCGAACAAAATTTTAGTACTATATCCGTTAATGCAATACATGGAACCGTTATATTGTTCACGTCCTTACGCGTTTTTTTACAATGTCAAGCAATGCCGATTCTTTCACATTTTATTTATTTATTTTATTTATTAAGTACCTGCTTCGCCAAGAGGCATTACAGCAGGGAGGGTACATTACATATAAATAAGCACATAACAATACATTCATAAAGCATGGAAAAAAACGTCATTTGAATAAATACAGACAGTTTCAGTTGGCAGGGTGTTCCAGTCTCGTATCGTACGAACAAAGAAAGAGTAGCAAAAAGTGTCACCCTTAAAAGGTATCTCACGTATCTTAAGCTGATGGTCTCTTCGTTGAGAAACATAGCTGGGTGGCTGAAAATACAATCGCCTGTTTATCCCTGTTTTAGAATGGTAAATACTATGGAAAAATTTTAATCTGAAGTTACGACGACGATGTTCCAGAAGAGGCCAATTCAATATTTTTTTGCTTTCCGTCATACTAAGCATTTTTTCATAATTGCCAATGACAAAACGGACTGCTCTGTTCTGCACTCTTTCAAGTTTAGTAATGAGTTCCTTTGTATAGGGGTCCCAGCAGACGCACGCATAGTCGAGTATACTGCGGACATGTGTAAAATACAACTGCTCTCTGAGTTTCTGTGGCAAGCAACTGAAGTTACGTTTCAGAAAGTTCAGTGCTCCTATAGCCTTGTTCCTGACATGAGTGCAGTGTCTGTTCCACCTCAGATCAGCAGTGAAATATACACCTAAATATTTATATTCCATGACTTCTTGAAGAGTGGCATTATTAATTGTGTAACGATTGCTGCAATGTGAGGGCTTCCTAGTAAAGGTGACGTGGACACTTTTTTTCACATTCAATGACATTTTCCATCTTTCACACCATGTGGCAATCAAATTCAAATCGTTTTGCAGTGCTTGTTTGTCCGAATCGCTACTGATGACCCTATATACCACACAATCGTCTGCAAACATTCTAAATGATGATATGATACCCGAAGTGATGTCGTTAATGAATAACAAAAACAAAAGGGGTCCTAAAACTGACCCCTGTGGTACACCAGAGGTTACAGAAACATATTTAGAGGAACAACCGTTCAGAGCCACATACATCTGTCTTGATCGAAGATACTCAGATATCCACTCAATAACCTTGGTATCTAACTTGTAGTGTCGCAGTTTAGCAACCAGGAGACTATGCGTAACAACGTCAAAGGCTTTTCTAAAATCCAGAAATATACAGTCAACAATTTGGCTCTTGTCGACAGCTAAAGCAAGCTCATGAGTGAATTCCACCAGTTGTGTCGTACAAGAAAAACCCTGCCGGAACCCATGCTGACTAGGATGAAGAAGGTTATTGCTAACGAGGTGAGCCATGATGCTGCTATAAATCACGTGTTCTATAACTTTACACACAATGCTAGTTAGAGATACTGGCCTATAATTCTCAACTCTATCCCTCTGTCCACTTTTATGAATTGGCACCACACGCGCTAGTTTCCAGTCATTAGGAACAGTGCTATCATTTAAAGAAACCTGAAACAAACGACTTAAATAAGAACATAAGACACCTGAGCAGTTTATAAGAAGCGATGCGGGGATGTCATCTGGACCACTCGCTTTTGTGGGTTTCAGGACTTGCAATAGTTTCTTGACTCCCGTCGCACTAAATACAACCTGACACATTTCGTCGACCTGGACAGAATTTACAGCACTAACTCCACTAGTATTTGTAAGATTAGACTGGAATACCGAAGAAAAATAATTAACAAAAATTTCAACCTTACTTGGATCATCATTAAAAATCCTGTCGGCCCAGTGCAAGGGTGGGACGGAAGTGTCATCTTTACCGTTTTTTTTAACGTATTTCCAAAATTCTTTAGGATCATTCACCAACTTCTGGCCCAAGTTAGCGAAGTAGGTGCGCTTGGATGATTTGGCGAGCTCCCTAAAGCTACGTTTTAACTCAACTAGCTGTATGCAGTGACTGCCCGATTTTTAGTTCTGCTGAGCCTATAGATTCTTCTGATTTTCCGCAACAACGAACGTAGTTGTCTGTTAAACCATGGTTTATCTTTCGCACTTTTGGAAGAGAGTGTTACAAGGGGAACAAATCGATCTCGCAGTTCAAAAAGTTTGTTTTTAAGTAACCCCCACAACTCCTCCGCGTTTAATTCGTCCGCCAATGTGTCAAAAGTGGGAAAGTAGGATTCAAGTGCTAAATTTAGTGCAGCATAGTTGGCCCTGTTATATGCATACAGAGTTCTAGGAGCCTTTTTCGTTACCTTTACATTCCGAAAGGCAGCGTCCGCAACTATAACGTTATGATCGCTTATGCCAGGCAAAGAACGTATGTTTGATATTATGTCCGGTGCATCGCATAACAACAAGTCAAGAACGTTGCCAGTGTCGTCATTACGAGAAGGGTCTCTTACCAACTGATGCAAGCTATTTTCTTGCTAAACTCAAAAAACGCTGTGTATAGACCACCTGTTGGACTGCCTGCCAGCAAGCTACTCGACCCCCAGTTTATACCGGGAAGGTTGAAATCACCTCCCAATATAATGTGTTCGCTTTTAACAGTCTCAAGAAAAGCAGTCATTTGAGTGAACGGCTGACAGGAGGCGCCAGGTGGTCGATAGAAAGATCCAATGAGAAAACATTCCCCATTATCAGCACGCAATTTGCAAAATACCGATTCACATTCCAAACCAGGATCAACTTGGACACAAGGTAAGTCTGATCTTACAAGAAGAAATACGCCTCCTCCCCTAGATTCACGGTCCAGCCTAAAACAGTGATAACCAATAGGAAACAACTCTCTATCATGCACTGTAGCATCGAGCCAAGACTCAGTGCCTAACACCACTGCAGGTTCAACAGAACTTAATAGTAAATGGAAGTCATCAACCTTATTTCCAAGGCTTCTACAGTTGACGATCAGTAATCTTAATTGATGCGTCACCACTGATTTCGACAACGGTCACGTTTGAATTACGTCACCCGTAGAACTTTCAATTCGATATCGCTTATCACCAAGGTATAAAGTATCAAATCTTAGGACAGGTTTCACTCCCTCTTTTCTATTATCTTTTGCAAATGCCCAAAGCTTCTTTCTTTTTTCTCTGATTGTACGTGAAAAATCCTCAGATATGCTGTACACAGTACCTTTTAGTTTATATGCTTTCGTCAACACTTGCTGACGCATCTTAAAAGAAGCAAATCTGACGATTACTGGCCGTGTTTTTTTGCATGATATGACCCTATTCTATGGGCACGCTCTATATTCACGGAAGTGAGTTCAAGTTGAGTGCGGCACAAATTGAGAATCACTTCCTCAACCTGAGCGCTAGTCTCGCTTGCCGCTGAGTCCTCTAATCCGTAGAAGACCAAATTCACACGCCTTTCCCGATTTTCAAAGTCATCTAATTTCCCGAGAACAAGGGACATAGCCTCTCGGTCTTCTTTCTGTTTGTCCTTGATGTTATCTATTGCTAGTCGCAATTCCTCTATGTTTGGAATATTTTTTTCTAGCGAAGTTAGGCGTGTTTTCAGTTCAGCTATATCAGTATTAGTCTGTCTTTGGTTATCCTCGATTGCCGACAATTTAGAAAGAATCGTAGCCTGTCCTTCAAGGAGCCGTTCCATCTGTGTCGGCCCCGGGTTTCGCTCAACGTCGCCCCCACACAGCAATAAAATTAACAAATAAAAGGCAGCGCTACGGAACATCATGAACTGCCGTCTGCGAATCACTCTGCACACCTCGCGACGTGAGCACTTCAAAGGCGAAAAAACAGAACAGTGGGGCGGAACCGGCACAGCAGAGTGACACCAACTAGAAATATGGTTTGAAGAACCAACCTGCGTAAGCAGTAAGAGAGAGATAAGGGCCACTGCCATGTCGCCGGTCCCATGCCCCGTCGAAGATGTGCCGCCGTGGTCCATTTGTAGCCGAATATCATCAGCCGCACCGGCACCGCCCAGCGTCCATTGTTGGCAGTTGAACAGCGATGAAAAGTCCGATTCCGTCAGTGCCGCGCATTTTTGTAGATCCATCGAAGCTGGAAGAAGCTGCCGCAAAACTGTTTCCATGTCTTGAACGTCGCACGCATTGCCGTCGATGGAATAAGCTGCAGCATCCTTGTTCAAGGGTTTGATGACGACACATGCCTGCGTAAGCAGTAAGAGAGAGATAAGGGCCACTGCCATGTCGCCGGTCCCATGCCCCGTCGGAGATGTGCCGCCGTGGTCCATTTGTAGCCGAATGTCATCAGCCGCACCGGCACCGCCCAGCGTCCATTGTTGGCAGTTGAACAGCGATGAAAAGTCCGATTCCGTCAGTGCCGCGCATTTTTGTAGATCCATCGAAGCTGGAAGAAGCTGCCGCAAAACTGTTTCCATGTCTTGAACGTCGCACGCATTGCCGTCGATGGAATAAGCTGCAGCATCCTTGTTCAAGGGTTTGATGACGACACATGCCTGCGTAAGCAGTAAGAGAGAGATAAGGGCCACTGCCATGTCGCCGGTCCCATGCCCCCAATGAAGAAGGAAAAAAATCTTGAAGCATCCCTTTCTCCAAAACTTGGAGGACGCTTGAGCTTCGCCTTCAAGAGCAAAACGCCATAGCGTAATCTAGCTTATTTCACACATTGGGAGTACGGCACTCCAGAAAAAAAAATGGTTGATCCCTCCGTCATAGGAATCGGAATAACACGAAAGTAAAGCGTGCCCTTACAGAAGTAACTGAATGTTTACTGTACATTGATATAAGAGAGAGAGAAAGAGCAGAGGAAGGCAGGGAGGTTAACCAGAATATAAGATAACATAAGAGAATAAGAATATAAGAGAGGTTGCACGATGTATATTGATGTCTGACAGCTATAGCACCGTTTAACGTGGATGCACCCACTTTGATGATTGGTGGTACATCTCCATCCCGACGACTAACGTCCATGTTAAATGAATAAACAAACCCTCGTGGTAGCTGCAGTAGTTAACGGTGAAAGTGTAATCAGAGGACGAGGTGTGATAGAGAAGAGCGTCGCATATCGGACGCAAACCTTGGTCGCCATCCCGCGGCATGCTAAAATGTGATTGAACACCAAGCGCCGGACTAGAGGGAAACGCAAAGCGCGTCGTGCCGCCCCGGTAGCCCGGCCGCGATTTTTCTGGGGGCGAGCGCGTGAGCGGGGAACGCGGTGTTACAGCCAGGTGAGACAGGCGCATCGCAGAGCTATTTTTCGTTTGGAATAGCGTGATGCTATACACCAGAGCACGCCTGTCTCGCACCCAGGCTGCTGGCGAGCCGAGCGGATACTCTCGCACCCAGACGCCGGGCTGACCGGGGCTGCCAAGGCGCTCGCGGGCTGCACCAAGTAAACAGGGCAAGCTGCAGTTCTGAGGCTTTAAAGTGCGAAAAAGTACCCGTTCACGCCGCTTCAGCGTATAAGAGCTCGTCTGGGCACGACTGCGTCGTCTTTGGATGCCAAAATAAGCAGCGCAACAAGAGGATATTAGCGTTGTCTGCGACGATTACGACGCGCCACGGAAATAGTGCCGGTGCGGTGTTTTCAGCTTCGCCGCGAGTGAATAACTGTGATTCAAGCAAAAAAACTAGGAGCCGAGTGAAAATGCGCCAGTAAGTACACTAACAGCGTGTATTCTGCAGTGTGATGCCCACCTATTTCATTTTGCGAACCTAATTTGCGTGACACGCAGCTGGGTTGAAGGTAGGCGTGAGCTTTGTGTGGGGGTGCACTTCATACCTTTGAGCGTTTCCTTTGACGAAAATCTAGTGCAAGGTAGTGCTTTCAAGCACAAGCAATCAGCATGCTTTGCCACTTTCAACGTAGTACTAAGCTTTAGTGCTTTTGATGGCATCCACGCCTTCGAGATTTCGTCTTCAAAAGTTAATAAATGGCACGGTGCTCCTCAACAGCTGGCCAGAATTTCGTGCTTTCATTTCAGTGTTTGATGTCCCCAAATTTATTTGGACACGAGGCATCCAGCTGCACATAATACATATATCGGCACGTAAATAAACAGTACTCGCGCCAGTGTCCTTTACGTCGCAGGCGTAGCTAACCGGCTTAACTAAGAGTAGCACAGTTTCTTGTAAAGCACCATCGTTACAAGAATAAAATAGCGCAGGTAGCTTCGAAAAGGGATCGCTGAACGATACATCAGGTTATTATACTCTCTGATAGCACGCTTTTGTGAGCAAGACGCATTATTGTAAGAGCGCCCGTGAAACAAAAATTACATTCCGCGAAACTACCCGTAAAGCGTACTCTAATTATTACGCGATGCATGCTGAAATGATGAGCTTTCAGAAAACTTTGCGCACAACTTGTAATATGGGGCAACAAAACATCGTTTCACTCTTTCGCGAGCTGCACTGCAATTATGATTCACGCGTACTACAGCGAGAACGTTTTTTTACAAATGTAACAGCGTACGTATCTGACGAGGTTGCTTCTGCAGCCCACTCAGCACGTACTGTATACATTGTGGACTTGCATGAGCAAGATGTTCTTGATATTCCAGTAAAATGAGCGAAAATGTCCAGGCTAGAAAAGACGCGAAACACGCTCTCCGACGGGCTGAGTTTCGGAAGTTTCACGTTTGCTCTGTGTAGCGTCTGCTGGCGTGGCAGCCCGCGCGTGTTGTTTCGTCGTCTGTGCGATAGATGGCGCGACGCGCAATGCAAATATGGCGATGTGCATGGAATTCGCTGTGTTCTGGTCTATAGGTAGGGTGGCTACTATAGGCTTCCCAAGCAACGCTTAGCGGCGCTGCTGCTCTTGACAGGCAGCGCCATCTCTGGCAGAAAAAGAGAAACTGGGGTGTTAGCAGCGCGCGTTTTCTCTTCTCTCCACCGCGTTGCCGCTCGCTTTGCACGTGCAGAGCTCTCGCGGTGCACTTGCGCCGCCTCACAATGTACCGCTTGCAGTGCGGCTTCAAAAGGATTTTCAAGCTTGACTGGCACTTCCGAAAAGCGAACTTGATAAAATGAGAAAGGCTCGTCAATCACGTTAACGGTGAAGAGCAGACGATCGACAACAACGACGCCCAACTCAAAGCGAAATGCATTTCCCCAAGTCGCGATTACACCGTGTAGGACGTATACGGTATACCTCGAGGTAAGTCTCATTCTGTCATGTTAAAGATGAATAATGGTCCACATGCACTCCGAAATGAAGCTGTACACGCTATCGATGTTCTGCGGCGTGGACTACGAATCATATGATTGTTGTTTTGATATGGCATGCTTACAGTAGCAGACGTGTACTTTCGTGAACAAACGTTTACGGCGTGCGAAAAAAAGATTATGCGGCCATGGCACTGCTTCCTGAGAAGGTTAGAGTCAAGTCCTCCGTGCCGCTGGAGAATCACCCGCCGATTAAGACGCGAGGCAGCTAGCTGAGCTTTAAACACTGTGAAGCAAGATGAACTACTCGCCTCGTTTTTTCGGCTCTCGCGTCATGCTTGCAGTCTCTTTTTATGATATCGACTTGACAGGCGTATAAAACCTGCTGCGTGAACGCGGCTAGAAAATCGCACAAAGTCGGAAGGTGGTTACTTAATACTTCAAGGTTGCAATTGCAAAGCATGCATTAAGTGCCAGTTATATTTAGCGGCTTAAATATATATCACCCTAATAAAGTGACAAAAACAAAGCAAACCTGCAGAACGATGTCAAAGCTTGCTGCAAATGCACAGACGTCCGTTCCGGCGTGATAAAGCAGCCTTCCCGACGCGTGAAATCCAGGCGCAGAACTTCTGACAATGTGCCGAGTTCAGTTGAATTCAACCAACCGCGCAATACCAACGGTATAACGCGAATGTGAACGTTCAACAACGACGGGTAGGTCTCGCAACACGGGGAATCAAAACACAAAGTTGCTTCACCTACAACCGTAACTGGACTTTAACAATACGAAAAGACAGCGAGTAATCATTAATGTAGTCGCTGCGTGCATGCGCCGCGTTACTTACCGATTCAGGTAGTCGGAACGAACGAAAGCGATGAACTCAGACAGCCAAAATAGAAGGCGAGACAGCGCTGTCAGCTATCCACGCTTGCCGCCTTTATTTCTCGTACGACACGCCCGGGAAACGATACAGTTTAACACGTGAATCGTATGCCTTGGTGTTTTCTGCACTGTTGTGGCTGGCCGCTAAACCGCAATACTTCGGACCACGCTTGCGCTTCCGCGGGGTCGCTTCTGCCATCGCGGAAATGCGCAGCTTCGCACAGCAAGCCTCTCGGTTCAACGTACCCAGCTGACGGCCTCCCAGTTACCCGCAACGAGAGAAGAACGCGTGCGCACGTGCGCTACCGCTAACATGAAAGGGGCTGAGTCGGTCGCGCAGACGGTTCAGAGCTTTCCGACAGAGCCGCAGCGCGGCTGGCGCGGCGCTGTCGTCGCGCCGCAAACTTGAGCTTGGGTTCCCTATGAGCGAGGCCGACGCATTTACGACGCTTGAGCTAAGGTCGCCACCTCGCGGTGTCTTGAGGCATTGACAAAATTGAACTTGTATTGAAAACGCGCCGAATGGGACGGACGGGTAATGCGTTGCAGGTGCTAATCGCGGAGGCCACAGTAATGACGAATTACTTTACTTTACCGCTCCCACAGGGCAACACCACCCCGCCGACTGGGAGAGTGGTAGATATAAAAGGCGTGTTTGTAAAGCCTGTAGGGTCTGTGACCCTGGCGCAGTGGATAGCGTGCCCGGCATGTGTTGTTGCGGACCGAGCGGTCGTGGGTTCGACGCCCGTTGACGGACCTTTTTTTCTTTGCCATCTGATCGCGTAAATTTTTCGACGTCATTTCCGTGACGGAAATATGTCACTGAAGTCTTGGTGGACCCCGGCATAGAACACTTTCGTGTTAAAAAGCACTACAAAACTTTCGGGCAACTGTAAAAACATTGTGAATGCCTTCTATTGCCCCTGAAGTTTTCTGTTGTGTTCGACTTGCCAAGTTGGAATATATTCTTTTTTGCATTCCTAGTGCTTTTTAACGCGATAGTGATGAAAAGCTCGTTTCGCAGAAATTAGGTGTCAGCGTCGGTGTCGGCGGCGGCGTCGTTGGTTGTGAGCGAAAATCGGCGTTGTCCGTGAGCGAAAATTCGAGATAGATGCAAATAAATAAATAATATTGTCCGTCCGTGTGAGAATCGAACCCAGGCCTCCTGCGTTGCGAGTAGGTGTTCTACCACGGAGCCAAGCCAGGGCTTGAAACTGCTTCGTACAAAAAAATTCACCGAGCTCCCCTCTCGACGATCAGCTATGGGCCACCCAGCAAGCCCGCGAGGCGGCGATGAGGCAAGACCTCGACGTCCCCACGTGGGAAGCCTAGGCCGCGCCACTCAAATTGCTGCTTCTCAATAAAGTTTGTTCCTCCTCCTCCGACGATTACGATACTGCCTAATGCGAATTCTGAGCGTAGCTTCGTGTTGGGGCAAGGCCAACTGTGTTTGAAGTTTTGGCTTTCCGCAAGGTATCCACTATGGCTTAAATCAATTTTTGTGAAGTACGACAACACCCATTACGCCATTGTTCGTCTTTCTGCGGATAAGCGAGTACTATTCATAGCAAGGGTGGATCTTTGGCCTTGTTGGTGCGACATATGCATAACGTTAAGCGCAATACTGAATCGACGAGATTGTGTCAGCGCACCTTCATTATCATTGTCCAGAAAAGAATTGTCATTTCTAGATCCTTCACATTTGCGCATGCCTGATGTCCGCAATTTTCATGTATTTATGCAGTGATCCGGCTCACAATAAACCATTGTTGAAAGTTAGCGCTTGTGTGTGTGTCACTCCCTGTCCCGTCCTCGTCGATTCAGTATTGCGCTTAACGTTATGCATACTATTCATAATTTTGTTGTTTTAATTTTACTTCTTTCATCTTAAATGGAAAAATTTTGAGCTTTAATTTATGAATTATATTTTTAAAGCTATCCGGTTCTTGGCCAATCCCCCAGCGTGGGTGTGTGTCAGAGTTTCTAGGATCTACTCTACTCAACTCTACTCTACACTTCGCAGGGGATGGGAAACATTACACCACGCATTGTTTGCGCAATTAGCATTGTGGGATGACTGGCTGTTATTTTACTCTCCTGCCACGCTATACCACATAGGTTAACGCGGGAAAGAAGTGTTAATTTCAAGGGCTCGTTTTCTTTGTTATACACAATATTAATGAGAACTAACAGACAATAATGCCAAGGAAAGTATAGGGGATGTTTTTAGTAGTAAATGTAAGGTAATTGTGAAGAAAGAAAAGTGGACGAAAAGATAGCTTGCCGCGGGCAGGGACCGAACCTGCGACCTTCGAATAACGCGTCCGATGCTCTACATGTAGAGCATCGGACGCGTTATTCGAAGGTCGCAGGTTCGGTCCCTGCCCGCGGCAAGCTATCTTTTCGTCCACTTTTCTTTCTTCACAATTACCTTACATTTACTACTAAAAACATCCCCTATACTTTCCTTGGCATTATTGTCTGTTAGTTCTCATTAATATAGGTTAACGCGATTACTTGCCCAACATGACGACTGTATAGGGTCGTTTTGCAAATGCGCTTCAAGCGCCAACTTGCCTCTGGTGTAGAATATTCGACTGCCACGCAGAGAGCCCTAGTTCAAATCCCATTCGACCCTGGATATTTTTTTCTCATTTTATTTTTTTTGTGTGTCTATCGGTTACCTTTTCATGCATACGGGATACGCCACCGACGGCGACGCCGCTCAACGCAGGAACAGGCGCGTAAGAGCTGCGCTATAAAAAAAAACGCTATAGTAATGCCATGTAGTGGGAGCAGTCTCGACCCATGTTGTATTGCGTGGCAGAATCGTATAATCACACCAGGCATCGAAACATGTGAAATGCGCAAGGACTGGGTGGTTTAAAGCTGCGCACCATTACAAAGTGTGCAGCTGCACTCGCGCGCTTGGCACCTTACGGATGTGTAGTGAGTACTTCGCAAATTTCCAAAACAAGGAATTAGGGCATAGTGGGCACTTCGCTCGCAACTTTACTTGCACTACGCATTCTAGCATAGGCATTCTAGGCATTCCAGTTTCAAACGGCCAATGTTATGCGCACAAACGTCCCTTTCCTCACGGCACGGTTGAAGGCGATGCGCAGATCGAGGGCCCGATTACGATATAGCGTTATAGTGTTCAAGGCGAAACTCAAGCGTCCTAGAAGCTTTTTTAATATACAGCATTTATTTCACCCTGCTTTAGTCTAAAATTTAGCGGCTATACGTAACGCCAGTCGAGCTGCCGTTATGTAGCTTTTATTGAAATTGAACGTTTTAAATACCTACATTATAAGCTGTGCTCGCACAGTAAAGAGCATAGCACACGAAAGCAACCCCGCTTTTGTAAGACTCGCAGTGATCAATCTTTGTTAATTGCACAGCCAAGCTAGTTTCATTATGAAGACGTCAGCCGCGAAACATTTTAATCAATATAATTGCACCGCTAAGCACTCGTTTCTGGAGGGTAGTGGCTCTACGGATGTCCGCGGGATAGCAGCCGAACACTCAGCCTTGGATATTGGAGCCCATCATGTCGATTTCGAGGCTTGCGCACTTGGAACGATAAAGGCTGTTCAGGTCTGAGCGAACCATTTCGACGCTACATTAAGGAAAAGCCCAGGTCAATGAAGTCCTGAGTGGGCTGCCTTCAGCAATCTTCCGTGTCTTCATCCAAATCTTTGGGAACTGTGGTGTGCTCTTTAAGGGTCTCCTTGAGGTCGCGAGACATCTTCGACATGTTATCCGTGAGTTTTGAGACGCAGTAACGCAGGTCCTCTTCCTCGGAGACGGACAGGCCTTCTCTCCTCTTCGGCACCGGTCTGGCGCCCAAGGCGCGCCGAAAGAGGTCCTGCACCTGGGTCATGTGATTCGACAGCTGGTTGACGCTCGCCACGAGAGACGCCATGGTGTCGGACTGCACGAGTCCTCCTGCGCCCTTGCCGCCGCCGGCAGCCCCAGACGACGGGTAAGAGGAGGACGGCTGCGACGAAGACCTGTCGATCTGGAAGCTCACGTTGGCCCGGTTCGCCATGCTGACACCTTCGCCGTTGTCTACCTGTGCCTCGGCACGGACTTGAATCGGCTGGCCAGCCGGGCTTCCCGCCCTGGACGACATCAGGACATCGAGTGGGTCAACGGGTCTCGCGATGGCCCGCGAGACATCTGCGAGATTGTGCGCGAGCCGGCCGACATTTTCCTCGAGAGGGATCAGCCTACGGAGCACGGGCGAAGGAAGTAAGTAAAAGGAGGGGCTTAAATGTCATTGCTATCTTTATTTTTTATCACTTAAACAGTGCACACGTGGGTGGCGTATGTACAGCCAGTTCCTCCTCCCCCTTTTCCTACGCTGTAGCTTTCCCGTCATGCTTAAAAAACAGCGTCAAAACGACGGAGAACACGCAGAAAACTTACAAAGCACGAGCGCTGTCACGGAACGAGCGCTGACAGGACAGCGCTCGTCCTGTGTCCTTTTTCTGGGTGTCCTCCGCCGTTTTTTGCACTGTTTTGAAGTATGCATCGATTCCAACTCACCAACCTCTCTAATTTACAGCCTTTCCGTATACGGCCTTTTGTTAAGCGAGCGATAACCCTCGCTTAGCAAAAGGCCGAACAACCGGTATCCAATAGTCCCACTATACATACAAGAAAATCGTATCAAAACCCGCACGTCGAAATATGTCGCACATCGAATATGTCACATGTAATGCAGGGGAGTACATGGTCTCTCATATCTAGTGTCCGGCGTAATGGGTGCTTAGGTGTTCGGCAGGCCTCGTTCCGTTAGCAATGACGAGGCTATTTTCCCTCTCACGCAATTCCTGCAGCCTGGATTTTAGCCGGGGACTAGACCTTTTGATTGCAGAATAAGTGCAGTTAACTGCACGACAGTTCAATATTTAATTACTCCGTAATCATAGTACGGTTGACTCGGCAGAAAATACACACCACTTCGTAAAATAGAAAACTATTGAAGGATTCACTAGAAAGGCACAATGCTCTGGCCACAGTATGAACAAACTTAGTACATGGGACTGAAGGGGATATCATCCAAGAAAGATACTCGGGAAAGAAGCATCTGTATAATAGCACAACATACCTATTCGCCATGGGAGCTCCGGCGTGCGGCGGGAAGGGGTTAGGCTTAAGAGCTTGAGTCAGCGCCTCCATCTGGGAGGCCAACTTGTTGAAGTAAATGCTCAGGTCTATGTGTTCGCGGACCGGTTCCGATGACAGGAGATCCGTCGACGACTGTTCCTTCAGCTGAGGCGGCGGCGCGTAAAGCTGCTGGAAGGGCGCCGGGTTGTGTAGCGCGTTGCTCACATTCTCCCGGTTGTACATGCCACCGATGATGCTGCTCGCCGCCACCTTGGTTGCGAACGCGTCCGCTGCCGATGCCTCGGCCAGAGGCACGCCGCTACCGACCACGCCGGCGGCCGCCATCAGTGTCGGCTCGTCGATCTTGGTGTACTCGGAGACTGAGCGCAGTTCCTGGAGCAGCATCTTCAGCAGCTGGGTCAAGCGCAGCATGTTACTCTCCCACACCCCCCAAATGGGGTCGTCCTCGTAGGGCCTGGGATGCGCGGGCTCCGGTTCCTCCGCCTTCGGCTTGGGAGGAGCCTTCGGCTTGGGCCTCCGAGATATGTGACTTGTCGTGGGAATTTTGGGGCCCTCGTCCGAGCCCAGCGAGGATACGGACTGGCGAGCGCTCAGCTCGCCGGCGTCCACCTTCTGCGTGGCCATGAACTGCGACGCCACCGAGACGGGCACCTGGACCGTGAGGAACTGGCTCGTCGAGCCCTTGCGTCCCGGCCCACCGGTCGCCACCTTGGAGTTCACGGAGAAGTCCTTCCCCATCTGAGGAGCGGCCGAGGCCCTTCGGCCTCCACCACCCTTGCCTCCCGATACCGACTGACGTACCACAAATCCCGGAGGACTGCTCGAGGCCGAAGGTGGCCTCGCGGGGCTCTGGCCGCGTTGGTAGATGTTGTCGACGATGTCCCTAAGCTGAAGTGACTGGCAACTTATCTGGCCCGCCAGGCGACAGATCTCCTCGCGTCGCGACGGGTTGTAAGCCATGGCTAACGCGATCCGGCAGCTATCGGGAAAGTTCCGACACTCTGCCTGGACGACGCGTGTGGCACTTTTACTCACCAAGTCGTGTGCACACGAAATTTTAGATGGCCAGCGGCAATTTAGGGCGGGGGCCTACCGAGCGTGGCCTCTCCTGTATTCTACAAGACAATCTTTTAGGCGCCCGTCATTTTCTTCGAGGCGGCAGCCCATTGATGATGATGATACCGATTTCTTTGAATCCGGCCCATGTGGATTGATTGACTACACCTTTAGACATGAAATTACTGCAGCTGCAACAGTGCTACCTTGAATACAATAAAGAAAATAAACAGACAGTCGATGTTCAATCTCGAGATAACTGAAGGTAAGTTGCAGTTGAAAAAACATTTGACACAAAGAAACATTAACAGTACCGGTACATCAATAGCACATCAACAGTACCGGGCAACGTGCTGGTTGTTTTTATAAGAGCACTGTAACTTTTCCTGCAACTGCGGCTATACTGTAAAGCTACAAACAGTGATTTCAGAGAGCGTTCACAAAAGTAAGGGGAAGGAATATGCGGGTGTATATCCATATGCCTGCATACCGGCGCATACGCATTATGGTGTTGGTTGGTTGGTTGGTTCCTCAGTACTTTGGCTCAACCCACTGCGGGGGATAGGCCATGAAGCGGACGGTGCTTTGCTTCGGAAACTAATTCACTTCGTGAAGGAAAAAGCTGAAATGAAATGTTTAGCCTTTACATATAAACTCGCAAGATTTAAAGAAGAGAAAAAAGAAGAAAAAAAAAACGCCTATATAGAAACAACAACAAGAACAATAAAAAAATATATATATTTATACAGTTGCATATAAGACAACTGAGGCTACATTCAACATTCAATTCTTTTGGATTCTCGTAAAAAATTAGAGACAGCGTTGAAAACGCTCCTGTGGCTAAAACCAAATATGGTTGCCCCAAATGAAAAGAATCACCGGAAGTGACAAATTCAAGCCCAACTTCCGCAGGGGTTCTTCTAGTAATCTTTTTTCTTTGTGTTTTAAATCTTCGGCACGTCAAAAAGAAGTGCTCCAGAGATTCCCTCTCATTACAGTGGAGGCATAACGGTGACTGAGCCAGACCCGACCTGTGAAGGTAAAAGTTCAGTGGTGGGACTCGACAGCGTAGCCTTGTAATTTGTATTTCTTCCTTCCTAGAAGGAAGGAAGTTCCTAGTTCCTAGTTCCTAGTTCCTAGTTCCTAGTTGAAGGAAGGAAGTTCCTAGTTCATTATGGTGTATTGATCATAAGAAAGCGCGTGTTGCTGAACTTTCTTCTTCGTCATCGGCAGTCAAGCCCATCTATTGTGTGTTCGACAAGTTCTAGATTACACTTGTCAACGGATAAATTTCCGAAAGACAGAAATTGATTGATTGATTGAAAACTTTATTGGAATATATACAAAGTGCTCTCGCTTGTTGGCTTCAGCACTGACATGTCTCGCTTGAAGACAACGACGACGAAGTGCGCGCGTGACTACACTGGCGCTGTGGCACGAGCGTGATTCTGGTGTCGAACGTTAGCCATATGTGACTCCAACGCCTAAGCTGCGCTTTTTAACGTGTTCATGTTTCCTTGTGTAAAATAAATCGTCGTACAGCCACAAGTGGCTGCACAGACGTAACAGTTGGCGACGAGAAAGACTCTGGACTCACCGGCACTTCACCGACGTTAAGGAACGGAACGAGATGGTGACGCCTGACTTTGGTCGGCTACCCAAATTCAGCTGCAGCTCCGGCTCCTGGAGATTCTGGTATGGGAGGCTACAGTTCTTCTTCGAGGCTAACGGCATCACGGACGCTTCCAAGAAACGTGCTCATCTGCTAACGTTATGCGGGGAACAGACTTACGACGTCGTCTGTGCCCTCGTTCAACCCAAGCAGCCCAACCAAGTGAGCTACGATGACATAGTCGAGATGCTCAAGGCGCACTTCGATCCACAGCCGTCTGAGGTCTTCTGCAGGGCACGCTTCCAACGTCGTGACCAACGGCATGGCGAAACGGTCAGTGATTACGTAACGGCGCTCAAGAAGCTAGCAGCAGATTGCAATTTTGGAACAAGCGTAGACGCTGCGGCGAATCCAACAATGCTGCCTCTTGATGTAATGCTGCGTGATCGTTTCGTTTGCGGTCTTCGGAACGAGCAGGTCCAGCAACGGCTGTTCGCAGAAAAGGACTTGACATTCAAGAGAGCCTTTGACATTGCACTGCGAGCTGAAAACGCCGTCGAAGATCAGAAAAACGTGAAAACGGAATTCAAAGAGATACACGAAGCCTGCACAAGTATCTGCAAGACAGAACATCAACGTCACTCGAGTGCCTCTGCCCAAAAGAAGAAACAACACTGTTGGCGTTGTGACGCGCAGCATAGTCCTGACACTTGCAAGTTTCAGACAGCTTCCTGCAACTACTGCAAGAAACGCGGACACGTTGAAAAGGCCTGCCTGAAAAAGCGGAAAGAGGCAAGAACAAACAAGAACAACAACATCGAATGTCCCCGACAAGGAACTTCGACAGTGGCCTCAGCACCAGTCACGACTCAACAGGATTCACCAGACGTGGCACTTTACGAGCTCAACACCTTAATCGACGCGTCCAGCACGCAGAAGGTCATGACTCAACTGCGCATACATGGCAAGACCTTGGAGTTCGAAGTCGACTCGGGTGCAGCTTGCACACTCATCAGTGAGGCCACGTTCAAAGCTACGTGGACAGATGACCCACCACAGCTTCAAACAGACAACATTCTCCTACGCACATGGTCAGGCCAGTCCCTCCGAGTTCTCGGATGTGCAACGTTGGATGTAGAGCACAAGAACAAGAATTTCACACTACCGCTTGTTGTCATCAAAGGAGCAGGTTGTAACCTCCTCGGACGAAACTGGTTTCCTCATCTGGGTATACAGATCACGGGCATCAAGGCCGTATCAGACGACAAACATGTTTCGAAACTTCTAGACAAGTACCAGTCTGTGTTCGACGAGGACATCTCAGGACACGTCGGTCCTGCGGTACAACTTGAACTCGTGGAAGGAGCAAAACCAAAGTTCCTAAAATCACGACCGGTTCCTTTCGCGCTGCGGTCAGCTGTAGAAGCTGGATTGGATCGACTGCAAAGTCAAGGCATAATCGAGCCTGCGCAGCATTCGGATTGGGCAACGCCTCTCGTACTTGTTCGCAAGAAAAACGGCTCGTTGCGAATATGCGGCGACTACCGTTGCACAGTGAACCAGGTATCGAAGGAGGCAGACTACCCACTTCCAACAACTGATGAAGTCCTTAGCCACTTGAGGGGAGGCAAAGTCTTCAGCACCCTGGATTTGGCACAGGCTTACCAACAACTTCACGTAACGCCAGAGACAGCAGAGATACTGACCCTGAACACGCTAAAAGGGCTTTACAAGGTGAAACGATTGCCTTTCGGAATCTCTGCAGCTCCAGCCATTTTTCAACGCTATATGGAGACTATGCTGTCTGGCATCACCGGCGTTTGCGCATACCTAGATGACGTGATTATCAGTGGAAAAGACGCCACGGAACACGCCGAGAGATTGGAAGAAGTTCTAAAGAGGCTACGCAATGGCAACCTTCGTCTCGGCAAAAACAAGTGCTGTTTTGCAGTGCGAGAAGTTTCTTTTCTGGGACACCGAATTGACGAGACAGGCGTCCACACCAACGAAGAGAAAGTTCGAGCAATAACGGAGGCTCCAGCACCAAACTGCAAGCAAGCACTTCAATCATTCCTTGGAATGCTGACTTTCTACGACAGGTTCTTGAAGAACAGGGCAACAATTGCCAGCTGTCTCTACCAGCTCCTGCAGAAGGACGCCACGTGGAGATGGGAGACAAAGCATCAAGAAGCATTCGATAAACTTAAGGGATTGCTTCTAGATCAGACCGTACTGGCACACTACGACGAACAGAAGGAGCTTCTCGTCTCATGCGACGCTTCACCGTATGGCATAGGAGCTGTTCTGTCTCAACGTGATGGCCAGAATAGAGAGGCGCCAATCGCTTTCGCATCTCGGACTCTAGGGACAGCGGAACGCAATTATGCTCAGTTGGACAGAGAAGGCCTTGCTGTAGTGTTCGCAGCACACAAGTTCCACAAGTATATTGCGGGAAGAAAGGTGACTTTCGTCACAGACCATCAACCGCTGCTCGGCATACTGGGTCCAGGGAAGCCAACGGCTCAAGTCCTCTCACCACGGATGACCAGATGGTGCATCAAGTTGTCGGCGTATGACTACAACATCGTCTACAGGCATGGCAAGAACCACCAAACGCGGACGCGTTGAGCCGATTGCCGCTACCAGAACGTCTCGATGAACCCTGGCCACCAGGCGACGTACTATTGTTCGAAGCTTTGTCGAGACCTCCGTTCACTGCTACAGAGATAGCACGTCTGACACAAGAAGACAGCATCCTGCAGAGGTTGTACAAGGCAGTGCAGGATGGCACAGTGGAGAAACTCACTGGAGATGAGTTCACTCCTTACCGACGACGAGCGACCGCACTAGCAATTCATCGCGAGTGCCTGACACTTGGTTCACGGGTGATCATACCGAGCTCAGCACGATCCCACGTTCTGGCACTTCTGCACGCTGGTCACCGAGGCATGGTAGCCATAAAGACGTGCGCAAGGAGCTACGTATGGTGGCCCGGAATCGACAAGGTGATCGAAGAAACGGTGCGACAGTGCCGTGAATGCCTTTCAACGCAGAAGAGCCAACCCAAAGCTCCTATCCCCTCCTGGGACCGTCCCAAGACACCATGGCACACGGTGCACGTTGACTTCGCGGGGCCACTACTCGGGCGCACCTACTTGGTTGTTGTGGATGCACACACAAAGTGGGTGGAAGTCCGGCACGTGACGCAAGCAACATCCGCGGTTGTCATCGATGTGCTACGAGGCATCTTTGCTACGTTTGGCATTCTCCGAAAGGTCGTCTCCGACAACGGAAAAGCCTTTATTTCGAACGAGATAAGGCAGTTCTATACGACAAATGGCATACAGGCTACAACATCACCAGCTTACCATCCTGCCACAAACGGCCAGGCAGAACGCTATGTGGCAGAGCTGAAAAGAGCACTCCTGAGGGATACAGACAAGTCAATACAGTGCCGACTTGCAAGATTCCTGTATCGGCAGCACACAACCATTCACACTGCTACAGGAATGTCACCTGCGAGAGCAATGTTTGGACGAGAGCTTCTATGTCCTCTCGATCTTCTAAAACGGGAGACGGAAATACACATCCCTGACAGCCAGGATACAATGACGAAATCCCGTCGTTTCGCAGTAGGAGAGAGAGTGCTCATCCGACAGTTTCTGAAAAAGCCAGATTGGATTGAAGGCGAAATACTGCGCCGCGTCGGACCACGATGCTGGCTTGTAAAAAGCAACCACGGAAAGGTTCGGCGTCACCTCAACCATATGAGGAAAACGAGCCAGACCGGACACACAACCCAATCACTGACAGATTGGAGCGTAGCAGATGATTTCTCGGACACAACGTCAGAAGAGACGCCGTCGAGTTCTGCTGATCAACGGCCTGACTCGCTCAACATGCAAAACAACCCTCCCTCGCAACCGTCGACCTCGACGTCACAAGCAGGAACCACCCGGAAACTGCGACCACCAGAGGTTAGGCGGCCTCCAGACCGCTATGGAGACTTCGTCTAAGGGGGGAAGAATTGACATGTCTCGCTTGAAGACAACGACGACGAAGTGCGCGCGTGACTACACTGGCGCTGTGGCACGAGCGTGATTCTGGTGTCGAACGTTAGCCATATGTGACTCCAACGCCTAAGCTGCGCTTTTTAACGTGTTCATGTTTCCTTGTGTAAAATAAATCGTCGTACAGCCACAAGTGGCTGCACAGACGTAACAAGCACCATGGTGTAAAAAAAATGGGAAAGAAAAGAAAAAAAAGGATAAAAACACTTATTGAAAATCAGTTCTGCGGAATCCTACAAGGTGCCGGAAGGGTTAAGAAAGGAAAAATAGACAACCACCCACTTGTAGCACGAAGCCACAAGGAAATCCATACCGATTTCTCAGAAATAAAGCCTCTCTCAATAAACTGCTTCAACACAATTTAAAAACAAAACAAAAAAGGTACAGTAATGGTACGATCACGAGTAATCGCAAGACCACCGCCGCGGCACACACTCATGCCCGTGATAACTGTGCAGCACACAAGCACTTCTGGTGCTTCCGCGCTACGGTTGTTCTAAAGTATGGCCAAGCTCTACGAGTACCGGCCTTGCACTGTGTCAGGTTGACTGACACAGTGCAAGGCCGGATCTATCTATCTATCTATCTATCTATCTATCTATCTATCTATCTATCTATCTATCTATCTATCTATCTATCTATCTATCTATCTATCTATCTATCTATCTATCTATCTATCTATCTATCTATCTATCTATCTATCTATCTATCTATCTATCTATCTATCTATCTATCTATCTATCTATCTATCTATCTATCTATCTATCTATCTATCTATCCTTTTTTTTTCTTTCGCTGTCGAGTACAACTTGATAGCATATAGTATACATATATATAATCATATCGTGGTTTTGGGACGTTAAACCCCAACAATTATTAATATTGATAGTAGGTACGAACTTCCGAAAGATGATTTTTCTTACCAGCTAAAATTTCTTCTTTTTTGTAACTCATATCTTTCGTAGAACTTTCAGTGCTTTTTTATGCTCCTTGAGCTTAGTCTGAGGAACATACATAATAAAGCGAGATGTTTCGTCCGCGAGCTTTGTGTTTACGAAACTCAAACTCGACGACGCGGTGCAAGACGACGTGTTCGATGAAGGAATGCGAGTCTCAAGATCGATGTGATCCTTTGGGGAGAACTGAAGTAGTTGTGCATTCACCACAGTGCGTGGCCCCCCCCCTGTGCATCCTAACGCACCCTAACATGCACACGCACGGACTCCCCTTTACGCACGCATACCACGGAGCTCGCCGCATTCTTGACAAGTTTCGTTCGAACGATATATGTGTAGGAATGCGTGGAAAACAAGAAAAGAAGCCGCGGAATTTTTTTTTACTCGACGTTAGGCCCGCGTTCATGGGTTCATGGTTCAATAGTTTGGTCTTCAAGCCTACTGTCTTCTGCATTCAGCTCTGCACGTATTTTTTCCTTGTAGGCCTGTTCACTATGTCTGACTGGCGCAGGATAGTCTTAAGTCGCTTTTGCGACTGACTGTTTTGCGATTGTGTGTGTTTTACATCCTAAAGCCACGATACCGTTATGAGAGACGCGGTAGTGGAGGGCTCCGCGAATTTCGTCCACCTGTGGTTCTTTAACGCGCACCTAAATCGAAGCACACGCACCTTCAGCATTTCGCCCCTATCGAAATGCGGCCGCCGCGGCAGGGATTCGATACCGAGACTTTTGGGTCAGCAGTAAAGCACCGTAACCGTCCCACCACCGCGGCGGGTGCTTTTCCGCTATTGAACTCAACCTAATTAAATAGGAAATCTCCACATTGTAATTATGGCGCACAGTACAACGTGTAATGAGGTGGTCGTAAAACGATTCTTGAAGGATATTCGTCTGACTTAATGCCCTCGATACGGCACACAGAGACTATCGCTTACTGCTGTGCTAACTAATGTTCACTCCAGACCATCGTGAGAGGAAAGCATTTTGGTAAGCCTACTTGGTATGTCATCAAGTCGCCCTTTGCTTCAATGATACGTCGGCATTGAAGCAGAGGGCGATAAAGCTGGACGGGCACTTCTCGAAGGCTAATTATATAGGTTCAATTTTATCACATCAAACTTATTGTTGTTTGGGTGCCAAGACAGTTCACTGTTAGCTACATGTCTACTAAATTCGTCTATAAGCCCTGAATAGGTTGCTGAAGCGTCGGAAAGATCCACTACAAATGGTGGTTGGGAACATCAAACTAACCCTATAGACATCATCAGCCGCGTGCGCGCGTACACAAGCACGACACGCTTGTGTGTTGCCGCGTGTGTGCACGAGTGTGCGTGCGTGAAAAGTGGTATACGGGGACGTACAAGCGCGGCAATTTATCCGAAATATCACATAGAAAGTATTCACAGTTCCCAATCTGCTAGCTGTTGTGCAAGCAAGCGCGAACGTACTGATGACGGGCAAATAACTCAGGCGTCGTGTCTTATGATCCCGGAGGAAGGAACGAAAGAACCGGTGATGAGGCAATCAGGCCTGCCTGAACGCACTTTCGCCATATTCAGCGGCCACCGATATCGGGAGAACTAGTGACTCGCCCACACGTGAAACCACAAATGTCGATAAAACCCGCACAGCTCTTCCTGCGCGTAGCGTATGCGTCTGTACAAACGCGGATCGGTGGGGCTTTAAGCGCCGATGTGTGGCTGCAAGCCCGTAATGAACGCCGCGCTATGCCCGTCCAAACCGCAATCGGAAAAGCGGTAGTGCATGTACACTCCCATGGCGAATCCCTTCAGTACCTTTTTGTTACTAGTTTCCTGACGTGCCAGTCCAGAGAAACAGATAGACGAAAGGAAATGGCAGGGACATTAACCAGTCCCGTCCTCGGCTAGTTACACTTCTATGCGAGGAGGAGAGTCGGTATTTTAGGTAGGAATAGAGAAGAAAGATAAGTTGGAAAAGACTACAAAAGGGCGGTTCACGTGAACACACACAGTACTCGCTAAGTGTTCACGAGCACTCGAAAGGCCTCGACTTTCCAGTTTAGGAAACACAATAGGGCCTTAGTCCTAATGTCTTTTCCTCCGAAAGCGTTTTCTCATGAAGGCGATGGGATCGTTTGACACTTCCAATGCCGCCAGCCTCAAACTTCGTTCACTGGAACCAATTTATGGGTCAATCGGTCTATTACTGTGCGACGGCAAAAAGAGCACGATGCCCGTGTAGTTGCAGTGAGAAAAAAGAGAATAAAATAAAGAAAGTAGGAGGGAGCATGTCTGCACACGCTTGCTCAAATTTCTTTGTAAAAGATTCTGCTTTTGCATTGTTCCGGACATACGTTTTATTTTAAGCCTGGCTTGCATGTCTCTCTTTAGGGCTGAGCTCAATTCGCGAAGGCGCTGCATGACGTTTATTACTCCGTTATTCTGTAGTGAAGAGCGGAGTTCGTTTACTGATAGCTCAGTACCGATTGGCATCAAGGCCTTATTGACTCATGTGAAGGTGGTCTTGAGCGAAAGCTTGACTTCGACTTCAAATCGTTCAAAAAGTCACATGACTATCCGCGCGCCCCGTGCCTCTAGCTCGAGGGGCGCGTTCACTTCCTGTTTGCGGCGTTCGCATGACTAAAAAGTTTTAATAAAGTGCGTTCACGTGGCTCGGCATACTGACGGCTACGCACAGCCTAATAAAACCAACAGAGAATCAAGCTAAGGAAGGTATATGGGATATTATTTGTATGTTTAGAGTAATTATGGCATAAAGAAAGAAAAAACCAAGAAAAAGATCTCCCGCTGGGAATCGAACCCACGACCTTGAGGCCGCAACGGCAAGCGCCCGACGCTAAACCGACTAAGCTACCTTGGCAAGGGCTGGGCACACCACGAATGCGCCTTATATCTTTCACACATTCTCTCTCGCACGGTGCTCTCTGCTGGTGGTGTAGGTAGGCGGGGCGGAGCGGGGCGGGGCGATGTCGCCGTCTGTGAGAGGTGAAAAGAAGTAAAGCGCCAGGATCGACACTTACTAGCGCTTACTCCGAGATTGCGCGCGATATCGGAGGTCATGGTTAAAGCGTCTCGATACCAGCGAGGGACACTGGCCGCACTGGCGTCGCCGAGGCACCCTAGACGACGCAGTTGCGTTCTTTGCCTTTCGCTTCGTGTTAGCGTGCGCCGGCTCATCGCAGCAGTACAGCTTCCACATGCACCAACGGGATTTCTCCACCGCCGACTACTTCGATTGCGAGGGCACCAACTAACAAAACTGCTGCAATACGCGTTGCAGAAAGGACACGATTTCGACGGCCGAATGTCGTGCCTTCGCGGAGCGAGACACAGGCCAGCGGGACGCACGCGTCTGCGGCTCAAGCTACGAACCTCTGCCTCCCGTGTTGCTGAAGTGCAGTGTGGTAGTGTGTGCATGAGCAAAGGCGTCAGTTACCCATTACTAGAAAGCGCACACCGCGTCGTTTGTCTCCTTAATTGACGACGTTTTGAAGAAATGCATATCGGGTACCAGTGTTGATTATGAGCTTGTTGATGTCATCTTTACGCGCAATTTACGATTCGCTGTGACCAAATATATGTTCACAACTTCAGCTAACACAACGGTTTAATCATGATCGTGGGCGTTAGTCGTCCCGATGGAGAGATGCCACTAGGCGTCAACATGGGTTCACCCACGTCAAACGGTGCTATAGCTGCCAAACACGAATAGACATTGTACAAGCTCTCATATATCACCACACAATAAGGAATACTTCTGTAAAGACACGTTTCCTTTCGTGTTATACCGATTCCTATGACGGAGGAATCAGCCATCTTTCTCCTTTTTTTATTTGGAGTATTGCGGCTGCCACACCGTACAACGCGGAAGGTTTGATTTTTTTTTCTGCGGCGATAGTTTTGTTGTCACCGTTCTACAGTTACGTCTCCTGGCGTCCGTCGTACGCATGCCAAAATGTTTCGATATAAGTTTGTAATAAAGCAAATTGCACAGTGCGCTAAGCGAATGTGCCTTATTTCACACATTGGGAGTAAGGCACACCAGAAAGAAGCGCTACAAAAATTTTGGGTAAGTGTAAACGCATTTTGCAAATGCTT
This sequence comes from Rhipicephalus sanguineus, assembly GCF_013339695.2. Classification (NCBI taxonomy): domain Eukaryota; kingdom Metazoa; phylum Arthropoda; class Arachnida; order Ixodida; family Ixodidae; genus Rhipicephalus; species Rhipicephalus sanguineus. Next base: position 9,289,106 of record NC_051185.1, on the reverse strand, counting down.
CCTGTTGCCTCTGAAGCTTCTTCTTGCGTTCACGAACATAATTAACACGACTTAACATGAAAATCATGAAACCATGTCATGTACAGCATGACTTACGTGCCGCGCTCATGGCGCGCTGGCGGCCGTTTCGCTAGCTTGATATACACCAAAATTGGTATCTTGCGACGAGACTGTGTGACGAACATAAATAACACTAGCTAATATGAAAATCATGACACGAATGTCGTGTACAGCATGACTTACGTGCCACGCTCATGGTGCGCTGGCGGCCGTTTCGCTAGCTTGGTCTACCCCGAATTCGGTAATATTGCGCGACGTGACTGTGTAACGAACATAAATAACATGAGTGGCACGCATTTTCCTCAATGACAGACAAGACGATGTATGCAGCTCTTTGCTGGCTGCTTCGTATTACATCGATTCCCACAATGCGTGGGATCTGGCGGCTTTTTTTTTCTACAGCGATGGTTGTTTAGTTGTCACTCTCTTTAAAGTTACATCTTCTGGCGTCCGTCGTACGCATACCAAAACGTTTCGCGATAAGTTTGTAATAAAGAAACTTGCATAGTGCGCTAAGCGAATGTGCCTTATTTCACGCATTGGGAGTAGGACAGCCCAGAGAGAAGCGTTACAAAAATTTTTCGTAAGTGAAAACTCATTTTGTAAATGCTTCCTGTTCCATCTAAAGCTTTTTCTTGTGTTCGCCTTTCCAAGTTCAAACATATACTTTTTTTGCATTCCTAGGGATCTTTTGTACATACAATAGCTGTGCCACCCTGCTTTATTCTCAAATTTAGCGGGTAGGTATAGGCCAAGGAGGTTAAACAAAAAATTGCTGGAGTGGCGACTATTGCGCAAGAGTGAAGCCATACCCACCACGAGATGGCGGCGGCGCCCGCCATCTTAGTAGGGGCACGATGAACCATCGGCGTTTGGCGACCGAAAGTCAGCGTTTTCCTCGCACGCTAGCCGAGTTTAATATGGCAAATTTTAGGGGTCAGATACTGCTCCAAGTGTGTCGTTGCGTTACTAGTTTTCGCAAATAAGCCTCAAAGTCATGGCAAATTTTATTGTAGATCAATCGCCCATACTCCTCTGGACGGGTTACTTTTGTCGGCAACAACGATCTTTTATTTCATAATTAACGTAGTATTTACACTAACAGATCAAAGCCATTTGATCTCTGAGTGGGCACCACCAGAAAAGAGCATGTTTCCGAGCTCTTTGGTGGGCAAAAGCTGGCTTCACTTTTGCTGGCAAGGCGTTGCGAGAGCTTCCACTCCAGAATATTTTTAAAACCTCCTTGGTATAGGCCCGAAGAGCTGCCATTCTGCAGCATTTATCATAATGGAACGTGTTTAAATACAAGCATTATAAGCTGTACTCGCACGGCAAATAGCGTTGCACACGTAAGGAGACCCCCTACTGTACAATTTGCACAATATGCGTTCAAGCTTTGCTAATTGCACAACGAAGCTTATTTCATTATGAAGACGTCAGCCGCGAAATATTTTAATCGACATAATCGCGCCGCTAACCACTCGTTGCTGGAGGGCAGTCGCTCTACGGAGGTCCGCGGGACAGCAGTCGAACACTCAGCCTCGGATATCGGAGCCCATCTTGCCAATTTAGAGGCTTCAGCTTCAGTGCTTATAACAACAAAGGCTATTCAGGTCAGCGAGCAGTTTCGGCGCTGCACTATGCAATACTCGGGTTAATAAAACCCGGAGATTTCTTCCCTCAGCAATCTTCCGTGTCTTCATCCAAATCGTCGACGAGCCGGCTCAGGGGCACTATATACGGTGTGCTCGTCGAGGGTCTTCTTCAGGTCGAGAGACATCTTCGCCATGTTGTCCGTGAGTTTGGAGACGTACGCAGTAGCGCAGGTCCTCTTCCTTGAAGATGGACAGGCCTTCTTTCCTCTTGGGCACCGGTCTGGTGCCCATGGCGCGCCGGAAGAGGTCCTGCACCTAGGTCATGTGATTCGTCAGCTGGTTGACGGTCGCCATGAGTGACGCCATAGTGTCGGACTGTACGAGTCCCCCCGCGCCCTTGCCGCCGCTGGCAGCCGAAGACAACGGATGCGAGGTGGGCGGGTGCGAAGACGTGGACCTGTCGATCTGGAAGCTCACGTTGGCCCGGATCGCCATGCTGACGCCCTCGCCGTTGTCCACCTGCGCCTCGGCACGGACTTGCATCGGCTGACCAACCAGGCTTCCGGTCCTGGACGACATCAGGATATCGAGTTGGTCAGCGGCTCTCACGATGGCCCTCGTGACATCCGCGAGATTGTGCGCGAGCCGGCCGACATTTACCTCGAAGGGGATCGGCCTACGGAGCAAGGACGAAGGAAATAAATAAAAGGAGGGGCATAGATGTCTTTGTTATGTTTATTTTTTATCTTCTAGACAGTGCACACGTGAGTCGCGTATGTAACGCCAATTCCTCCTCCTCTGCGCTGTATTTTTTTCGGAAGACTTGAAAAACCAATGCGAGAACGACGAATAACACACAGAAAAGCGACACCGTACGAGCGCGGTCACACGATGAGCGTGACACAGGACAGCGCTCTTGTGTCCTTTTTTTGTCCTGTGTTCGCGCTGGTTTTTTTAATTACGCATCGACTTCCTACCCGCCCAACTTTCTACCTTACAGTCTTTCTGGATACGGCAGTCTTTCCGGATAACCCTAACTTAACAAAAGGCCGATTCAATATTTCCACTAGGAATATACGAAAATCGCATAAAAAGCCGTTCGTCGCAACATGTCACATATCGAGAATTGCCTGTATAATACTTGGGAGCGTACGACCTCTTATATCCCTAGTGCCTAGCGTACCGCAGTGCTGGGGTGTTCAACATGGCTTGTGCCGTTAGCAATGCCAAGGCTATTTTCTCCTCTCAGGTAATTCCTCCAGCCATACATGAAGTTGTGCATTGGCTTTTAGCCGGGGGCTCGATGTTTTGTTGGAAGAAACAGTGCAGTTGACTACACGATAGATCAGTATATGATTACTCCGTAATTATGGTACAGTCCACTCGGCACAAGATCCGCAATGCTTCACGAAATGGACAACAAAAGAAGGCACCACTAGAAGCTAGGGCACAATGCTCTAGGGACAATATGAATAAACTTAGTACAGGTGACTGAAGGCGATGTAATCGAAAAAACATACTCGGAATAAAAGTGTCTATATTGACAATATTATAGAAAAACGTACCTATTATCCAGGGGAGCTCCGGCGTGCGGCGGCAAGGGGTTAGGCTTAAGTGCTTGCGTCAGCGCCTCCATCTGGGAGGCCAGCTTGTTGAAGTAAATGCTCAGGTCTATGTGTTCGCGGACCGGTTCCGACGACAGATGATCTGTCGACGACTCTTCCTGCAGCTGACACGGCGGCGCGTAAAGCTGTTGCGCTGGGTTGTGTAGCGTGTTCCTCGCGTTCTCCCGGTTGTACATGCCACCGATGATGCTGCTCGCCGCCATCTTAGTGGCGAACGCGTCCGCCACCGATGCCTCGGCCAGACGCACGCCTCTACCGACCACGCCGACGGTCGCCATCAGCGTCGGTTCGTCGATCTTGTTATACTCGGAGACGGAGCGCAGTTCCGGCAGCAGCATCTTCAGCAGCTGGGTCAAGTGCAGCATGTTACTCGCCCACACGTCCCAAATGGGATTGTCGTCGTAGGGCCGCGGATTCGCGGGCTTTGGTTCCTCCGCCTTCGGCTTGAGAGGAGGCCGAGATATGGGACACGTCGTGGGAATCCTGAGGCCCTCGTCGGAGCCCAACGAGGACACGGACTGGTGAACGCTCAGCTCGCCAGCGTCCAGTTTCTGCGTGGACATGAACTGCGACGCCGTAGAGACGGTCACCTGGACCGTTAGGAACTGGCTCGTCGAGCCTTTGCGTCCCGGACCACCGGTCGTCAACTTGGCGTTCACGGAGAAATTCTTCCCCATCAAAGGACTGGCCGAGGCCCTCCTGCCGCCGCCACCTTTGCCTCCGGAGGCCGACTTATGCACCGTGAATCCCGGAGGACTGCTCGGGGCAGCCGAGGGAGGCCTAACTGGGCTCTGGCCGCGCTGGTAGATGCTGTCGACGACGTCCCTGAGCTGAAGAGACTGGCAACTGATGTGGCCCGCCAGGCGACAGATCTCCTCGCTTCGCGATGGATTGAAAGACATGGCTAGCTCGATTCGACAACTATCGGGAAAGTTCCGACACTCTGCCCTGGCGATGCGTGTCGCACTTTTACTCACCACGTTGTGTGCACGCAAAATTTGAGGTGGTCAGCAGCAATCTAGGGCGCAGGCCTCCCGAGCGTAGCCCTTCCTGCATTCCGTAAGAGTCTTGTTCTTGTTCTTATTCACCTATACCTGTGGCTCACACCCACTGTGTGGGATTACCCAAGAACATAGTGGCTTTATAAAATGGTGAGAGAATCATCCATGTTCGAAACAATGACATACAACAGTTACGCAAGAACATACATAAAGCGTGGTTGACCCACCACCATCACCGAAACAAAAAATTCTGGCTACGCCCCTGCTTTGAGCAACACACACTTTAGCCACCGCCGAGCTGCTACATAGAGTAGTTGCAGTGCTTGCCACCATTAATTATGTAAGTTAGCGTAGGAGACAATTAGCGGCTTCAGAAGCCATTGCGTTTCGTGCAGCATGGTCCATGGTTAAATTGGGAACACGTGTCATCGTTACATGAGCGACCTTCCCCCGTGTTTCATGTCCGCGGACACCGATTCTGCGACATCAGTGCTACGACATCGGCCAGGAACGGAGTATATACTTAAGGGCAATAACGATATTGAGACGTAACTGTAGAAACATAATGACAAGAATGGGTCATACCGAAATTGTCAGGAAGGGCAGCTGAGTAGTGCGGCTTTCAGGGCCAGTTGGTACGTGATCGGGTGTAGGTTCCAGCAAGGTACAGACGCGAGCACATAGAAAAATGGAACGCACAGGACAAATGCTGGACTCCAACTGAACTTTATTAGAAACGCATTTTGTAGAACTCCGCCACGCATGCGTAGAGAACCAAATCCGGTCGTCATCGCAATCCGCTCCCAACTTGTACAGGAGGGATTTTGCGAAGTGCGGTTGCCGACCAAATTTTGCCAGTATTTCGATTGTGGCGAGAGAGAGTAGCCGACAAGAAAGAAAAGATAAGAAGCTTTACATATCAGAAAGTTGGGCGCTCCGTTATCTGTGAATGAAACCTCGGTCTGTCTCACCGATAAAGAACTTGAATTCTTGAGATATCTCTGTTACCAGGCATTGCACGCCTTCAGCCCTGTTAAAAAATAGGGGGAGGGGGACTTAGTCTCTGCACCATTTTTAGTGCATTTGGTTCTTTACGCATGCTTGACAGGGTTCTACAGAATAATTATCTAATAAACTTCGATTGCAAGTCCAGCGCTTGTCTTGTGCGTTTCTTTTTTCCATGTGCTCGCGTCTGTACCTTACTGGGACCTTCAGAGTGTCCCCAAGGAGGGTGCATATCCCTTAGAAAAAAAATTTAGAAATTATTGAAACACCACTAGTCAATATTGACACGGTGCATTGAAAACAATTGTCCGTCCATTGAAGTATCATGGAGCACGCTGTTGACACCTATCGAAAATTGGCCATCGAAATTTTACTGCAATTTCATTGGAGAAGGTGTTGATTCGTAGTATATTTATTATTGAAAGTACATTGAGCATTGAGAATCTATAGGAACACACGCAATGACCTAAGTTGTCCACATTTCCTTCCTGCATCGTTGTCCACCAGACACATATCTAGTGGCACATATCCAATGCCACTGAATGCTATTGTCCTGCTTGTATTTAAAGCAGGTATGTATTTTTTTAAAGACGATAGTCTTTCTTGGGGAACTTAAACGCAGAAATTTTGGTCTGTCTTTCTGTCTGTCTTTCTGTTTGTCGGCACGTCACTCGATTCAGCCACTCGGCCAAAGTTGAACTACTTGCCCAAGGGCCAGCCGTCTTGAACTGGTACGGCTGTTCATACTTGTGAACGTTGTCGATCAAAAAGTAAATATCATGCATATCTGAGGTGCAACATCACTAGGTAATTATTAGGTGGCGTGTTCCTTTAATAGAAAATGCATACATACGTAATTTTAAGGACCCTAGTTTCTTAAGCTGCGCTGAAAATGCATAAGAATGGAAGCTTGAGCGAGTTGGTATGCGTTCATCTTTGTTGAAACAGCGCTCACTAGACGACGACGAAGTAAAAGAAGGCACAGGACAGGCGCTGCCTGTCCTGTGCCTTCTTTTACTTCGTCGTCGTAGTGAGCGCTGTTTCAACAAAGCTGAAAATGCGACTGCGCTGAAATTTGCCTTCCTCCGTGCCCTTCGCACGAGCTCATTGTTGTGTTTCGGTTTCGGTTCTGTATTGCACTGTACGAATGCCATGGGTTGGTGTTGAAAAACTTTAGTTTTGAGAAGGCCAAGAAGGTGAAAAAAATATTTAAAAAATGAAAAAGCAGCGTTGTGGGCGGCCTTCAGGCTGCCGGTTGTGGGCGCCGCTCTGGCGTTCCTGTTTTACCCAGGCGACGTGTAAATAAAAGAGTGTGTGGAGAGTACTCGTTGAGTGCGGACGTTTCTCTGCTTCAGCGCTTCGCGCCAAACCGCGTTTTCGGGCTGGCTGGCGTCCCCGCCGGTCGCGTTGGTCACCGCCGGTCTTCGCCTGCTGCTGCGCCGGGACTACCAGCACGCAACACAGCACTCATGTTTCCCGACGTATTGCCAGATGGCGTCCGTATCTCACACAGCGCCTCTTCTATCGTCTTTACACGACATTTGCAGCGAAGCACGCAGATACGCGGCCAATTTTTTGCTGTTTGTCTCAAGAACGGTCACTTGCCCACTGACCCAAGTCCGTGATGCATTACCGATTAGCGGCACACGAAATTATAATTACTATCCTACTATTTCTGTCATTGCAATAGATAAGCGCAGGAGCTTCTATAGGAAACGGGGAATGGAGACGAGAAGCTGCGCACGTGAAAATAATTTTTTATGGTCATCGAGTTATCCAAAGAAAACTTGTTCCGATTAGGTGTGCTTTCACGCTCGAAACGTTCGCAACTTTGCAGTAAAGTATTGCAGGGCTTTCCGATTTTGGGAGCAACGTCTCCACAGACCGTCAGCTGGCCGCGTGCATCTCCAGTAATGTACAAAGAAACGTGGCGGGGTTTTTTTGTTTGTATTTTTTTTTCAAGAACCAAATGCACTTTAACTGAAACTGAGAAAAACGCACCTTTTTTCCTACAGACGATATGATCTGGCCTGCTCCAACAATGTTTTGCCAGTGTGTTCCTGTCCCCTAAATACCTCAAATCTATATTGCGACTAAAATCTATATAGCTCACTATATATATCGTCGGTATTCAGGAGGAAAATTTGTACCTCGCTCTTATTGATTGGAACATTTCGTTTTGGCTTGAATTAGCTCGTAAAAGAAGTTAAAACGATTCCAATGTTCGGTATGGAAATATTTTGCGATAAAATTAACCTCATCCTTGTGCTTTCGTCGGTGCCGTCCTTCGTCACATGGGCGTAAAGGCGATGACTAGACTTGGCGCGCGAGTGGTCCTTCCTGGCAAAAGGCGCACAATTCTGGATTGTCGGCAGCGTTTTCTTGTTCTTGGCATCTACTGAAGGCCAGAAAAGTGCTCCAGCTCTTCTTCTTCTTCTGAGCTCGTTTTATGTCTTGCCATTTCGGATCACTTCTTCTTTAAGGAATAGATCGGTGCCCAATATCTTCAATTCATATGTCCTTTATTTCAAAGATACGGTCTTGGAGAGGAAGGAGGACATGATACTGTAGTGCTAGACTCGAAAAGAAACACTAAAAGGCAAAAAAGGTAGGAAAGTCGGCCTCTTACTCTTTATATTCGAGTTTTACTCTACAACATCATGTCCTTCAGTAAGAGCCAATTCGCCCTAGAAAAACTAATTGTGGAACGTAAACACGTATCAACAAGTTCTCCTGAGGCACTCCGGGAGCGGTGGCGGCTAGTGCTGCTCAGCTCGGAGGTCGAAGACCAAAGATGGGCTATCCAGCAGGCCAGGGAGGCTATAGGGAGACAAGGTCTCCTGGTGTCTACCAGTGCGGTCTAGCCCGGGCCACAAACGTGCCGGATCTTGTAATAAAGTTTATTCACTCCCTCACTCACGTAAACACGATAGCGAAGCAACTAGGACACAAATGAAACAGATTGGATGAGACCATGTTGGTTGTTTTGGTCACGATTGTTGACGCGGCGCTGGTTTAATGAATGTGGCTCAGTTTGATTAAAACAGATACCGGGTTTCGCTCACTTTTGATTAGAAACTGCCATTTTGAGTTCACGTTACAACCAGGAATTGCCGCATTTTGATGCCAACTGTTTTAGAAGTTAAATATACTTCGGCGCGCTCTAACGCTCCCGTGAAACTTAGCTAAGTTTCGGCTTCTGCATTTGGCTCTTTTTGAAAAAAAAAATGCCACAAATTATTGTGCAGTTTTTGTGGCGAGAAGACGTGCTTTGCATGGTGCCGGGAAACAATGACTACGCTTGCAAGAAGTCGCTCACCGGCGCCGTAGGTGACGTTGTTGTTGTCATTGCATTGCCGTTATTTGCTATTGTTTCTGTCACAGTCGTTGTTTTACTTGTGCTGTTGTTGTTGTTGTTGTTGTTGTTGTTGTTGTTGTTGTTGTTGTCACCCTTGTTGTTGTGACCATTGTTGTTGTTGTTGTTGTTGTTGTTGTATTGATGCTGGTGTTGTTGCTGTTATAATTGTTGTTACAACTATATATCGCCATCATCGCCATTGTTCTTGTTGCTGCTGTTGTTTTCCTGCCACTTGATGCACTATTTTAGCTGTAAATAATAGCAGTACAGCTAGACTCTCTTCAGTACCGTATGCGAGTACAAATACAACGAAATGCGAAATTTCTTAGCTCAGTTGAACGCACATACAGAAAAATATTTACATGGTATACCGAGTTGAATACCAAGTACGTTCTCATTTCTAGACGAAATGCATTGCATTATCACGCTCTTCATTCGATAACGCCAGCTGACGCTTCTACTCTGTGTTCACATTATTTTGAATAAGACCCCAGGCTTAACTCGCTCTCAGTGGTAAAACTGATTTGTCGTAGGCAGCTGGAAATCCGTTGTGGAACAAGAGCACCAACAACCTTGGCATCATCATGACAAGCGGCTTGTGGAAGGACATTCGGGCGTGCTTCTGCGTCATTATCTATCTATCTATCTATCTATCTATCTATCTATCTATCTATCTATCTATCTATCTATCTATCTATCTATCTATCTATCTATCTATCTATCTATCTATCTATCTATCTATCTATCTATCTATCTATCTATCTATCTATCTATCTATCTATCTATCTATCTATCTATCTATCTATCTATCCGCCTACGTCTGGACGCGATCAGTGCATGAATAACACGATTCAATGGTCATGACATGAATAACGCAAAATGCCTGTCGCGTGCGCCATGAAACCATTTGTCTCAGTCACGTGTGGCACATACCCGCATACCACAGCTCACGTCTTGCGGATATGGCCCACAGTGATTCACAGTCTCAATCAACACAGTAACAGCGAACATACACATTGAAAATTCTGGCAGATACCACGCATTGTGAGAATTGATATCACGATCACCCTCTGAGTATAACAGCTGTGGTGCAGCGTCACTTGTGTTTGTAGCGTTGCCTACCCGCTCTTGCAACACTTCGTAATTAGCTATATTGATAAATAAATTAATGTCGAAATATATAGATAAATAAAAAATTATTACATAAATAATGTTCACCACATACAATTGCCCGTAGGTCGGAGCTCGTGCACACGAACAGCTGGCACGTGGTCCCTAGACATTCCATTTCATTGATGCCATGCACACGGTCCGCCATAACGACGCAGTGTTCTCTTCATTTCTATACGAGGCATGGCGTTAGCCTCATGCTGACCGAGGATGATGTCAGATTGATCGACAACCGCTTTGTAGGCAAGACTACCTGGGCCACATACGCCCAGGTAGTCTACGAATACGATAAGCGCCATCCACTGATGTTGGTCTGCGTAGCACTATCCAGGGCCACCAGTCTCGATGGCCTATAGGTCACCGACGCAAAGGGTGACTTCAGGTTCCGACATGTCGCCGGCTCTACCGACACCATTTGTCGACGAAACGACCGAGGCATACACGATTTCCAACAGCTGTACTATACCTCATACTTCACTTCAGATAGACCCCTCATTGACGCGATCACGAACGGATTCGAAATAAGTCCTGTCCAGCTGCTGGTGCTCAACGATCACGGTGATGATGACATTGTTCAAGAACCATCAAGAACCCCTTCTACACACGCGCACAGGTTAGCAAAACGTGCGTGCGTACTTCGTCATAATGGACAAGTATATGCACAACATATCAGCTGGTGTTGGTAATAACCATGTTGCTGTTGGCAGCGTTACCCAACTGTAAACTGGTTATATAACGCATATGCGGCTCTTTAACATGTGTGTGTTAAAATGTGTGCATATTAGCGTCATTTCGTCATTTTGTTAATATACAGCTGTTATTTCACCCTCTTTTACTCTAAAATTTAGCGCCTAGGTAACGTCAGTGGAGCTGCCGTTACGTAGCTTTTATCCATTATAAGTTGTGCTCACACGGCAAAAAGCATAGCACATGTAAGCAATCCCGCTACTGTACAACTCGCAGTGATCAATCTTGGTTAATTGCTCTGCCAAGCTCATTTCATAATAGACATCAGCCGCGAAACATTTTAATCAACATAATTGCACCGCTAACCACTCGTTGCTAGAGGGTAGTGGCTCTACGGATGTCCGCGGCAACACTCAGCCTCGGATATCGCAGCCTATTTAGTCGATTTCGAGGCTTACGCACTAAGAACAATAAAGATTGTTCTGGTATGACCGCGCCCAACATTATGCAAAACTCAGGCCAATGAAGTCCTGACTGGGCTGCCTTCAGCAATCTTCCGTGTCTTCATCCAAATCGTCGGGCACTGCGGTGTGCTCGTCCAGGGTCTTCTTGAGGTCGCGAGCCATTTCGGCCATGTTGTCCGTGAGTTTTGAGACGCAATAACGCAGGTCCTCCTCTTCAGCGATGGACAGGCGTTCTCTCTTCTTGGGCATCGGTATGGCGTTCATGGCGCGCCGGAACAGCTGCTGCACCTGGGTCAAGTGATTCGACAGTTGGTTGATGCTCGCCACGAGCGACGCCATGGTCTTGGACTCTACGACTCCTCCTGCGCCCTTGCTGCCGCCGGGAGCCGGAGACGACGGCCGCGGGGAGGACGGGTGCGACGAAGACCTGTCGATCTGGAAGATCACGTTGGCCCGGTTCACCATGCTGACGCCTTCGCCATTGTCTAGCTGCGCCTCGGCACGGACTTGCATCGGCTGACCAGCCGGGCTTCCCGCCCTGGACGACATCAGGATATCGAGTGGATCAACGGGTCTCGCGATAGCCCGCGAGACATCCGCGAGATTGTGCGCGAGCCGGCCGACATATTCCTCAATGAGAGGCTGGGTCCGAGCTAGTTGGTACGCTTAACGGTTTCATAATGACATTTTCCTCGAGAGGGATCAGCTTACGCAGCATGGACAAAGGAAATAAATAAAAGGAAGGGTCTAAATATCGTTTCTATTTTTATTTTTTATCTTTTAGTTAGCGCACACGTGGGTCGCGTATGTACCGCCAATTCCTCCTCCTGCTTTTCTGCGCTGTAGCTTTTCCGACATACTTAAAAAACCAGCGCCAAAACTACGGAGAACACACAGAAAACTTACAGTGCTCGTCCTGTGTCCTCGTTCTGGGTGTCCTCCGCCGTTTTCGCGCTGGTTTTAAGTATGCATCGATTCCAACTCACCCACCTCTCTCATTTACAGCCTTTCCGTATACAGCTTTTTGTTAAGCGAGCGACAACCTTCGCTTAGCAAAAGGCCGAACAACCGGTATCCAATAATCCCTTTAGACATAAGAAAATCATATCAAATCCCGCACGTCGAAATATGCCGCACATCGAAAATGTCACGTGTAATGCAGGGGAGTACATGGTCTTTCATATATCTAGTGTCCAGCATAACGTAGCGCCTATAGGTGTTCGACATGCCTGGCTCTGTTAGTAATGACGAGGATATTTTTTCTCACGCAATTCTTGCAGCCTGGCTTTTAGCCGGGGTCTAGATGTTTTGTTTGAAGAAACAGTGCAGTTAACTGCACGACAGTTCAATACGCAAATACTCCGTAATCATAGCAGAGGCGTAGCCAGAAATTTTTACAGCGAAAGCTGTTATGAGATCACAACAAGGGCCGTTTTTGGTGTCGTAGTTGTCCGCCGCCGCCGCCGTCGGTGTCCGTAACCACTATCGCTCGAAATAAGAAAAAAAAATCAAATAAAAAATGTCAGGGTTGGAACGAGGTTCGAACCTGGGCCCCCTGCGTGGGAGCCCAGTGTTCTACCGCAAAGCTATGGCGGTTTTTTTTTTCCTTTATTGTAAAGCTATGGCGGTGCTTGAAACTGCTTTCCAAAGAGACCTTATACAGGCTTCATCTCAGGACAAAACCACATTAACATATGTAATGTAGTGTGTTCGAAGAGTAAAATAACAGCCAGGTGTCACACAAAACCGAATTCTGTAACCAGGCGTCATACAATGCGAATTGCGCGACGAGCGGGCTGTTGAATGCTTCCAACCCATTACAAAGGACTCTGCCATATTTCTTCATCGTCCTCAACAACAGCATCAGCAAAGTGCACATAATTACTTACAGGTGTTTAGCGGGTACCACGGTTCTCCACAGAATGACGAAAAATTTCATATTGGCTGCTTCCTTAGTTCACAAAAATTATGATTTATAGCGTAGTGGGTTCCTCGCAAGTGCACTTCTATTGGTTGCCAAGGAAGCCCATAAGGCTCCCATGGTCCATTTCCTCAGGGTCTCAATAAAGTTAATCTTCTCTCTCACTCTCTCTCTTTGTCGCGTTAACGTGCGTTATAAAGCACGGTGGCAGAGTTAAATAAGGACCGGGCGTCACACAATGCGAATTACGTAACTAGGGGGTCGTTTAAAGCTTCCAACCCATTACAAAGGGTTCAGTCATAATTCTTCATCGTCATCAACTGTCGCTTTAACAAAGTGCACATAACGCCTTACAGCTAATCCCTCGCTTCTCCGCAGAATGACGAATAATGTCGGGGTGGCCGCTTCCCAGCTTCACAAAAATTTTGATTTGTGGCGTAGTGTGTACGTTGCTAGTGTACTTGTATTAGTTGCCACAAGAGAGTTTATAACGGGCTCTAGAAATGCCGCTCTTCCAGTTTCGCTGTGACTGTGCTGCGCTTTCTGCGCAGCCTGACGTTTTTTTTTTTTTTTTTCGGGGGGGGGGGAGCATATCCTTCATCCAAAGTGGGGGTCGGGCAGGCAAATGTGATGGAGTGCCCCCCCCCCCCCCGTCTACGTCACTGAATCATAGTACGGTCGACTCGGCAGAAGATCCACAGAACTAAAGAAGGCTTCACTAGAAAGGCACAATGCTCTGGGGACAGTATGAACAAACTTAGTACATGTGACTGAAGGGGATATCATCCAAGAAAGATACTCGGGAAAGAATACCTATTCGCCGTGGGCGCTCCGGCGTTCTCCGGATAGGCGTTTGCCTTAAGAGCTTGTGTCAGCGCCTCCATCTGGGAGGCCAGCTTGTCGAAGTAAATGCTCAGGTCTGTGTGTTCGCGGACCGGTTCCGGCGACATAGGATACGGCGACGACTGTTTCATCACCTGAGGCGGCGGCGCATAAAGCTGCTGGAAGGGCGCCGGGTTGCGTAGCGCGTTGCTCACATTCTCCCGGTTGTACATGCCCCCGATGATGCTGCTCGCCGCCAACTTGGTTGCGAACGCATCCGCCGCCGATGCCTCGGCCAGAGGCACGCCGCTCCCGACCACGCCGGCGGCCCCCATCAGCGTCGGCTCGTCGATCTTTGTATACTCGGAGACTGAACGCAGTTCCTGGAGCAGCATCTTCAGCAGCTGGGTCAAGCGCAGCATGTTACTCTCCCACGCACCCCAAATGGGGTCGTCCTCGTAGGGCCTGGGATGCGTGGGCTCCAGTTCCTCCGCCTTGGGCTTGGGAGGAGCCTTCGGCTTGGACCTCCGAGATATGTGACTTGTCGTAGGAATCTTGGGTCCCTCGTCCGAGCCCAGCGAGGACACGGACTGGCAAGCGCTCAGCTCGGCGGCGTCCATCTTCTGCGTGGCCATGAACTGCGACGCCACCGAGACGGGCACCTGGACCGTGAGGAACTGGCTCGTCGAGCCCTTGCGTCCCGGCCCACCGGTCGTCACCTTGGCGTTCACGGAGAAGTCCTTCCCCATCAGAGGAGCGGCCGAGGCCCTTCGGCCTCCGCCACCCTTGCCTCCCGATACCGACCGACGCACCACAAATCCCGGAGCCGAGGGGGGCCTTGTGGGGCTCTGGCCGCGCTGGTAGATGTTGTCGACGATGTCCCTGAGCTGAAGAGACTGGCAACTGATCTGTCCCGCCAGGCGACAGATCTCCTCGCGTCGCGACGGGTCGTAAGCCATGGCTCACTCGATTCGACAGCTATCGGGTAAGTTCCGACACTCTGTCTGGACGACGCGTGTCGCACTTTTACTAACACGTCGTGTGCACACGAAATTTGAGGTGGCCAGCAGCAATTTAGGGCGGGGGCCCCCCGAGCGTGGCCCCTCCTGTGTACTTCAAGAATCTTTTAGGCACCCGTCATTCTCTTCGAGGCGCGAGCCCGTTGATGATTATGATGTCGATTTCTTTGAACCCGACAGATTGAACCCCACGTGGATTAATTGACCACATCTCTAGACATGAAATTACTGCAGCTGCAACAGTGTCACTACACTGAACACATTAAAGAAAATGAACAGACAGCCGGTCTTCAATCACGAGATAACTAAAGGTAAGTTGCAATTGAAGAACATTTGACAGAAATGAACATCAGCAGTACCGGTATTCCTAGTAAGGGCAAATTGTAGATGTTTTTATCATAGCATTGTAACTGTTCCTGTAGTTGCGGCTAAACTGTAAAGCTACGAACAATGGTTTCAAACAGTCTTCGAAAAAGCAAGATGAGGGAACACGGATTCTTGGCGGGCCAGTTGGTACATACTGAGCGTGAAACAGCGCGCCGAGACGGGACAGAAAACGAAAAGAAGCACACATACACAGCGCTGTGTATATGTGCTTCTTTTCGTTTTCTGTCCCGTCTCGGCACGCTGTTTGACGCTAAATATGAAGGATATGTGGATGTATATCCATAGGCCTACAGCGGCACATACCAGGCCCGTAGCCAGGAGGGGCGGATCTAGGGGCCCGGGCACCCCCCCCCCCGAAATTTTGGTGAAATACGTGTTTTTACCAAAAATAAATAATAAAAATAGGTGTCTTTCTCAAATAGTGAAGGTTTCCAGCACGTGCACCCCCCCCCCCCCGCCCCCCGGAAAAAAATTCCCGGCTACGGGCCTGGCACATACACATTATGGTGTATTGACCATGAAGAAAGCGCGTGTTGTAACCTCTGCCGTATGGCTCATACCCACTCTGGGAGATTGGCCAAGAATTGATCTTACGAATTTTTAAAGGTATTTTGACTATTGATAGAAAAAAGAAAAAATAAAGAAAAATAAAGACGTACGTAAAAAAGAAAGAGTGTAATAATTGTTTTTGAGCCATTCAGATCAGACACTTTAATATTTATACCGAATAGAAATAACAACAACAACAACAACAACAATAATAATAATAATGATAATAATAATAATAATAATAATAATAATAATAATAATAATAATAATAATAATAATAATAATAATAATAATAATAATAATAATAAAATGCTTGCTTTTTTTCTTTTTCTTAATTAAGTCATTACTATTATAAGAATACTTGTACAAGTAGGAAATTAAAGTCATATTCCTTTTGTTTCGTGAAGGTAACTACGAACGGCATCAAACGCGTTCTTTATAGCTGAAGCCCAGAGCTGAAGCACCGAAGGTAAGTACATTGTCAATTGTGAAGTTCAACCCCAGGTTAGCGATGGGATAACAAGAAGTATTTTTCTTACGGTAATCTGTATCGCCGACATGACAAAAAATAGTGCTCTTTTGATTCTATTTCTAAAAAAGTGACAAGGGGGCGACATCGCCAGACCAGCCCTGTGTGAATAAAGATTTAACGGGGGCACACAACATCGCAATCTAGTTACTATGACTTCCACTTGTCTAACAGGACACCACTGGATTTTCCACGGAAATTTTAAATGACCAAATTCTGTCGATGATGTTATTAATTCTATGGCGTCTGCACGAAGTGGAAATTTCCTATATCTGATCGCAGTTATACTGGCCACTACAGGAAGGACTGAAAGTATTGGACCATTCAATGCAGCTAGCGTTAGTGAATCAGCCATTTCGTTTAATTCTAATCCACAGTGACCAGGTAACCATAATAATTTTAAGAGCATCAGTTGTGGCGGAACTAGCGTAAGGAACATCTTCAAAGAAGTACTGACACGAATTTTAAAAATTTTCGGATTGTTGCTCTAAATAAAAGTACTGGTGTCGAGAAACCTAAAACGAGTATTGTGGTGCCCGGGATTGCATCGTATATATTTTAATTACCGCTACCTTAAAAAGACACTTTCGGTTTCGATACCGAGGGGGCGGCATTTCAGTGACGTTTCATAGTAGTGTGACGTCAGGGGGATACAGAAACTCGCGACGTACTAGCGGCAAATCCGTCATCTGCTCGTGGTGCACATAAACAACGATGAGTGAATTGTCGTCCAGTGACACTGACAGTGATTTCTACGATTTAGGCTGCATGCAGGACGCAGAACTCGCCAACTCGGGGGAACTGTCTTGACTCGTCAGTATAATGTCCATTGTAGTGGGGTTGGCTTGCAGATGCTCAGCGACGAAAACTTCAAAGTCAAATAAAATATTTTATACCTGTTCTCCGACTCCGGTGGTTGGACAGCGTTGACACTGCCTACCAAGGAAACGAAAAATGTCCCTTTTGCGATGTCTCAAAATCGTGCCAGTACTCCTTTAAGGCAATCGATTTTGATGAAGCTGTAAGCGACGTACATACTGACGGGGAGTCCGCTATTATTATTGCTCTGTGGTCGTACAAAGTTAGCTTCCGCAGTGCTCGAATAATTGCTAAGAGTTCAGCTTCAAAAACGGGGCTGAAGTTCGGTAGTCTTAATGAAAATGACCAGCCAAGCGAAGGGGCGTAAATGCCTACGCCTGCCTTTCCGTGTATTACTGAAGCGTCTGTGGCAACTATATTATTTGTTTCCACGTGTGCAAGATAATCTTGCAGCCGGCTATTTAAGACCCTGTATGATTGAAATTTAGGCTTAGAAGGGATAATCTCATCATATTCTAACTTTAGATTCTGATTTGACACATTTGCTGCAGGCACATCTCTTTCTCTAAAGAAAGAGAAACAAGAATGTTTCTTTCTTTATATCTTTCTTTCCGTCTCCCTCTTTGTTTCTCTCTTTCTTTCTCTCTTTCTTCCTTCCTTTCTTTCTTTCTTTCTTTCTCTCTCTCTCTGTACTCGTTCTCAGGGTTATCGCAGGCCACGCCGTAGCGGTGAGTAGTGGGATCTGCCCAAATCCTGTGGCAAATACCCGTTCATGATAATGATAGCTTTCGGGCACTGTCACACATTTTACCCCGAGCTAGAACAGCTTCGCTCTTTAAAAAAAGATAGAAAAGAGGAAGCAAGCATCGCATCGTCTAGCGACCAGATGCCGTACCATTTACCCAAGCCGCGCATGCGCAGTAGCTAAGGCACACCCATCGACGGAGACATCGCGCGCAGCTTCCGCTCTATAGTGCATAGCATGGCTGCGCACTCCCGAGGAGGCCGCGCATCGCAATGCTAGACGTGTCGGTCGATGGTGTGTACGAGCGGCGACGGGCCCGTGCTTCGCTGTGCCAAGCTTTGCACGACTTAGTGCAAACTATCAGCAATCTTTTTTAAATGCGAAGCATTTCTTAGCGAACTTCTGCGACTTTGAGCGTATCTATCTATCTATCTATCTAGCCGCCTACGACTTAGTGCTCTCCTGCTCGTTTCGTTAATCGAATGTACACCAAAATTGGTATGGCTTAACATGATTGTATTACGAACATGAATGACGAGTCATAACATGAAAATCATGACATGCATGTCATGAACGACATGATATACATGCCACAGTCTTGGTGCTCTTACGGCCGTTTAGCTAATTTGATATATACCGAAATTGGTATCTTGTGACATGACTGTATGACGAACATAAATAACAAGACTTAACATGAATATCATGACAAGCATGTCATGTACAGCATGACTTACGTGCCACGCTCATGGTGCGCTGGCGGCCGTATCGCTAGCTTGATCTACCCCGAAATCGGTATTGCGCGATGTGACTGTGTGACGAACATAATTAACACGACTTAACATGACAATCATGAAACCATGTCATGTACAGCATGACTTACGTGCCACGCTCATGGTGCGCTGGCGGCCGTTTCGCTAGCTTGGTCTACCCCGAATTCGGTAATATTGCGCGACGTGACTGTGTAACGAACATAAATAACATGAGTGGCACGCATTTTCCTCAATAACAGACAAGACGATGTATGCAGCTCTTTGCTGGCTGCTTCGCATTACATCGATTCCCACAATGCGTGGGATCTGGCGGCTTTTTTTTTCTACAGCGATGGTTGTTTAGTTGTCACTCTCTTTAAAGTTACATCTTCTGGCGTCCATCGTACGCATACCAAAATGTTTCGCGATAAGTTTGTAATAAAGAAACTTGCATAGTGCGCTAAGCGAACGTGCCTTATTTCACACATTGGGAGTAGGGCAGCCCAGAGAGAAGCGTTACAAAAATTTTTCGTAAGTGAAAACTCATTTTGTAAATGCTTCCTGTTGCCTCTAAAGCTTTTTCTTGTGTTCGCCTTTCCAAGTTGGAATATATACCTTTTTTGCATTCCTAGGAATTTTTATACATAATATAGCTGTGCCACCCTGCTTTATTCTCAAATTTAGCGGGTAGGTAGGGCCCGAAAAGCTGCGTTATGCAGCATTTATCATAATTGAACATTTTTAAATACAAGCATTATAAGCTGTACTCACACGGTAAATAGCGTTGCACACGTAAGAAACCCCGCTACTGTACAACTTACACATTAAGCGATCAATCTTTGCTAATTGCACAACGAAGCTTATTTAATTATGAAGATCTCAGCCGCGAAATATTTTAATCGACATAATCGCGCCGCAAAGCACTCGTTGCTGGGGGGTATACTCTACGGAGGTCCGCGGGACAGCAGCCGAACACTCAGCCTGAGATATCGGAGCCCATCTTGTCAATTTCGAGGCTTCAGCTTCAGCGCTTAGAACAACAAAGGCTGTTCAGGTCAGCGAGCAGTTTCGGCGCTACACTATGCAATACTCGGGTCCATAAAGCCCGGAGATTTCTTCCCTCAGCAATCTTCCGTCTCTTCATCCAAATCGTCGACGAGCCGGCTCAGGGGCACTATATACGGCGTGCTCGTCAAGGGTCTTCTTCAGATCGCGAGATATCTTCGCCATGTTGTCCGTGTGATTGGGGACGCAGCAGCACAGGTCCTCTTCCTCCGAGATGGACAGGCCTTCTTTCCTCTTGGGCACCGGTCTGGCGCCCGCGGCACGCCGGAAGAGGTCCTGCACCTGGGTCATGTGATTCGACAGTTGGTTGACGTTCGCCACGAGTGACGAAATAGTGTCGGACTGTACCAGTCCTCCAGCGCCCTTGCCGCCGCTGGCAGCCGAAGACGACGGATGCCAGGAGGACGGGTGTGAAGACGTGGACCTGTCGATCTGGAAGCTCATGTTGACCCAGTTCGCCATGCTGACGCCCTCGTCGTTGTCCACCTGCGCCTCGGCAAGGACTTGCATCGGCTGGCTGGCCGGGCTTCCGATCCTAGGCGACATCAGGGCATCGAGTGGGTCAACGGGTCTTGTGATGGCCCGCGAGACATCCGCGAGATTGTGCGCGAGCGGGCCGACATATTCCTCGAGGGGGATCAGCCTACGGAGCAAGGGCGAAGGAAATAAATAAAATGAGGGGCATAAACATTTTAGACAGTGCACACGTGAGTCGCGTATATACCGCGAATTCCTCCTCCTCATCTGCGCAGTGGCTTTTCCAGAATACTTGAAAAACCAATGCGAGAAAGACGGAAAACACACAAAAGCACCGGACGAGCGCTGACACAGGACGGTACTCGTCTTGTGTCCTTTTTCTCTTTGTTCTCCGACGTTTTCGCGGTGGTTTTTTAAGTACGCATCGACTGGAAACTCACCCACCTCTCTACGTTACACAGTCTTTCCGGATATGGCCTTTTTTAAGAAAGGGATAACCTTAGCTCGCCAAAAGGCCGAATGCCCCGTATTCAATAATTCCACTAGACACATACGACAATCGCATAAAAACCCGTACGTCGCAATATGTTACATATCAAGAGTTGCCTGTATGATGCTTGGGAGCATCTGGGCTCGTATATCCCTAGTGCCTCGCGTACCGCAGTGCTGGGGTGTTCAACATGGCTTGTTCCTTTAACAATAACGAGTCTATTTTTCCCTATCAAGTAATTCCTGCAGCCAGGCATGAAGTTGTGCATTGGCTTTTAGCCAGCGACTCGATGTTTTACTTGAAGAAATACTGCAGTTGACTGCACGATAGATCAATTTGTGCTTACTCCGTAATTACGGTACAGTCTGCTCGTCACCAAACCCACATTGCGGCAGGAAATGGACTACAATAGAAGGCATCACAAGGGCGCAATGTTCAGGGGACAATATGAACGAACTTAGTACAGGTGACTGAAGAGGGTGTAATCGAAAAAGATACTCGCAAAAAAGGTGTCTATATTGACAATATTATAGGAAATCGTACCTATTCGCCATGGGAGCTCCGGTGTGCGGCGGGAAGGGGTTAGGCTTAAGTGCCTGCGTCAGCGCCTCCATCTGGGAGGCCAGCGTGTTGAAGTAAATGCTCAGGTCTGTGTGTTCGAGGACCGGTTCCGACGATAGATGATCCGTCGACGACCGTTCCTTCAGCTGAGGCCGCGGCGCGTAAAGCTGCTGGAAGGGCGCCAGGTTGTGCAGCGCGTTGCTCACATTCTCCCGGTTGCATAACCCACCGATGATGTTGATGGCCGCCACCTTAGTGGCGAACGCGTCCGCCGCCGATACCTCAGTCAGAGGCACGCCGCTCCCGACCACGCCGGCGGCCGCCATCAGCGTCGGCTCGTCGATCTTGGTATACTCGGAGAATGAGCGCAGTTCCTGGAACAGCATCTTCCGCAGTTGGGTCAAGCGCAGCGTGTTACTCTCCCACATCTCCCAAATGGGGTCGTCCTCGTATGGCCGCGGATGCGCGGGCTCCGGTTCCTCCGCCTTCGGCTTGGGAGGCGGCCGAGGCTTGAGCCTCCGAGATATGTGACTCGTCGTGGGAATCTTGGGGCCATCGTCGGTGTTCACCGAGGACACTGACTGGTGAGCGCTGAGCTCGCCAACGTCCAGCTTCTGCGTGGCCATGAACTGCGACGCCATCGAGACGGGCACCTGGACCGTCAGGAACTGGCTTGTCAAGCCCTTGCGTACCAACCAACCGGTCGTCACCTTGGCGTTCACGGAGAAGTCCTTGCCCATCTGAGGTGCGGCCGAGACCCTTCGGCCACCGCCACCCTTGCCTCCAGACACCGACTGATGCACCGCGAATCCCGGAGGACTGCTCGGGATAGCCGAGGGAGGCCTCGCGTGGCTCTGGCCGCGCAGGTAGATGTTGTCGACGATGTCCCTGAGCTGAAGAGACTGGCAACTGATCTGACCCTCCAGGCGGCCGATATCCTCGCGTCGCGACGGGTCGTAAGCCATGGCTAACTCGATTCGACAGCTGTCGAGAAAGTTCCGACACTTTGCCCGGGCGATGCGTGTCGCGCTTTTACTTACCACGTAGTGTCCACACGAAATTTGAAATGGTCAGCAGCAATCTAACGCGGGGCCTCCCGAGCGTGGCCCCTCCTGTATTCCGTAACAGTAATAGTAGTAGTAGCCTCTACTGCATGGCTCATACCCACTCTGGGGGATTGGCCAAGAAGTCACCAATCTTGTTTGTTTGTTTTTCCTTCAGCACTATGGCACATACCCACTCTGTGAATTGGCCAAGAAATCCCAGTTTAATATTTAGAAGTTAATTTGAACAATATGGAATAATAAAAAAGATTAATAAAGAGGAAATATTAGGTAACATATCAAATAAATACTGCAATTACATTACATGCTATTTCGCTAGTAGACCAGACCCGTAAAAATCTTTTAGGCCCCCGTCATTCTCTTCGAGGCGCGAGCCTGTTGATGATGATGATGACGATGTGGACTTCTTTAAACCCGACACATATATCAGCGGCAATAGTGGTGTCAAGAATTTGAACATAATTTTTCAAAAAGAAAAGGCAGTCTGTGCTCATTCACAAGAAAACTAAAGGTAACAACTGAAGAAGATTTGAGATAAAGCACGTAGGGATAATCCAACGGTACTAGACTAGATTGAACCTAATCTAGTAACGCTGGGGATAAAATGCTCGATGATAGCATCGCAATTTCTCCTGTGGTTGCGGCCAAGCTGTAAAGCTACAATGACTTCAAGGTGTTCGAAAAAGCAAGATGAAGAAATATATATATATATATATATATATATATATATATATATATATATATATATATATATATATATATATATATATATATATATATATATCCACAGGTCTAGTGGCACGTACTCATTTTGAGGTAGAGAAAGCGCGTTTTAATGGTGCTGATGATGTCCTACGTTACTGCCTCACACCCACCCACCCTGGATAGTTGACCAAGAAACGAATTTTTTAAATGTGGAAAATTGAATTGCATGAATATTGAGACAGTTGAAAATAATCAATATAAATTAATTATGGTAATTTACAATTTTAGGGTTAAAACCGCCCTGATTCAATTTAGTATTCTTCTAGAGCGGTGCACACATTCCTGAGACAATGGCCTTATGAGAAGGCTTCTAAGGACAGAATATTTGAAGTATAGTGAGATCCAATCCATTTCGATTAGATGCTACTTTAATGCTGTTTCCGCTGAGTAAACGGAAGCGACTGCGTGTTAAAAGAAAATGTGTTTTAATGACTCGTCCTGACTACAGTATGAACACAGAGGGGATAGAGCCAGACCAGCTCTATGCCTATAAATATTTAAATTTTACTTAACTTTCTCCTGCATCATCCCCAGTAGTCAAGCCCATATTTTGTACGCCAAACAGTTCAAAGTACTTAACAAGTCCTAGTAATTTAACAAATCCTACTCGTGAACGGATTAATTTCAGAAACAGAGAAAACACTGAGAAAAATGGTTGGGCTTTCAGGGCTCTCAGCTCCTGAACCTCCCTGGTGAGTTTCTTCAAAGCCGAAATTATGAAGTTTGGCAGCTAGGTGTTCTAGCTAGATAAACACACTGGGCCGGGCTCACAGCAATCATTACAGTCATTGGACGCTCACTTCACATCATTGGACGCTCAATAACCACCCGCTCTGTTATACATACCGACGACTCAAACACGCTTGCAAAAATATTCGCTTAGGGAACATTCCCAAAAGCGGGGTGTCTGACTGAGTTGGCGATTGAAGATGAATAGGGACCAGATTTTAGGCAAATGCCTATTTTGTTCCTTTCGCTCCTATCGCGCCACTTTGTTAAGAAGGGATTTTACATTGTTTTTATAGCGCCTATAGGTGCCTATATTTTTGGCGTTTGTGCCTAAATGCCCGTAAGTGCCTATAAATGGCTATTTTCAAAATCGGGGCCTATATGAACACTATTTAGCCTCAAGTTTCGCTTCCGAGTGCAGTTTGAGACCGTTATTCATGTTACGGGGCAACACTGACTGTTCGGAACTCTGTGGTGTTCAACCTAGTCCTCTAGTTCAACCAACTTCCGGAAAAACAACCGCTAGCAGCAGTAAAAATGGGACGCGCCGGCCAGCGTACGCCGCGGCGCTGATATGGGGGGGTGAGGTGATTCTTAAAAGGAAGAAGGAAATGAAAATGGAAATTGGGTGTGGAGTGCACGATAACTGTCTCTCAAGTGAGGACACCTCAACCGATACACTTCGATCGGTTGGCGAATGCGAAACCGCAAAGAGAGCAATGGAAGAAAGAAATACGTAGTTTGCACGCACCTTTTTGTTTTGTTTTTAATTCAATTTTTAAGGTGTTCAACGACGGGGGAGAAATCGTCCCCAGGGCCGTATCCAGGAATTTTTTTCGGGGAGGGGGGGGGGGGTTGTGTCTAGAACGGCTGACTGTGACAACTCCCGAACAGCTAATGTAGTATCACCCGAAAAGCTAAAGTATGAAAAAAAAAGGGGGAGAGGGTCAGAACCCCTCACCCCCTCCCTCCCTTAGTTACGGCCCTGATCGTCCCTACGCGATTCGACCCGGCCAATACGAGGCATCCTTCCAATGTGGTCTTTTAGCGGTCTGGCTATCTGCTGCTGTCCTGCCCTTCCCAGCCACGTCAAAAAGAAAGATACCCAGGAGTGTCTTGATTCGACAGTGGACACTTGACTCACCATATGCTACAGAATAAAAGGAGAGATCGTGTTCTGCGAACCGTGCGGGAAAAAGACTATTGCACGGCTATGTTCAACTGTTGGCGCCTTTGTGCTATCATAAAAAAATAACATTTCTTGCTTTCCTGCGTAGATACAGGTCGCGAACATCTTTGTTTTGGAGATATTGGCATTATGTATAAATTTATTGTTGGAGGCCTAAAACGTTGTTTTGCCTATTTTTGGCGCCTAAACCACGCCTTTTTAATGCCTAAAAGTCCGGCCTTTAATGATGAGTGCAGGATACTTACATAAATAATAATAACTTCGCGTGTGTGCATGCGCCTGACACTTTTCTTTCTTTCTTTCTTTTATAGCATTGTGCAATGCTTCATCCTAACATTTTCCCTTCCTCAATGCCGGGAATTTGAATTTCATCCACGTGCTTAGCAACGCCACACTTCAGTTGTTATTGGTAACAACGACGGTCATACGTTCATATCCAGGAAACAATGAAATGTGGCAACGTGAAGTGACACGTGACCTCGATAAAAGGTCAGATCGCAATGTCAGAAACGACTGATTGCCCACAAACCCACGATCGAGAGAGCATCAATTATCGGAAAACGACGCATACGAATACGCGTGTCACCGCGGGGCACCTTGGAGGGCCGCGTTTATGTAAGCTCGACGGCGCCTGCTTTTTCGCGAACGAGGCCGCCACCGAATTATGAGGCATAAGAAGCTTCGCTTGATACAAAGCATTTACATTCAATTAAGCAAACTATGTACTTCATTCTGTATTGAGCTCCGTACAATTGATTTCCTTGAGGCATACGGAGACCAATAACCGAGCACTCTCAGTTTTGGTTAGACACAAAAGGAATGAAAGAAATATTTTGAGGGTAAAATATGCAGGTCTGCTTGGTGTGCTACGATATGGAGGACCAGTACTTCATAAGATTCTCTTTAAATGTAAGCAAACTGTTCTTGTTTTTCCAAAGCAAAATAACAGCCCGGAAGTACCTCGTGAGCTTGTCAGCCGTCGTGCGCGGGTGCGACGCACGCAAATTTTAAAGCGGGAAGACTCAGGACATTTGGACATCCTCTTTATGCTCAAAAATTTTTGATTTCATACAGTTAAACCTCGATATAACGAAATTCTTGACATGACAATGTATGTCACTTTTCACAACTTCATGTCCGTAGAACACCAATAATAATTGTTGGGGACTTAATTCCCAAAACCACGATATGATTATGAGGGATGCCGTAGTGAAGGGCTCCGGAAATTTCGACCATGTGGTGTTCTTTAAAATGCACCTAAATCTATGGGCCTCAAGCTTTTCGCCTCTGTAGAAACGCGGCCAGGATGGCCGGGATCCGATCACGCGACCTCGGATCAGCAGTCGAGCACCATAACCACTAGACCACCGTGGCGGGTCATATAACACCATGTGTTTTGAATCTCAATATAACGAATCGTGTTGATCTCGATATAACGAAGTTTCAGCGCGGCCCGAGGCGATAAATTTTAAACTTCTGCTGGGGCCAGTGGAATTATGGTCGAGTTGCACGCGTTTTTTTGCGAACGCTTATCATATATATTACGACAGTTCGTAGGACTCCCTTTTTTTTTTTTTTTTTTTTTTTGTTCACGCGTGCCATTCGGCCGCCTCGAAGAGAACTTTGGTGGCGCAGCATCAAGCCACGGTCGCCGGATCTCAGGTTAAAAAAAAAAAAAAAGTTTCTTTTCTTTTTGCGTAACTGAAAGTAGTTTTCTTGCACTGACGTATTACGTCTACGTCTTCCTGATCTCGCGGGCGTTTCATTATTTATTTATTTATTTATTTACCCTCAGGGCCTTTCGGCGTTACAGAGGGGAGTGGGTTACAGAGGAAATACTTGGAAAGGAGCAAATAATAACAATGGTAACAAAACACCGCGATTAATACAATATTTGTTAATTATACAATACCAGCTGAGTATGTCGATATATTGTACGAGGAAATGAAGAAAAAGAAATAAATAAGATGAAAAAATAAAGTGAGTCTTATTTGATTATTATACAATATTAGCTGGACATGTAAAATACAGCCTGGAAAACAAGACTGTAGGTGCTTCTTTTTATTTAAGACATAATGAGACTGACAGATGTAGCAATAATAACGCACCATATAAACGGGCAGGTAACATTAGTTGATACAAGTGATTGTTACTATACAATGTTAGCTAATGCTTTACGAAACTTTTCGTTGTTAACAATAGATACAATATCAGCCGGAAGGTCATTCCATTCACGTGACGTACAAGGGAGGAATGATTCTGAAAAGCATGTTGCGTTACAAGCACACAGGGGCGTAGCCAAGGGGGGTTCAACCCCCCCCCCCGAAATTTTTCAGTTTTGCTTGCGTATATATACACGCACACATACAAACGCACGCACGAACATACATAAAGTATGGTTGAACCCCCCCGAAAAAAATTTCTGGCTACGCCCCTGCAAGCACAAATTCTAACTTTGTGCTGATGATCAATGCGGTGAGATAAGTAATATGGTCGTGACGTGAATTCCGGGTGTAGAGTAGGATGGTGATAAAGTTTATGAAAAAATGATAAACGAGAAATTTTACGGCGTGTAGCCAGTGACTCAAGACCGAGATGTGATTTCATTGAGGATGCACTTGCCATTCGGTTGTAATTCCAAAGAATAAAACGACAAGAGTTGTTTTGGATTACTTCGATGGAATGAGTGAGGTTGTCGCGATAGGGGTCCCATATAGCTGATGCATACTCTAGCTTCGGCCTTAGCAATGTTTTATAAAGTAGTCATTTTAATGGCGATGGAGCGCGAGAAAAGTTACGGTGCAAATAACCAAGGAAACGGTTGCCTTGGTTAGTTATGTACTCAATATGTTTGTTCCATGTTAGGTTAGATGTTATATGTACGCCCAAGTATTTATATGAATTTGTAGCTTCCAAAGAAATGTTATTAAGATGATATATGGGGGCAAACAGCTATTCGATCTAGATATTCTCATAAATTTACATTTGTTAATGTTAAGCTCCATACGCCACTGTTGACACCACTTGCAGATGTTAAGATCGGCCTGAAGAGTAGTGATATCTTGTGGGGTAGTTATTTCTTTGAAAATTACACAGTCATCGGCAAACAAGTGTATATTAGAAGTTACCGCCGAAGTCAAGTCATTGATATAAATAAGGAATAAAAGCAGTCCCAGAACCGAGCCTTGTGGCACTCCGGATTGAACGATACTAAGGGGTGAGTTGTGATCATTAGCTGTTACGAACTGGGAACGATTAACAAGGAACGACTCAATCCATTTTGGAAGGTTACGGTCAAGGTTTAGTATGTGTAGTTTTTGGCATATGCCAAAATTAGCATGACATGAGTGTACGACAAACAAATGACGAGTCATGAATATCACGTCAAGTATGTCATGACACGGTCTTGGTGATTTAGCGGCCACTTCATAACTTGATATATACCAAAACTGGCGCGGCATGATACGAGTGTATAACATGATCGACAAGTCATGAATATCATATGTTATGTACAATATGGCAAGGTCATGGTGTTCCTTTGGCCGTTCCATCAGCTTGACGTTTACCAAAACTGGTATGGCATGACATGAGTGTATGAAGAAAAATAAATGACAGGTCACGACATGAATATCATGTCATGCATGTCATCAGACTCAATGTCTTGTTTTATCACACTTGCCAAAGCAGTGCTGTTTCGTCTGTATGAATATTTCAAATGACGCAAAAGTGATCATGATGTCGTATGGATAAGCGTATGTGCATAAGCTGCACCATTTGCTATATTGAAGGTAGCGGTGTCTCATCACGTGAGAAGCCATCTGTGGCAACTTCCGGACCGCATTCACTTCACAACAAGGGACCAGTTTTTGCTCATCAATTTTGATTTTATTCCAACAGTTGAAGAAACTCATAAAAGGTTACAAGGTCTCACAAAAGCATCACAACAAAGCCCTCTGTAACTTACACCAACAACACGCAATAACCAGCATCAAACTCTGTGCCATGACCAAGCGTTTCTGCACACACTGTCTGGCAAGCTTCAGTAGCAGTCGGTGTTGCCAGACAGCAAATGCACAACCGAATGCCCTGCTTCATTTCAAGTTGTCAATGTCTCCATTCTACAGCGCAAGTTGCACAACACATTTCTCTATGTGTTTCAGGGCAACCGTGTCTCATGTAATGATATCACACCTTCTCCACAGCACATCAAGAATCCTTGGCTTCAGGACATGAAAACAGACACCAGAATGTGAAAGTAATCCAGCGTGCTTCCCTAAAAACCATGCTTCTCTTCCTGGAACAGCAAGCAGAGAGGCACATCCAATACAGTCTGGAAGACCGTCACTGAGGGGGCATAACAAAGACCTTCCACAGAGTGAAAAAAAGAAACAGAGCCATCTGTAAAACACGAGGTACATTACTAACACCGTAGTCTATTTGGATAATGAATAACTAAGTGGTGCATACACAACACACAGAAACAATGGAATTGTAAAACTGAAGCAGTGAAAGATACAAAGTACAACCCAGCTGCATGCCAGCAATGTGTTCAAACTAAAGTGCCCCGAATACAAAGATGAAAATATTGCGCCTTTTTCTGGCACCCAACAGCAACTTACACAAGGGGATGCAAGAAAATAGCTGCTGCTAAACTATAACAATTTTTTTTTAGAGGCTAACTGCAACAAAATTTTGGCCTATGTAAAAATATTTTAAGATAATGCAGATTTAGCGAAGCCTCTGCGTGAAGTTTCATGCCCATGAACGGCCACAAAAAATACCTTCTTTTGATAACAATACTAAAAAAAATTTGCATCACCATTACTGCTCGTAAAAAGCGACGCACAAATTAGAATGTGCAACTTATGTCATAGGCACTAACCATCATGTGCACATGTTGTAGAGTTGGATGCTAGTATTCAAAAGTAGTTAATAATGAATTTATATAATTACTCTCCCTGCTGTTTAGCAATATCAGTTCAGGTGTACGTACTGTACATTTATAACCAATTCAACAAAAGAGATACAAGGTTGCATATGGCCTTTAATGAACCAACTGAGTAACAATAATCCAGTCAGGAGCTTGCTGGCCATCACAAGCTTTGGACAGAAACAACCCCATTCAATCAATAAATAAAACAATGGCCCATGAGCTGCAGCTAAGTTACGACCAAAGCCTCATACAGCAAAAAAAAGCCAATGGCAACACAAATTGAGCTGCCCAAGTGATAGGGTTCTCCTGATAAGCATCATAAAAGATTTTAATAAAACAACGTACTGTACCTCAATAAATGCGCATAACCATGTAAGCAGTGCTTTAAATTAAAGCAAAAGTACTGTGGTGATAAATATACTGGATGCCTATGTTCAACCATATTGTGTAAATAGTGGTGTTGCACAACTGCTCTCGAGTGGAAACTAGCGAGAGTAACTACACAGCAATGACTCGCTTGCCAAGCCATTTACTTTTCTTACTAAGCAGATCATCGGGCCCATACCGTACCACTAAATACGGAATACTATTCCGTATATTTCACATCGTGCTTTGTGCCACTGGCACTGCCTATACAGGGGGATCGTGAAATATTCCATAATGGCTAATCAGGAAGAACCAACACAGAATAGTATTCCACATTTCGTGGTATGGTACAGGTCCGCAATTTTGTGCCACAATAAGCTTGTCACTCCATTTAGATGAGGACAGCATCATGTGTTGGCTATGGCACCAAGGCTGCTGGTACATCTTGCCATAACTGTACCCTGACAGTGGCCACATCCATGTCAAGCTATCACTGTCATCCCTATCTATGATGATTTCCAATGCTATAAGTCTTGTCACATGTCAAACTGCCTATTTATCAATTCCTGTAAGACATTTCTTTCACCATAGGTCTAGCACAAATCAGGCTGAGGTGAAGACAGGTCTTGAGAGGCCAAATAAATGGTGACCGTGGTCACATAACAGATCAGTGTTCAACAGCAATTCAGGCAATCTGTAAGAAACACTGGTAGCCAAAAGATAAAGCCACACTGCCAAAAAATCCAACAATCTACAAGGCTCTTTGCAACTATAGCGAGACATTAGTCGCATTTGGTGGTTATATCTCCCTGTAGTACAATTAAAGCCATGTCGATCCATCCATCAATAGAGTGCAAGGGTTCAATGTGACCCCTAACCAGCGGGTTATATAAGGTTCCATTTATTGGCCAATCGTATGGGACGCAGCAGGGTAAAGTATTTTGTTCCGAGTACTGAACAGCAAAGCACTAGTATATTTGTCCAAATAGAGCATACCAAGAATACAATGAGAAGCAAGAACTCCTGCCTGCTAACAGAAAGAAGAAACAATTAAGAATAAAATACTGAACAATGAAGCACAATGCAGCCGTAACAGCTTTTAAAAGCACCTGCTACAATAGACGATATGGAATCGATTACTGTGATTCGTTACTATGCATGTGCTGCTGCTCCAGCCAATGCAGTAATAGATCAGTGAGCTAAGATAGCCCCCAAAAGTGCAAATCCCTCTTCGCAAGAGTATGCACTGATATAGCTGCATTTGCATACAAAACATTGAAGGTGTGTACCACTGACGTTTCATCACACTGCTCATATATCCCCAGAAAAGCTTTTTTTCTTCACAGCTAGAATCCTCCACACCATACAAACACATTCCCTTTCGTTCGGCCCGCAATATTCACCTTCTATTGCGAGGTTGGCTTTTCCGTCGAATGTAGTTTCCTCGTGGCTCGGCCTACTGCACAGAACTAAAGAGAAACTGTCGCACTGTAACAATAGCGTAGTTCAAAAAGGTGCTAGGTGCTTTACAATGCTGGCCCTAATTACAAGTACTCACATTACACATGTACAAGTAAGTATCACGAATGGCATGTACGAAAGAGCATTCTAAATCAAGCCGAATTCTTAAAAGAGAGGGATCGGGAGAGAGAGCGAATGCACAGCAGATACTTATTGTGAGAATTACGCTAACAGATCACAGAACATACTCAACAAAACGTGTGCCACACAAAGACTACCGAGAAAGCGCATAACATGTTAGCGCTGCTATGTACACTATGTACAGCAAAAAGAGACTTAAGATCAGTATGGAAAGTTTAGAAAAGTTTGGTCTTGGGCTTTCTATGAGACAGACTTCCACAGAGAAACTTCTCACTAGCATAGACTAGGGCAACATTTCTGTAAATGCCGGAACGTTCCATGTTACTAACACTGTACAAGCAACAAAACGTGAAAATCCTTGCAGGCGGCTAATAAGCCTCGAATCCGACTTGAAAGACGGTCAATTGATGCAATACTTTACTATTCAGTGTGGCAAATATTCATGCTTACATTCACAAAACAAAAAGGCAAAGTTATAGCAGTTACGATCACTTGTACTACCTTTGACCTGTTTGCTTTTTTTTTGTGTCAATATATGAAGCATGCTGAAATATGAAACTTGCCAAGAAATACCTAATGTGGGCCACATTATAAACTAATGAGTCTCATTTACTTTGAGTTATCAGCAGCCTGCAGTGAACTGCATGTCGACAAAGTTAACTGTGCTAAAAAAAATCTACACTACAAAAGTGCATACAGAGCAATGCGTGTCCCATTTGCCATCAAGTGAATCAGAAACAGTGAAAAACACTGCAAGAGTGGTTGCTCAATGAGTTCATCTTACACTGTGTGGACATTTGGAGCTCTAGAAAAAAACTGTTGACATCCTGCACTAAGGTATGTCTTTATTGCTGAGAAAAATGATTAATGATTGCCTTGCAACACTACACACGAGTTGTGTGCAATACTACTGTCCAGAATGACAAAATCTAGGTGTATCGCCTAGCTAGTTTAAAAAAGCCTGTGTTGTTGAGAGATCAGATTAGGAGATATGAAGCGGATTAGATTACGAGATATGAAGCCATGTTCATTTTCTTGGTTCAGAATATTCCATTCTTCCAAGTGATTTGAGAAAACTTGCATCTCTGGCAAGTATCACTTAAACAAAGACACGCAAATGCTGCGATAAGAGTGAATGAAGCCTTAAATGCGATGCAGCCTGTATATGTAGGTGTTCCATAACCAACACTGTCCACTGCTTCCATCTTTCATAATATTTTGTCTTCTCTGCTCTACCGGTAAACTGAACAGCCACTAATAGCAACTTTTTTGTAACAAGATTACAGCGCGCTAAAATTTGTATCCGTGAAGACACACTGAACAGGTCGAGGTGGGAACTTGGATCGCTTGGTTAACAATTTCGAATATATTTTAATGCTGAAAGACATGAATAAAGGACACATGACACACATACTTAGTGTTATCCCCAGTCTTTGTCTGTCCTTGCATTTCAGGTGCGCACCATGATAAAGCAATATGAGTCAAGAGGAATGTTGCAGAGACGAAGAAGCTAAGGCTGTGATGAATGATATTTCAAGGCCCACTTGAGCTTTGAAGCATAAAAACGTATGTGCAACACATTTTCTTACAAATACCAGCTAAGACAATAGAGTAGCTTATGGCACATGAACAGCAAGGTAGCCATTACACTTTTCGGATGACTACTCCAAAATCCTACTACTCCACCGTCGCACTGATGCAATATGAACAATATTTGCTTCTTCCCTCCAATACCAAATAAAAGATAACTCCATAGGTTTGCAAAATACACCAAAAACTAATTTACACCTCTCCAGAGAGTACAATGTCAGTTGAGCACCATGTAGCCAAAGTACAGCAATGTCATCTAAGTTGAACACTGCCCTAAAATTTTTTGACTTGGTGCCCACTTCTGAGGTTCGCACCCCAAAACTCCGGCTATACCATCACACTCAGGCACCATCCATAGCACAAATAATTACAGGTAATGACCAGACACGAAAGCAACACATCGGTAGAGACTAGGAATGAGTCAGATGGGGTGGCAACAATTGGAAAGGAAGCCAAGAAAAATGGTCGTCGCCGCACGATCGCCCACTGAGTCACGGTATCAAC
Source organism: Rhipicephalus sanguineus (assembly GCF_013339695.2). Classification (NCBI taxonomy): domain Eukaryota; kingdom Metazoa; phylum Arthropoda; class Arachnida; order Ixodida; family Ixodidae; genus Rhipicephalus; species Rhipicephalus sanguineus. The sequence goes on along the minus strand of NC_051185.1, from coordinate 9,255,266 downwards.
CCGGTTATGAAATTTGTTTACCGTATTTACTCGATTCTACCGCGCCCTCGATTGTAACGCGCACCCGTTTTCCGCGACCAAAAAAAAAAAAAAAAGTAATACATCGATTGTAACGCGCACCCATTTTTCCTGAGAGAAGAGAACAAAAAAAGCCCGTAGGAGTCAAACTTCGCACATTCAGAAGAACAAGTATTTGGGTTTTAAAGAACTGAAGTTTCAAAAAAGTAAAACACAGTCAAAAAGCGGGCCTTGCCGCTAAAACTGTCACCACTACGGCGGCGATACGAGTCGCGTAATGGATCAGTCCTCGTCGCTGTCGGACAACTCCTTGTCGCTGTCAACACTCTTCGATTTCGGGAAACCGGCCCTGCTTTGGTCCACTGAAACCTTTTCGTGAAGCTTTGTTGTAAAAAATCATCTGCTGTTCGCGCCAGTCTCGCACGCACGTTTCGGGAACTCCGAACTATATCCGAACGACCGCGATGCGGCCAGATTTCCGTCCGTCTCTCTGCACATGTAATAACTATTCTTTTAAATGCGGCATTGTGGTACACTCGTCGAGTATTTGGAGTCGGCACTTCCATGCCGTTGATGCGAACGCAGAACGGGATGACAATCTCCTCAGCACACGTACGAACTGAACAAATGGCAGAAACGGCCAAGGCCAAGCAAGGCGCGTAGGAGGCGGCCATTTTGAAATGTCGATGGCAATACGATAACCGAGTTTCTTTTTTTTTTTTCGGTACTCGATTCTAACGCGCATGCGATTTTTGGACTCGTTTTTCCGGAAAAAAGGTGCGCGTTAGATTCGAGTAAATACGGTACTAGCAAACAGTCATGAACATGCCATGAATGCCTCTTTGATTATGACTGAATGCAGCGGTAGCAATGGGAAGATCAACAATTCAATCTTTATTTGGACTTTGTGCGGTAAACATTTGTCGCCATTTGTGTATTTGGAATCCAGGAGAACTCTTCGGGCTAGATGGTTAAAAGCACTGAAGTGACTTGGAAAAGACAAGAATGGCAGCTAACTTTGAGTTCAATGTTAGAGCAAATCCTCGTTGTCTTTCTTCTCGATGTCACTTAAGCCCTATAATCCCAATAACTTTTCCTTGGACAGTGCACAACAATTCAAAAATGTACATTTTCATTCCTTCCATCAGCATGTTACGCATAGCTATCCCATGCGACGTGCCAATGTATGAATAGCCTTGAAATGCTTTCACTACTGTAAACTATCCCTTTTCGCTCTGCAACTTGTCTAGCAAGGTTGCAGCAAAGCATAAATAAGTGATTTGTACAGAAGAGGAGAGTTTCAAAGAATTGCCGTATCTTTAAGATTCAGTAATGCTGAATGACATCCTTCATGACCAGAAAGCTTTGCGGAGAAGCTACACCTGTCTCCATGTTCCATCCATAGGCATACAAAATACTCTCCAATATACAGTGTCATCCTTCTTGCATCCCACTTCCAACAGACTGATTTGAACTGTTCTGTTTACCACTCTAGTCAAACTGTACAATTCTCTGGCAAAGGTTAGCACTTTTCTACTGTCCTTATAGGTTGCTGAATTTAACGTGGACTTTTCGCACAACAAACTTGCCCCATCTAGCGCAACTTTTCAGTTCCGTTACCACCTTGTCATCACCTCGCACCTAAGCATTCCAGTTCAGTCTGGAAATGCGACATGAACAAATGATAAATTGGAGAAGGAATATAGAAAACATATTCTGTATAACAACTGCAGGTTCACTAAAATATGCAGGTAGCCATAGGAGCGGCACATAAAAGCGCGAGCATGTATCAACTGGGCGCCTAGTGTTCATATGCGCAATAAAATTTTCGTCAATTAATGTTTACGCAACTGTCGAATGCTAGTGCGCCTAACAACTTAAATTATCTGTCATGTAATGGCATTAACAATCATGAAATCGTCAAATTCGTCTTTTTTTTTTTATAAGGGTGCAGAGGAAGAAGTGATGCTTGGATAGCACTTGGAAGCAATACTGCTTTTATGCTTAACTGTCATTTGTCACATGTTCAGCATCTCCATATTTGAACATATTTTTTGCTTGCTAATCATTTCTTAAAGCCAATATACACAAATTCTACAACTTTACTGCTCTTCTTAAGCTCCCAAAGTTGTTCACCGGCTCTGGCTGCCTGCGCAGTGCCACTTGAAAGTTGTATCGCATCTGCCAATTTCTTGGTTTTTCTTCACAACACATTTAAAGCTTTGGCTAAAACAGATTACCACTTCCCGTGGATCCCCTCCCACAGCGACCTACTCTCCTGACTGACAGCAAGCTCGCGAAAAGCATTGCAGGTTCTGGCAACCATTCGCGGTGTCCTGGAATGGGCCGTTGTCAACGTAGTCGCAGTAGAAGAGATTCGTAGGTTGCAGGCGCGGGGTGCCCAGCATGAGTTCCCTTAGGCCCTCACCAGTCAGCTGGAAACATCCCGAAACGTCAAGGTACTCAAGGTGACTCAGCAGGTCCCAGTTGGCCAGATATCTGCACCGCCAGTGCCAAATGTTCAAAAGCATTCAAAAAGTGTAAGCAGGTCTATGCATGAAAAGAGTAAGAACACCACAAGCAATCGCAACACACAAGCAGAATATTTTGCTAATGCGCAAGTAGCTATATCTGCCATGTTCAGTGCCCATGTGCTTTGAGTCATCAATTCGGTCTCGGCTGCAACTTGCTAGCATCCTCGTCAGCCCTGATAGTAGAACGATCCCCCCAGAAAGTTACTGGTCCAGGGTTTGAATCCCGGAAAAGGGAGTAAATGAAAGTAGTTAGGAGTAATTAGGAGTGAACTGGAAGTAAATTAACTAAAATACAAAAGTGAATGACTCAGCAAAAATAAAATAAAATGTATTTAGCTAAGCAAAAAAAAATTATGCATGGCTACAGAAAAACAATGCAAATAAAAAAGGTGACGAATTAGCAAAAAAAAATGATGGCCGACTAAGTAGTAACGGCTTTCATGGCCACGCACTCTTAGGATGCAATAAGGGACACTGAGATTTTTTGCCAACTTCTGCGCTTTCTTTGAGAAATCTGATAGGACTTCCTTTGTAGCTTTGTGCTGAAAACTGGTTGACAACTAGTGCTACTCATGCTGACTTCTGCAGAAATAATTTGCAATAAGTAGTTTATTTGGCCCCGTAAGTACACTACTGGTGTAAACATGTAGTCGAGGAGATGACGTGATAAAAGCTGCATAATGCCAGCTTTTTATGGCTATACCACACCATGAAACCAGGCAGCAACGAGGTAGCAAAGTTATATTACATACTTATGGCAAGTAAAAAAAAAAAAAGCACATACCATGAGCATAAATGTCGCAAGTATGGCTGACTTCGAGAGGCGTCAAAGAAAAAACTCCAAAGCATAGAAGGAATATAGAGGGTTTAACGAAACAAGAAAAACACAAATGCTTACCCTAAAATTAAATTTTGTTCCTAAAAAGAATGAATATAAGCGAGACACATGTTTGCAGAAAAAGAGTGATGCAGTGCTGGCGAAAAATGAACAACTCAGTCGGCTATATCAATGCCGGGTTTTTACCTGCTGTTCATCACTTCAAACAACAATATTCACAAAGTAACTAAGTATATTCTCGATAATTTGAAGTTTATTCGTTTAAATTCATTGGTAATTCAAGCTGCATGGCTTGTCTGGGCAGAGTTTATATTTGTATACGAAGAAACTTTTGAAAATTCGAACTGCGGGAATTGCGATCAAAATTTCTCGCTCCTAACGCATTTGAGAAAATGTTGCATTCCCTCATTTAAACGTGTCTCCAAAAGTTTTGAGAAAAGGTGACCGCCAATACCAGACATTCCGGAAGACAGCGCACACTAAGATTCCACTGCAGGTTATTTGCAAGATGGCAAGTGCTGGCAGCCAATGCACTCAGCTGCTATGATCATCACTGCAAGCATGGAAGGCCCAGCTGCAGTTTAGTGCAGGAAGAGTGCTCGCAGCCACCATAGCCATTGCCTACCACCGAGCTGAGTCACATTCTCCAGCACCACTGCTACTCTGAACGTCCAAACTCAAATGTAATGACAGAGCACCTTATGAACAGTACGTAGGCACTTGAGTGCAGCGTATTGTCTAACAGGCACCCATTTTCTCCTGTAGCCAACTTTTCCAGCTAAACAAAATCTTTCTTTAATGCTGCACACATACTTGATTGCTTGGCAAGTGCCATGTGATGCTATTGATATATACTATGTGCAGCGCAATGAAACGTAGACAAGAGAAGACACACAAACGACATAGACTGGCGCTGCTACTATGATGCACTTTATAAGTTACTTCAGGATTCATAAAAAACAAAGAAAATCTATCTTATTGTATGACCAAAACACAAAACAAAAAGCTCGGCAGATGGATTCAAACATTACAGAGGAGACAATAAGTAAATCAGAAATTAGGGACAATGCCGATATTTTCCAGTTATGCATTAACCTTATTCTTGTTCACACCTTGGCTGTTCCTTTCAAAAGAGCACGCAGTTAATATTTACTTTCATTTGGAGAAAAAACTAAAGAATAAAAACTTACAAGAGCCCACTGTCTGCGATGTTGAAGCACCCTGAAAGATTCAGGTGTCTCAATCCACCGAGACTGCTTGAGCCTTCCTGCGTTGGATCCTGCTTCGTTGACAGGTTGAGGGACGCTGCACCATCAGAGTCGGAGAGGTCCAACTCCGACAAGACGTTAACAATGCCATTGCAACGGCTTCTGAATGGACAACCATCGCAAAATCGGCTCCTGCCATGTACAACGACAGATGTGGACTGGCTCACGGCCTCTGCGGGAGTGTCCCATGCATCCAGGGAGTTAAAAGACAGATTTGAGGACGGTGAACTGCCGATGTTGTACCGGTCGCAATGCCACGTAAGGGCGTCTTGCCACAAACTCGCAGGGCAAACGTTTGTCGAGGCTCTCCGCCGCTGGAGCAGACACTGTGCCAGCCGAGAGAGGCCAACATCCGTCAGCATGGAGCAACCGGACAAGTCAACGTGCTCAAGCTGGGAGCATGCGCCATGTTCTTCGAGCCTGCAACAAGGGCATGCACAAAAACACCAGCACCTCAACATTTGCTTTCATAAGAATTGTAGCGCATCGTACAATCGGCTCTCACTACAATTAACTTGCACACAACATCAAAATAGAATATACAGTCGAACCCACTTACAACGATCCCACATATAACGATCTATCGGTTATAACGACCATATTTGGGTGCACTTACGATTTTCCTATGCTAACCATTGAAGCTGCGTCCACATATAGCGAACATTTTTGAAAGCCTCCTACTTTTACAACGAACACTTCAGACACGGTCGCGGTAAAAATATGGCGCATACGAAGCGAAAAAGAGTTAAAACATTCCTCCTAAATTGAGTGAGAGGGGCGCGCGCTCGCGCGTGGCCCGCTCCAGTTTACTCGCGATCCTCGCGACTAAGATACCCAGATCGGCGAGCACCGCACGCAGATTTCGGACGCTGCGAGCGAGGTCGCTCACTTTTCAGGCGTTTCTTCAGTGGTACAATGGCAGTGAGGAAAAAAAAAATAGTAGGCAGCATGAAGCCTTGCGGTCAGCTTTCGCACAGTAACCTTTCCTGACGCTGTTCTCTGCAGCTACGACCGCCTGCGATGAACCAAACAATGCCTTGGAACGCAAGAAGGCATGAATGCAAGAAGTGATAACCGCGATAACTTTCCATCGCAAAAAGGTTCACTGCGTCCCTAAACTTGTCGACGCCACAATGTGCCGCAAAAGGTCGTCCGTCTTTTCGGTAACGGCAGAGACCGGTCGATCGGTGATTACGACTTCCGCGCGATTGCGGCGATGCTTTCGCGGATAAGCATCAGAAAAGAGCGAAGGCGAGGTGGCGGCCGTCGATGAGCGTGCCATTATGACTTATAGCCGACAACCTTATATCACAGTCATCCGTAGATATCTGCTCGGCTGCGCGTGTGGCGTACTACGCCGTACACTGCGGGTTGACGGCGGTACGAGCAACGTTTCTAGAACTACTTCAGTTTGAAAACTCGGCACTGTTGCGCGGCTCCGCCGCAAGCGGAGGCGGCGAGTGGCGCTGTAGTCGCGTCAGGCTTCAGCGAGGTGCGCCGATGCGGCCGCTGCTACGGCTGCTATCGTATCGGCACGCCGGATCAGATGCGTCACTGCGTTGTGTCGACGAACAGATAGTCCAGATTTTGTAATACGCAGCAAAATAGATTACACGTTACACATCCACAATGTCGACATGTTCTGTGCCGGGCTGCACAGCGGCAATAGGACAAACAAATGACCGCGGCACTCTTGGGCTCAGCATGACCAGGCGGGATAAAAGGCGGCCAGACAAATCGCAACTTAATAAGCAAATGTACTGTAGCAGTGCAGCTTGCTGAGCCAGTTCTTCATACTGAACTTGAGAAAACCGTGAAAAGAGAAGGAGACGTTAAGTTAGGGCAAACTTGATGTTTTATATCCTTTTTTTTGTACTTTTGCTGAGAGCATGGTGCATGTTTTCTCCACTTCCTTAACGAGCACCCCACCGTGATGGCATTAATTGAAGAAAGCTCCTCCGTTCATGTCTTCAAAAAAAAAAAGATACACGCCTTCCTTCTAAAAATCCAAACAGACTTACACCACTTTCGATTCCTCTTCTTATGTTACGTAACTTGCATATGCTGCACGTGCCTGTTTTTTTTTTTTTTCGTGGTTATTGTTGTGTATAAGTTGCTCTCGTTTTTTATGTTTCTGTGTGTTATTCATAATTATTTACATATCTTTGAGTCTAACTTGAATTCTGGGAAAAACGCGATGTTTGATTGCACCCTTTGTTCAGTTTTGTTATGTCATGTATGACTGGTTATTCGTGTGTGTACGCTGGTGATCGGTGCTTTGTCAGGCTTTCTTTGCCTTTACGCGGATCCCCTAGACAACTATGTATACTGGTTGTCTGAAATAAATATGAAAAATATGATATAAACCAATGTATGGGGCAGATTTTGCGCCTCCCTCTTCTTAGGTGACTAGGGAGGGGGGGGGGCGTTCACCCCCCCCCCCCCCCCCGCCCTCTGAGCACGCCTATGGAGTGCGGTTTTCAATCATATGTCAGTGTAAATCCAGCGTGGTGTTGTCTATTCCTTCCTTCGTGTATGCGTCTTTTTTCGCTGGCTTTGTCAAGTATCATTAATAAGCAAGTCATGAAATCCAGGAAATGGCTCGTTTTTCCTGAAAATCTTCAGAGGTAGGTGTGTAATTATCGTAAATACTGAAGCAACCTCGCAAACATTTCAAATAAACATGTGATTCATGCGCATTTTTTGACATAACGTAATGTAATCTATAAATCTACCACCTCTCACTTTCATTAATTGAATTTTAATGATAGTGTTCGGCTAATTCTAAAGCACAGAGTTCGGAGAGACTGATGTATTGAAAGCATGGGCTTGGTGAGAAGTTGAATTCCCGGGGAGAGGGCGGCATAGAAATACCGAGCACACCCCCTGGTTACGCCACTGATTCACAGTCAAGGTAACATGCGAGTAATAATTGCAGGAAACGTTTATTCATTTGATTATGGGGTTTAACGTCCCAAAGCTACTCAGGCATATATAAGAGACGCCGTAGTGGAGGGCCGCGGACAATTTAATTCGGAAACCTGGGGTTGTTTAACGAGCAACGAAGTAGCGAAGTACGGGCACCGAGCATTTTAACTAGTCGCGCCGGTCCGAACTTAGTTCATCGAGCGCGACTAGCTCTTTTCCGCAACTTGCACAAATGATCGAGTCAGTCATGACTGACAGCTTTGATCTTGATCCCGTTTCACCGCGATCACATTTCATTGAGTGGCACGTCAATAACTTTCCGTATCACGCGCTGGCGGGACTGAAATTCTGCAATTGCGCCCTATACAATTACGGTGGCTACTACATTCCTTTATACTGATATGAATAACGGCAATGTGCAGTGACGTTTCCCGGTATTCTTGCCGTTCTTTGGGCACTTCACATGATCAGTAATTCGAATTGCAATAAAACCTGTAATTGGGCAAAGTGAAGGCTGTCAGAGGAGGGATTGCATGAAGGGAAAGCAATAAATGTTATTATTCCTACGAGCTTCCGACGAAATTATGCAATGAGGTATTTGTTTCCAAATAGTACCTACAAGAACCTTTACAGACTCTACTAATAGCCAGGCAAAAAAAAAAAAAAAGGTTAGTGAAATCAGCTCTTCTGGTATTTCACTATTGCACTTAGCCAGTGAGCAACGCTAATGTATGTATATCAATGAACATGACGAGAGCAGCAGCGACGGTCATGCTCACGGTGTCTACTGTCATTCGCGTAACACAGAACACGAGCAGACCCGGTCTCAGATATTGTTGCTAAACGGTACCATTTAACACGATTACCTTAACGGAAAAATAAGTCGTTTTCGCAACTGTGTTGATAAGCAATTCAGTATTTGCGCGGACAATCGCAGCTGTCCGCCGCCTTCACTCGCGCTTTGCCGTCTGCTACGTAGAGCCTGTTGCTGCAGTAGCGCCACCTGCACCGGAAGTCGGTTGCGCGCCGCTTTCAGAGTACGGCGGAGGCGGGGAGTTTGGCAACTGAAACAAGTTCTATAAACGTTGGGTACGAGCGCATCATGCTTAGCCATGCTGCCGTTCGCAAGTTCGGCGTCGCCGCGTCGTGCGAGACCGCTTTAAAGTGCGCGTTGCTTTGTAGAAAGGAAATTAGCTGTTGTTGAGCGGCGCGGGCACCGAGAAACGTCGATGCACTGACAGCGAGCGTATACTGCGTGTTTGACTTGGTGACAACTGAAGTGCGCCGCGCATCGTCGTGCAGGGCCGCGAGAGCATCGCGGAGACGTAGAGTACGCGTTGCTTGGAAAATGCTTGTTTTCGCCGCGTTGAACGAAGAGGCTAGTCGCCGCACCCGTGCACGGTCCGGAGTGAAGCAAGCACGAAGAACGTACAAACGCGCGCATACGGCATACAGCAAGCGGCCCGGCAGTGACTCCGCGACCCGAGTAGGCGACGCGCTGCACGCAACTAGCCAGGGATGATCGGCTCCACGTCGCGGTACCGCGCTTCGGTGAAACTGTGTCAGCTCATTGCAGAGGCGGTTAATTCACTCGTGAGCACGCAGCGGGCGTCGCTTCACGACGCGAAAAGGCTTAGCTTGTCACCGAAGGGGTTGATAGAACTTTAATAAAAGTGCACGAAGAAAAAAAAAACGACTTGGCCGTTAAGCGCACGTTTTTAAGGGCGAGTCCATATACAACGAACTACTGATATAACGACCACTTTCGCGACACTTTCGAGTTCGTTATAAACGGGTTCGACTGTATATCTGACAAACGTGTAACGTCTAGTCTTATGTGACGATATTGGAAATAAATATATTTAAACAGAGCTGTAGCTTCCCCATTTTTTTAAGAAGAATGGGAAAGATAAATTAATTGTACATTGAGAGGCACACAAAATAAGTCTGTCATTGTGACCAAAACATGGAAGTTTATTTATAGAAGGTTTATTCCAGTGGTATACAATGTTTCTAAAAGTAAATGCATCAGTCAGCTTGGGTGTTAAAGGGGTACTGACACGAATATTTTCAGTTGTTATTTTGCGTCAAATGAAAGGTCAAGCCCCCAAGAGCCTGGAAAAGGTAGTGCTAAGCGCGGCTGCGCCCTGGAATAGTAATTACAGTATGTTTTTAAAAGCTAGTTTCGGTTCCTACTGTTCCCTGACGTCACAACACGGTATGAGCTTCTCGTCACGTGCTCGCACAATACATAATGACGTTGCCACGGCCGCTCCGCGCCGTGGCTCCGTTGGTGACGCAAAAGCGGCCATTTTGGAAGTTTTCATGACGCACAAGCGGCCATCTTGGAAGTTTTGGTACCTGAAGTCTTCACAACTAGACAGACTACTGCGTGAAGTCACCAGAATTTGTACTGTAGCCTGACGTCAAGCTAGTGTCGATGTCAGTAGATGCGCCATGGAAAAATTGACTTTAATATCAAATTAAAATATCTTATCAGCATTTGCTGAGCTTCACACTTGCTCAGAGCCGTCTCTGCATGCAGTAGGTTGGTATGGCAGAGTAAACTCGCCTTCGAAAAAAGGTGTCAGTACCCCTTTAAGATTCGTGGCCCTATAGAGTACAAGCCTCCACCACACTACACATCCGTAGACAATTTCAAGGGAGCTCTGAACTGCGTGCGTGCAATACAGTAGATGCTCAGTAAATGGAAATCTCTTAAACAGAACTGCTGCTTAAATGAAACAACTGCCTCTGATATTATTGGTTTCATACTTGAATTCTGCACTCCAGGTCATCTCTCTGTAAACGTAACTCCTGTTAATCAAAACAGACTTTCCTGGTCCCTTCAGGTTCCGTTTAACGAGTCTACTGTATATTATGGCATGAATAGCAACCGCAGTTTCATCTGCAACCGATGCAGCTTCAAGTTGTTTTTGTCTCAGTGTGACAAGCGTGCGATGCCATAAACATGGCGAAAGCTGTCAAGAACGGAGATTAATTCTACTGTGGCCTCTAGAGAGGCATTAAAACTCAGAGGATAAATCACGATTACTGGACAATCTGCTGACATTCTAACATAGGCCTAGCACTGCAGCCATGTTGTGAATGAAGTCGCCAGGTGATGAAAATTCTGGCTTCCACACTGCTATTCTACAAAAGAACAGAATTCGCAGATTCATTCAGTAAATAAACGTATGTTGCTGAAGTAGGCACTTATTATTGTTTTCTTGATACATTCGATCACTTGATATTTGGTTATTTCTGACAGTTTTTGCAGTCCTGTGAAATCCGAATGAACGAGGTTTTACTCTACATTGAAACAGTACATAAGCAGCTTACCCTTTGAATGATGTGTCCCCAATGCCAGTGTACGAGATGTCCAGGTGACAAACTTTGGGGCAAAGCTTCAGAATGGATCTTAGCTGCAAATGTAGAATCAGCATCGTTTCTTAACAAGCAAGAACACCTGGTTAGAACAGTATGACTCAGCAACACAAGCATCCCTTTCTACCAAAACACGACAACCTACAAAAATAAACAGGAGATAATGGGAGTGTACGTGTATAATTAAGGCACACATTACGTCTAGGCATGTGCGAATATTCGAGCACTTCGAAGATTCAGACGAATATTACAGTATTCGAATTCGCTTCGACACGAATTTAAATTATTCGAAATTTTGAAGTATTCGAAATGAACGAGTAAGCGTATATTAGACCTCATGTAACCCCCTGTAAAGGTGGTTTCATTGCAGCATAGGAGTACTGTGCTGTGAAAACACCTATCCAAGAAAAATCCGCCATGCGGCAAAGCCCTACTACGAGGTTAAATGAACACATTACCCTCACATAGATTACCCATTTCTTTAGGTTTAAAGGCTTTTTGTACAGGCTCATATGCTGTAAGTATAGTGAATTTTAAAACTTAACGTATTTTACTGGTTATCACTTGCATCCTACTCAAATTCAAGTCCTGCATGTATTCAAAGTTGCTCCCACTTCACTTCCAAACCAAAATGAATAAAATTCACATATGCCTTGTTCCAATTAAAAAAAAATATTGTGCAGGTTAGTTGGGTCATGACAAATATGCTCATTTTTCTTTATAATATGTGATATATACTATTTGAACTATTCAATTCGAAATTATTCATTAAAATCACTATTCAATTCGAATCTGAAATTTACTATTTGCACATCCCTAATTACGTCCCATCACAGTGGTATCTTTCCAGGTAAGCTAACTGCAATCTTTTTTTTACGTTGTATATTCTTGACTGCTTAACACCTCTACATCATCGCAAGGTTTACTTTTGGGAATTGATACGGCTGCCAGCTGATCAGCACACGAAGGTGCTGGCTGGAGCCAATGGATTTCAACGGCCAAGTCTATCAGAATCTGAAACTTCAGACATCCTTATAGCTACTGCCGCTATAAAGATTACCACAAGTGACTGATGACTGGAGAATCAAAACAGTAACTAGCATTCAAAATTGGGGCTTTTGGAAGGGCTAATACAGAGTGTTAATGCGGGTTTGTTGGTACATACTGAACTACGAGTAAACAGCGCTACAACACAGAGCTTGGTCCTGTCCCTTCTTTCTTTGTCCCATTGTAGCGTTGTTTACCCGTAGTTTGGAAGGGCTACTTTACGACTGCCACTCCCACTTTAATAAATGTATCGCGCCTGCGACTCGCATTCTGGCACCCTCAAGCAAGTGATGCTGAGTGTCACAGTGTTCCTGCACCACTACTTGGAACTTGTGCTAACCTTTGTCCTCTGCAGGTGAACACCCTAGCAATTTTTTAATAATATTGCACGAGTGCTACCACCAGGATACAGTGGCTTCTAATATCGGCGAGAAGCAACGAGATCAGCGCTACGACAATCAGCATCACACTGGCTTTCTGAACACATGATCACATAGTTGAAGCTGATGATGTGCATGCGTATCTAAGCAAACAGCGTAGCAACACGAGTATGCTCTCTGTGCTTGCGCATCATGTAAGAAATCTCGTTACTTCTTGCCTATATTAGGTGCTACCATGTCCAGGGGTCAACGCTCGCGCGTAATTACAATAAATAGCAAGGTTGTACAGTGGCACTCAATACGAGTTGCAACGCGGCTGACATGGTTGAAAGGGCCCTAAGCCTACACTGTAACATCGGTAAACATATTTCTTTTGCAAATACCAGCAATCGAAACAGTGTTTACATCACTGTTTCTATGCCGGCGCCACTGTGCAGTGTTGCTGCCGCTTTGACCACAGACGGCACATTGCAACTCATATTGCGCATGACTGTACACAGGGTCTATGGAACGTGGCTGCGCCAAAAAGGCGTCCAAACTATCATGCATGCCCAAAAAATCGGTCCTTGACTGCTAAATTCAGGGACCACCTACCAAGCGGCTATTGAGGGCATGAGATGTGGCAAGCACAACTTTTCGGACTCCGTTGCCAACGACGGGCAGGAGATATTTGACAAGGCAATTCAACACAGTCGCCTCCTTTCTCAAGGTGTCTGCGGAAGGACTTGAAGGTGAATCTTCGTCCGAGGAGCTCCCGCTGGATTCATCGAAATCTGCGTCTTCATCAGCATGCCCTTTGCCTTTCTTGCTTTCGTAATAAGGGTCTGGCCATAGTGGAACGTGGTCCCATAACCCTGTAATTAACCATCAGGTAAGTCTTTCAGTAATCAGCAAATGCTCACACTATGTGAGTGTTATCGGCAACAGTGCTGACACTAACTACTAGGCAGTGTTTCCACCAGTAAATTCACGAGTAACAATACCTACCAAGACTTATCGGTGCACAACATCAAACGATCTTATCCCATTACAGTTCAAACAATTTTATCAATGTTACCGCTCTCCAATAAAACTGTGCTGCGCGGAAAGCGCAGCACAGTCACAGCAGAAGCTGGAAGAGCGGCATTTCTAGAGCTGGTTATAAACTCGCTTGGGGCTACTAATACAAGTACACTAGCAAGGTACCCATTGCGCCATAAATCATAATTTTTGTGAAGTTGGGAAGCACCCACTACGCCATTATTCGTCATTCTGCGGAGAAGCGAGGTATCAGCTACACATCTGTAAGGCATTATTTGCACTTTGTTGATGTGACGGCCGATGACGAAGAATTATGGCTGAGCCCTTTGTAATGGGTTGGATGCTTTAAAATACCCACTAGTTACGTAATTCGCATTGTGTGACTCCTGGTCGTTATTTCACTCTCCCGCCACACTATATAACATATGTTAACGTGAGAAAGAAAGAGAGACAGAGCGAAATAACTTGAGACCCTGAGGAAATGGATTATGAGGGCCTTGCGGGGCTTCCTTGGCAATGAATAGAAGTGCACTTGCAAGAAATCCACTATGCTATAAATCATTTTTGTGAAGTAGGGAAGCAGCCGCTATGCCATTTTTCATCATTCTGCGGAGAACTGTGGTACCTGCTAAACACTTGTAAAGCATTATGTGCACTTTCTTGATGCAGTGCCTGATGACAATGAAGAATTATGGCAGAGCCCTTTGCAATAGGTTGGAAGCATTCAACAACGCACTCATTGCGCAATTCGCAAGAAAAAAAAAAAGAGGGTGACCTTATTTTTAGGTCTGGCGGTCCCATGCCGCCAATCTCCCACAGGGTGGGTGCCCTCCCAAGCGACTTTGAACTTCGTTCTGCCGAGCACCAGGCCGGAAGTGCGCTTGTCCCTATTTTACCGGTAGGTACCCGGCGGCAGCAATTCTCTGCCTCCCACAGCAGAGGTCGATGCTCAACTATTTCACCAAGGCTGTGGTGGGTTAAGGTGCGCCCAGGGGTCCTTGCAGAACCTTATGGGGCCACCTTTCGAGATGAGTACCCAGAAACAACCGAGCATCAGGTCGGTGTACTCCTCTACCCATTAGGAAAAACCGGTGGGTTCCCGGTCGGCACTGGGAATCGAACCCGGTACCTCCCGCATTGGAAGCGGACGCTCAACCATGTAGCCACCGCAGCGGTAAAAGAGGGTGACCTTATTTTTAGGTCTGGCGGTCCCGTGCCGCCAATTTCCCACAGGGTGGGTGCCCTCCCAAGCGACTTTGAACTTCGTTCTGCCGAGCACCAGGCCGGAAGTGCGCTTGTCCCTATTTTACTGGTAGGTACCCGGCGGCAGCAATTCTCTGCCTCCCACAGCAGAGGCGGATGCTCAACTATTTCACCAAGGCTGCGGTGGGTTAAGGTGCGCCCAGGGGTCCTTGCAGAACCTTATGGGGCCACCTTTCGAGATGAGTACCCAGAAACAACCGAGCGCCAGGTAGGTGTACTCCTCTACCCCTTTGGAAAAACCGGTAGGTTCCCGGTCGGCACTGGGAATCGAACCCGGTACCTCCCGCATTGGAAGCGGACGCTCAACCATGTAGCCACCGCAGCGGTCACACAACCAAGCTCGCGTTGTGTGACGCCTGGTTGTTATTTTACTCTTCTACCACGCTATATCACATATGTTAATGTGGCTCCTTCCCGACATGAAGCCTGTATAGGGTCTTACCGGCATGGCTCTGAGGTAGAATACTGGGCTCCCACGCAAAGGGCCCAGGTTTGGACACCGTTCCTTCCTGGATATTTTCTCTTATTTCACGCACTAGCAGTTACGGACACCGGCGGCGGCAGCGGGAGACAACTACTGCGCCAAAAACAGCCGTTGTTGCGATCTCATAACAGCTTTCGCTGGAAAAACCTTAGCTGCAAGTCAGTCCGTGTCCTGATCCTTTCCTTACCATCTTTTGTTTAAAAAATGTGAAACGCTGGGATGCGTGACTGTAGCACACATAACAATACAGTGTGACAGCCCCTTTAGGCAACTCTATGAAGAGCGCAGCCGACAGCATATGCTTTCACGAGACACTCAATAAATTACCTGCACGTTCTCACTCTGTTGCATCATCCTCTTGCCCCACCCACGCAGCCTTGTGCACCTCTCCCAGTGTTGCACTACCTCTGTCATCAGCCCACGTTTGGCCAGGAGAAGATGTGTGACGATTCATCAGATGATGCCCCTGATGATGCCGTGTGACATTTTGTTCTTTGTGACTCTTCTGTGTTGATGCCTACTACACCCAATATTTCAACTCAAGAGAGATGTAAGGCTTAAGCCTTAATAATAATAATAATAATAATAATAATAATAATAATAATAATAATAATAATAATAATAATAATAGCAACAGGCCCTGCAATACCCTTAAAGCACATAACAACCTAAGAGCACCAGTAGGCCTGCTGTTCAGTTCAAGCCCTGAGGACCAGCTAGCTCTGGTGAGCAGGACTCAGCCAGTGGCTAAACCCCACAGATTCACGAAATTAGAAGGCTGCCCAGAAAAGACAATTTACAGTTGTCGACCAATCTGTCAGAACTGGCACGGACCGCGAAATAGTCCGAAAAATCTAACAGTCCGAAAAAGTTGTTAGGACTTCAAAATACAGTTTATTTGGATTAGAGCAGCCTCAAAAAATCTCTAATAATGCCCTGCAGCATGATACACTTGGGGACGAAAAGATTTCGTTGCATTTGGGCTACAGTGATGTCGTCAGCGCGTTGGCGATCACTGCCGTTGACCGTTGCAGGCAGCACAGTTGGTGACCCCATGGCACCAAGCACACAAAATTTGAAGCCAGACACAGAAAGATGCACACAGTGTCTCGGTTCGGTGCAGTAGTCAAAGGCTGGGGCTCTTTAACCTGCACTGACATTGACAGTACATGGGCTTCCAGAATTTCGCCTCCATCGAAATGCGACCGCTGCAGCCACGATCGAACCCGCGTGTTTCAGACCAGCAGCCGAACACCGTAACCACCGAGAAAACACAATGGCAGTGAAAATCTGACGCACACAACATCTCAAAAACACACTTCACACACCACCAATATGACCACATGCGGAACGACAACCAGCAAAACAAACACACAGAAAAAAGGCAAAAAACAGCTACCGCCATAGTAATGATGACGATAAAGCTGATTAAAAAAAAAAAAGAAAAAGTGGCACCCCAAAGGCATTTTTTCAGCCAAGAGCAGACATGGCCTCCGAAACTGCAAGATTGCGCACCCTCTTAGCCTCTAAGGCTACACAACTGGCCACTGGAAGTTAACTTGACCAAGCCAGCAGAAAATACCACATGGTGGCTTTCAAAATCGAGCAGCGTAGCTTGAAACGAGCGATTTAGTCCGGAAAATCAAACTCTAGGGCGTAAATTCATCCGAAAAATCAGTCGCGAAAATGCATTAGTTCTATGGGAACCTTGACAGTGCATTTATGAAGTCTGAAATATCCATCAAGCCCAAATTTTTGGAGCCCGAAAAATCCGTCGGCGACTGTACTTGCTCCAGACCAGTGTTTTATCATCATCGTCTAGCACACTTACTCTTAGATGAATACCTGCCAACATGATCAGTAGTGCAGAACAAATGCAAAACTTTGGTGCTTGTAGCCCGGCTTACCCAGAGCCCAGTGTACGGGCATCAGCTCCTTCCAGAGGGCCGGCTCGCGAGAGACGCCATACCAACTCTTGCACACACCGCCGCAGATCGAAAGGTCGCGGGCATTCAGACGCGAGAAGATGTCGAACAAAATCTCCTGAGGCATGTCAGCCCACGATGGCAGCTCATCAGTGTCATCTTCATCACTGTCTGCCTCTGGGTACAAGACACAAAACGTGTTTCATAGCTTTTGATTGCTGGTGTTTAATGGGTCATGAAACACTTTTTATTGAAAGCAGACTAATATGCAGGAGTGAGTATGAAGCCCTTCAAGGCATATGTTCCCATATAAATATTTTATAATTGCCTAAAATGAGCAGACATACAGCGATGTCCATATTCTCCATTTCCCCTCACCTCGATGGTTTTTCTCAGATGATGCTATAAATCAGTGGTTCGATGGGGGCCCACGGACCCCAGAGGCTCTGCGAAGACATGTCACGGAACACTGTGTGCCGTGACAGCGACACCTTTCCATCTTTTGTATGCTTCACCGCATACTACTTTTGCATTGCGATGGAGCTGACTAATGTTTCCCCTTCTCCATGAGATGGCTGTAAAGCTTTTGTTGCAGTTTTGTACAACATATGCACTCGAGCATACTTTTTCCAGGCTTGCATATTTGAAGAGCAAACATAGCTAGAAACAGGTTTAGTGCGGCTGCAGGCCACACATCCTACTGACAAGCTGTTGAGATCGAAATGGCGTGGCATTTTAGTTTGAGCATTCTTTGCCAGGGGGAAATAAAAGGCACCTATTTCCCTCTGCACGTTGTGTTAATTTATGACACCCCCCCCCATTCTCTAGCTGCAAGGTGTCCCCCATCACTTCCACTGGTTCACAAGGGCCCCCATCACTTCCACTGGTTCACAAGGGGCCCCCGAAATATTCATGTCTGAGAACCACTGCCATAAATGTTATTGCACATGATGCTATAAATGTTAACGAGCACCAATGCTAAGAGCTGTGAAATGACACGCTTGCAAACCTGCATCTCTGATAGGACACATGTGTGTGACTTACCCTTCCAGCAGTAAGGTTCAGCAGTGACTGCACCTTCGCTTATCGACTAGTATATGTAAAATTATATTGTGTGTATACGTGAACAAAACAACACCTACTGTGCTTTGTATGCCATGTCATAATAACTTTGACTAACTCAAGATCCTTATAAATGAAATAAATACATTATCTCAATTAGTATCCCAGCTCAACAAGCTTTCACAAAATCTCTTGGAAGACTTGAGTGCTGGACGAGTTGGAATTCCATTCTTAAGAAAATTGCACGGAAAAAAAAAACCGCTGCAGACAAGCAAGGAACACGGGAATGGTGCAACACAAGACTGCATTTGTTTCGTGTTCCTTCCTTGCCTCCGATGTTTTTGGCGCAACTGTCGTAGAAACATCCCCTATTGATAGCATGCTTTCTACTTCTCAAAGAAGCTATGATTTATAAAACATTCTTGAGGTCCCTTCAATTTTATCACTCAATGCTGTTTGCAGCAATATAGATAAGCTTATAATAACTCACTCTGGTCAACATTCTCAAGCTCTATGTGGCATTTCTCCTGGGAACACTGCTGCTGCCACTTGGTGTGCTCCCGAATCACTCGTTCCTTCAGCAATTTGAGCTCTTCATACCCAAAGTACTGGATCAGCATGGGCTGAAAGACCTGAGACACAGAGAAGGCATGCCATTCACAGTGCCATGCAAGAAGGCAAAGAAATACAACCTGCAGTTCCACGGTTGCTGTTGGCCATGACTCAGCAAGTCTGAATCCAGATGGAGACAACGTAACATAGAAGGTGCAAGTAAAGTTCACTTTGATTGTAAAGGTGATACAGTTGAAACCCTCAAGAATGAAATTCTCGCGACAACAAAGAAATTTAGCATGCCCGCCGAACGTCCACAGAGTTCAGTGTATTTGCCCCCTCTCGACAGCAAAGAAATATTAAAAAGCACGCCTGCAATAACGAAAGTTCCATGTAGTGATCCGTAAAATTTTTTTTCAACCCATGAGCTAGTTCGGAACCTAGAAGCTCAAAAGTTGCAGCACAGCTCACTCGACAAGACGAGCGGATACGCCTCCGCCAACAAGCATTGGTGCGATCATTGCTGTTTACGTTCAGTCAGATTTATGGCCCTGAAAATGCTTGCCGCGGCATGGACTGTCACTTCCTCCACCGTCACCCAAAAGTGCTTCAAGCACGGCGGTTTTGTGACTTGTCTGCACGCCTCGGCAGCCTTGTCGGAGATGGAAGTGGGCGTTTCTTCTGCAAGCATCGATGACCTGCAGCCACTACCTGAAGCATGGGATCGTGTTGATGGAGCGATACCAGACGCTGTGGAACTGCGCAACTTTTTGTGTGCTAACGCCGAACTGATCGTGCACGAAAAATTCAGCAACAACACTGTCATCGAAAGTAAGCGCAAAGAATATGAGAGCGACGACGAGAGTGAGGATAGCAAGAAAATGCAGGAAAGGCAAGTAAGTTCGTGCGAAGTTCTTGATGCTTTTGACATCATTCGAAAACTTATTAAGCTGCAAGACTCGAGTCGTCAAGCTCCTTCAAAGCAACTTGAAACAGAGCAAGATCAGCGACTTCTTTAAATAAATTTTGGTTGTGCAAAGTAATCGGTGTACGTATTTTTCTATTTTCGTGACACCAAAATACTCATGAGAACGAACAAAGATCTCTTCTCCAGCGATTTCGTTATTGAGGGGTTCAAATGTACAGTGAAGTGGTGGATTTAGAGATTTTGGACAGAGACATGATGCACTACATTATGATATGTAGCAGATGAACGCAATCGTCACATCATTAGTGACAGAAGTGAGACGGAATGTCTAAATGTTAGTCTGTGTAAGCAGCAATCACAATCAATCAAGGTGGCTCTAAATGCAATTAATAATGTCCCTAATAATATCTCTAGTCATTATGGACGTAAATATTCATATGCGAGCAACATAACAGAACAAACAACACATCATAATAACTAGGACATACATAGCGCCATGTTCTGTTGGTTCTTCTGCCACTGTAAGAAATTTAGGGGAGGATGGAAGCTTGAACAGATGAAAAATTCGTGAACACAGGGTGTCAATGGAGCCGACGTTTCTGCAGCCTTGAAGAAGACACGTCCACTTGTCAGAACGTCGGTTCCAGCGACATCCCATGTTCGCCAATTTATCTCTGTAAAAAATTTGTGTCTTGTATGTTCGATCCCTTCATGAGCTAAGGAGCAGCCAGTGCCTTATTCGTGCACCGACAACTCCTTGCATCATATCAATGAAGAAAAATGGCTCTACTGAAGTGAAAAGTGCCAAAAGGAACCACTCCATATGGTAACACAGCACTTCATGTCATTCACTTTCTGAAAGATACCAGCAGTTCTACAGATATAAAAAACTACTATAACACTGCTATCGTATTACATTGGATTTACAAGGAAATATATGCACTGCTTCATGCAAATTATTATCATTAACATAACCGTGTAATACAAGAGGGCCCAACGCAGGAGTAACGCAGACAACAGGTGAGCCCTCATGTGAACAAACACAGTGAAAAGAATATTTTGTTTGTTGGGTTTTCGTTTCATCTAATGATCTTCGTCACTTACAATTATGCCTCCACCAATCCAAAATGGAAAGAGCCCTTCCATAATTATTACTGCTTTAATCTGTCAACATTCATATTTAGCATCCTTTCCTGCCCTTTTTTAATGTTTACAATAGTCCTCTTGACACCGAGGCCTCATTTAAAGGCTGCAAAACTTTCCATGAGGGTCATCCCATAAGTTCTCGACTCTATGCAGAACGCAGCAGTGGAGGCAAATGAACTAATGTTACTTTTTTGATGTCGCCTTCTTCAACTTCCAAACATTTAGCTCCATGAGGCTTGAGCACTTGCACCTCTGTAGAAGAAAAGCGAAATCTTATTCCAAAAAAATAATAACATGGTCACAGTATCACCAACGTTGTTCGAAATAAAGTGTAAGCTTTAATGTCAGCTATGCCAGCTTGATTATTTATGTCGATGTGGTTGTGTAGGACCAGCAAAGTCTGCGACTCCAGCACTCATGAGAAAGACTGAAAAAGTATTACTTCACTTTATACAAGGTATAAATTCGTACTTATGAATGTACATAGCTAGACAGTGCAGTGCCACAACCTGCTCAAGGTCACTGCAATCAAACCGCACAAATGGAATGAGATCTTGACCTTGTTCCATAATAGGACGTTCGTCGCACATGACTATTTGAGGCTCACATAAACAGGGGACGTACATAAACGAGGAATGGGAGATGCACTCATGAGCAACCAATCGCATGCATCGAGGACGAACACTCTATTATGGAACGTGTCAAGATCGCGCCTTTAGTAAGCGCAAGATTTTGTGATGGAGGATCTGGAAACTGCCTGCCAATTATGACAGTCTCATGCACGCTTCAGTACCAGCCGAGAACTCATGGGAGAGCGATCATGGTCCAAGAATGTTCAACCAGCCTAATGTTACATCAATATTACACTAACATTTACTTTAATGACTGAAAGTTGAGCATGATTGCAAGGATTCATGGTACAAAATTTTCCAGCGCAAATACAAACAGAAGTAGGAACAAAATGGGCACCACGAATTTGTGCTCATATTTGCGCGCCTGCTTTTCAGTACCATGAGTTCCTTTAATGCCTACATTCATGTTATTACTACACCGTCAAGAGCTTTACAGAGTTGCACTTTCATGATGCAATCTCATGGAATGCTTTGTGTTCCACCTAACAGTTTGACATCAATGCAGAACATTCTGAAGCATCCTATCTTGACCATTAATGTACAGTACTCACGGATTGAAACATGAAAATTTAGGGCTAAGTAATACACATACTTTCGTTTCCAGTATCTACAGTTCGTGTCATATTGGGTACTATTTTGACTCAAACACTTACATGAGAGGCAACATTACCTTTATAGCAGCTAGGTTTGCAGTGACATGATGCGGTTATCATGAGCAATTGCTTACAGCAGTCATTATACTAAAAAAATGTCACGTTTCCATCCATGAGCACTGAGCATCACTAAACACCTAGTACTTCGATTACATTTTGCAAGCACTGAATCTTTGTGTGTGTTTTGTAAAATGGATACTCACCTCCTCCTCTTCTTTCATGTGAGGCAAGAACTTCTCGGTGAACTCAATGAGGGCGTGCTGAAGCTTGAGGCCATAGTTGACACGTTCCGTTGCCGACTTGTTGGTGCAAGAGTAACCGTCACGAACCAAGGCCAGCATATCTGACAGACGGTTGTCGCTGTGGCAGTTGCAGACAGCCGAATCGTGAATAGAAAGCGCCTGGGACAAAGAAAAATATCTACAGGTCCAAAAATTAAAGTTGTAGATAATGCTTTCATTCATTATCGTCACCATTATCAGCATATATGTATTATTTTGACAGAAGGATGAAGGCTTCCCCCAATTATCTCCAACTTACCCTATCCCGAGCAAGCAGATTACCTCTTATCCCTGCGAACTTCATGATTACATCACAAGATCTAACTTTCTGCCTTACTCAAGTGCATTTCCTGTCCCTTGATGACCATTCTGTTGCTCTAACTGACCACCTGTTGTCTGTCCTATGGCTTACATGGCCGGCCAATGTCTATTTTTTTCACTTAAAGCCAACAGAATATCGGCTACCACTGTTTGTTCTCTGACCCATTCTGCTGTCTTCCAATCTCTTAATGGTTCGCCTATCATTTTCCATTTCATTGTACGCTGTGTCATCCTTAATTTTTTCTCTAGTTTTCTTGTTATCCTCTAAGTTTCAGCCCCATATGTTAGAACTGGCAGTATGCAGTGGTTGTATACTTTTCGCTTTAAGGACAGCGGCAGATTGCCTGTCACCATGTGGGAGAGCCCGCCGTATGCACTCCAGCCCATCCTTATTCTTCAGATAATTTTTTTTTTCGTTACTAGGCTCCCCTGTAGGTAATTGACCTATGTATACATATTTTGTACTCTTGCACATTTTAAGCAGTGTTAAAAAATTTTCTCTTGGACAGTGCTACTAGGTTGAAACCCAAGACTAATAACAATATCTAGGGCTTTAAGTTCCAAAATTACGATATGATTATGAGAGACGCCGTAGAGGAGAGCTCCGGAAATTTTGATCATCTGGTGTTCCTTAATGTCCACTGAGATCGCACAGTACCCGGGCCTCTAGCATTTCACCTCCATCAAAATGCGACCGTCGCGGACGGGATAGAACCTGAGACGTTCGAGTCGGCAGCCGAGCACCGCAACCAGTGCACCCCAAAGGCGGACATTGTGACCCAAAAAGGTGAAGATGTCAGCGATGTCACCAAAGCTCACTAAATTCTGCAGCCATATCATAAAGTTACCAATACTGATTTTTAACCTTTCGTGTGACAGTGGGACACATACGTCCCACTTTTCCGTCTGCAGAAAAAATGTTCTCCCACATCACCTGTTGCAATTAGCGCAACACCAAGTCACTCGTATCTTACCTAAGCCTTGGCGATCCCGAGGAAAATTCTTTTACCACACTTCTGAAGAGCGCAAGTAGTGTTACAATGGCGTTGAATTTCGATCAAGTTTTCATGATAGCTTCTGAATTTTCCTCTTCTTCAGATAGAAAGAACCTACCATTCAAAATGCCAGATAATTTCCTCTTTTTCTGGTTTTTCAGAGCGGTGATTTAAGCTTCCAGTCATCACGTGTTTTCGTACATTTGCGCAATAACTTGAGCGATAGACGCATCAAAACACAATCCCCTGCAAAATTACCACATTCATCCCTCAGCGTAATTGCGGATATTGGTGCGTGGAAATATTTTTCTTCATATCATATACCTCTTGGAAAGTAGGTACTTATTCAGGCCCAACAGCCGTACTCGGCAATTTCGACAGCCAAAGCAAGGACAGGAAAATATACAAAAAAAATGGTTGGTGCATGCGGCGAAGTAAGCTTTACAGGAACCGACCATAACGCTATGAAATCTCACAAGAGGCGCAGGTGCAGGTGGTGTTCTACTGCTGGATTGAGATCCCCACAACTTTCCTCAGCAGAATTTGAAAAGTGATACTCTAGGCCACCTGCTTCGGCTGTTTCATCCCAAATACCCATTGATGAAATTGCGAGATGGTGCCTTCGTGAGACAGTGGGACAATGTTTTCCCACTTTTTGAAAACACTCTCATGAGTCAGTGGGAGATATGCGTCCCACTTTTTTTCAGTACACTACTGGCTTGATTTTGATGAAAGCTGTTTTATACTATTTCTTCGTAGTTTATATCAATATACCACAGCCGGTTTTTATATCATTATGTCAAAAATATAGGCAGATCTAAAACGGTCAACATGTAATTTCATAGACGACTACCAAGGAACAGTTTCTTAGTTAAACAACGTGGTACCATCCATGATGTGATAACTTGAAAGGTCACCCAGAGATATTAATAAAAGGGCAGGTTAATGCAGCTAGAAGTAAACAAAACCTGACACTGTAAACAATATCTAGTCAAAAACACACACCAGTGCTAGACCGCTGTCAAAACACCCACGCAGCAATCACAGCAGAAAGATCAACACTACTCATTGAAGCTGAAATAAGCTAAGCGACTAATGAATTTTAAGAATCCTATCTCTGGCTTATGCAGTACACAAGAGCAGCTAACATGTTCCTGTACCAAATGACAAGCCAAATAAATATAAACATAAAAGGCAAGACATACAGGCTAGATTTTTGAGCGAGACAGCCTTTCGAGTTACCTTCTATATGTTTGCTTCATGCAAAATTAAAATAAGTGAGAACACGAAAATTTGCATTGGAGAGTGTTAATGAAATAAATTTTGGGGCCCTACTGATTAACTATAGGTGGAGCCTTGCCAGAAAAAGATTCCTGCATACATACAATGTGTCATAAAAATGAGTCAAAGTTTGAATGCTTTTGCAAGAATATTATGCATAATGTCTGAAGCAGACATGCGAGTAACTTCAAATCTTAGCACAGAGAAAGCAGAAAGAGGCTGTGGCCTATGCCTATCTGTGTTAAAATGTGATGGCTGCAGAATAAAAATTTATTCTGCAATAAGCTCGTTGCCTTTATGCACACATATCAGGCTTTATTTTGTGTCCAGTACAATAAATCACAAAAATATACTCTCTCTGAACATCTGTGCTTGCACAAATGGTTAAACCTTCTGCCTTGGAGCACACAATTTATTAAATTTGCGAATATTCTGCCAATTCAGACAAAAATGACTAGTAGACCTTCTGTTCATTTGTGTAAGTATTCACAGAGCTGGAATAAATGTGCAGCTCACAAAAGCAAAAGTTCATACAAATGTGAAGATGAAAATGCTTAGAGAGGCTGGTTTCCAAAGCTGGCAGGAATCCTCACAACGGCAACATATGAAGTTTCACAGCGCAAATTGTAGAACAAAGCTTCCCTAGAAAGAACAAAAATTTTATCCTGCATCCAGTTGTGCACAGAGCAATGAGTCATTGTAATAGTAGTGCTCTCTCTCAGACAATGGCCGGTTTGATCGATACAACAATGCAGACAATGTAAAAGTAACCTTGCTATTGGTTTTTCTGCAAAGCACTGAAACACGTACAGCTGTCATCATATGCTTGACACTTGCTAAACTTCTGGCTAAAGCAGTAATGAGCTCACTAAAGAGATTCTTTAAGCGGGAAAGATAGTAGCAAGACTTGATGAATTTTGCGTAAGCATACTTTCTATTATGCTAATAGCAAAACAACTTTACTTTTTTGGAGCATCAGCATTTGTTACACTGATTTGGTCTCTTGTAAATACTGTCAGCCTTTCTCGTAATGTGCACCAACATGCTTGGTTAGCACTGATAACTAGGGTGTACATTGGTTGCTACATAGTGACAAGAATAAACTATCATAAGTAGTGCACATGTACAAGCTGTATGTGTCGTTTTTTACGGCTGTTTCCTGTACAGGCTTCTTTAGCTGTTCTTACAGATAATTGCGATGTTGCTTGCAACGTAACTAAATCAGCAGTTACACGTAAGGCATTACAAACTATAACTACTCATGTTCTCAGTGATCACTTAGCTCATTAACATAATTCATGTTGATGAGCTACATTTCAAGCCACTGGTTCCTAGCAAGAACTGTACCTATCAACCAGCTCAAGCACAAAGAGATAAGATTTCACCAGCATTCAGTGACCAGGATTGTAAGAAATCAAAGCATTGCAGTGCTTCATTTGCGCATTGATGAAACATTAAAGCCCGTTACACTACCACTTAAGCATGAACGCAATGACAAGGCGGAATTAGCACTGACAACTGTTTTAAAGCAACAGTCACTACCCTGATGAAGGCATGGTAGAAAATAATATCCTGCTGCCCTTCGCTGTGCATGGAGGGCTTTTATATCATTAGTAACTAACATCACATCCCTGCCCTTTTTAGAATTCACTGTCGCCTGTGATGGCAGGCATTCATTCAACTAATTAACGGGCACAATAAAATGCCACTACCCACTTATCTTTGTTACAGTGATGTTTTATCATATTAATCTTTGTTTCGTCGACACACAAGACTGCCAATCTTCATCGACAAAAATTTTGTTAGCAGTAAGAGTTAATTCAATTTATTGTAGATTACAAGTTACCAAAGCTGCTCGCATAATGCATGAAGAGAAAAACAAAAGATTCCTCAGTGTGACACCTAAGTCTGCTATGTAAACATTAGGCTGGGTGTGTGAGCACAGTAATGGACACTGTCTATTGAGAGACTGTTTCATAAGTGAAATAAAGCTGGTCCAATTGTCTCGGCCTGCAGTCTGGTACCTTATCTCAGAGCGGTTGTTCCTTTCCCACATGTACTATGGTTGCATTTTCATAACCTCAAGTTTCGTCATACAGTCAGACCTCACGACCTTATGAACAGCAAAACGCAACTGTTAACAGCTGCACCAGGTAGCACGCTTACACCACTACATTCTTGTTACTACTGCCTTCACAGACATTAAACAATACGATTATAGGAAATTGACCAAGAATCAGGTTGCACTCTGTATGCAGTGCATAGATGAGCATAGGCACGCGCAAGAGAGGAGGGTGCAGGGGGGGGGGGAGGCGGCCTACCCTAGCCATCAAAGTAGGATGACAAGTCTGCCCCATACTTTTACTCGGTTGAACCTGTCCCGCCATTGTTTAATGTCTAGGGTTATGACCTCGCAAGTTTTTGGCAACAATGGTGGCCAAGAGCCCCTGATGCTGCATTTGCAGAACTGTGTATATATTTACCCCTCGAAAGCTGGGTACCAAAGGCCCGCCGTTTTGAACTCATTGATTGCACAACAAGTGCAAAAATTTTCATTTTTGCACTCGTTGCAAAGCTTCTTCCTTCTTTAGGATTCGACAGATGGGATGGGGGGCCCTGCAGTAGAACATGCCCCCCCCCCCAGTCAACCTAGGGGGGAGCCCCTAGGCACGCCTATGTAGATGACTGGACTCCTCTGTGGAGATGGCACATTATCAGCAATGTTGAAATTTGGACTAGTAGGTACGGCTTCACCACGGAAACTCTTGTGGTGTCTTGTGTAACTTTGTCTCAGTTGTTTCGTGCTACCTTCATTTCATCACGGCACATCCTCACATTAGAGAAACTGGACAAAAATCCAGGTGACATAAATACATGTTCCTGTTGTTGCAGTTAATATGTCAATGGCACAATCCCACAGTAGGAAATGGGTCATAAACTGACGTGGCTCCTGTCCAGGCACTGGCAGAAGGCCAGCCCAATCCATACATGGTGGAAACGATACCACTCACATATGCACACATATTTCAGCACTACAAACTATCCCGTAGAACCTTTGCTCTACCACACGCAAAGCTAACCCGTGCAGATGCTGCTGCTTGGCGCATGCTCCAAACTAATACGTTCCACAACCTTGCATTCCGCCACACTTTTACCCTACACAGTATCCTGATCGATGTCCTTTCTGTGCAGGACACTCAAACTTGTACCATACCGTGTGGGAATGCCTCAAACCGCCCGGCCCTGCCTAGAATATCCAATCCCTTCCCCTCTCAATGGGAAGCCACTCTTTCCCAGCCCTGGACGACCAGCGACGACTAAGTCGGATAGCAGCAGCAAATGGGTCCCTGTGACTGAGAGCTCCACCCTCTGGGACTTCACAAACAAAACGAACAAAAATAAAGTGTGCGACTACTACTGGCATGATCATAACACCAAACCGCACCTTCAATTTTTTCTTCAACTTGGTCATGATGAGTTGGTTCTCGATCTGCTCGTGGCACCGGAATTCGCGGAAGGTCTGGTACAACTCGTGCAAGAGGGACTCCAGTGCACCGTAGTCGGCGAAATCCGTGCAGCCCAGCTGCAGAGAAAGACGTCGTTAAAAAAAACGTGCAAAGACACATCCGAGCGATAAAAAGAAAAGAACTCGCGACTGCTGAACTGGAGTACGTGCCTCAGCGCACGCTCACTGAAAAAAAGAGGATGGAGGGAAAGCAAGAAAAAACAAAAAAAAGCCTCGCACGCATGTTCGAACTGCGCTTGCCTATATTGCTGCCAAGTCGACACGCCTACGCAGGTCGCGTTGCCAGGAACTGAGGGGTAATTTAGGCAATTGCACAACACCTCGCTTCCTCGAACCGTGGCCCAAACATTGCACAAATCCCAAGCGGAAAGACAGAATTATGTCGGCTACGTATCGTAAACTGTTTCACGATAACGGTACCGCTATCAAACATGCGCACGGCGCCGTCAACGTCGGAATGCGCAAATTTCAGACCGTGAATGCTGGAATATGCAGGCTTCCCACCTCAACTCAAGGTTGCACGTATACACAACTATGAACAGGCTGCATATGGTACGGTGTATTCAGATGTTGTGATCGAATGCAAGGTGAGGACTGTTGAGCACCGGCACAATTCTTCCGTGCGGAGCAAGCGGCCGGTGTAGTCGAAGCGTGCTCGCCAAGCAGTGCGTATCGTTACTGGGTGTCAGGGCAATTAAAGTTACGTAGAATGCAGTAATGACGTTCGGCGACGCGCTTTCGAAAACTAGCATCCGTTGCAGAGCTAAACATGCGCTTGGGCGACGATCTGCTGGACACGCTACGAAGGACGACGCAGTGAGGGATCACTCGTTAGCGGCAGTGTATACGTATTCAAGTGCACAAACCGAGTTTTCAAGGAATTAGCTCCGACTGTGACAGTTTTCAGGCGCGATTTGCGTTTGGCGCACCGACGAGGCGACCACAGTGCGCGCTTCGGCAAGTGGCGGATCGCGAAGCTCGCTGGCGTGACAGGCGAGAACTAGCGTCACGTCGCGTGCGGGTGTATGCATCCTACCTTTTCGTTGTACACTTCGACGAGCCGCTTCATCCTCGAATGCGGCACCGAAAACACATCCACTTCTTCGGGGAAAGGCGCCATCTTGACCGTCGGCAGAAGATGCGGCGGGGTTTCGATGCGCGCCCAACTAGACAACCTTGATGCCGATTCGCGTCGCGACAGGCTGGCCGACTGCCGCCGGAATCGCAGATGGATGTCGCGGAGAGGTTACAGTCCTCGAAGAGGTCAGATTTCTAGAGCCGTGCTCCAGACAGTGCAGTGCAGCGGAAGAAATGAGCGCAGGGGCCTGGAGAGACGACAGCTGCTGGCAGTTTTCATTGAAGCAGCCGCGATGCACACACGCACTTTCGATTTGCCGCGATTCGTCGAGGGATGGCGGCACCGGCACAAAGCGGTCGCCATGGCAACAGACAGGCAGTTTCTGTTTCGGCAACGCGCGCGCGCGCTGCGCGCGTTGCCTGCCCCGGTTTTGACGATTTCATTGTGCCGTTTCCAGAACACGTTAAGCGTAGCAGAAAACATTCGTGCGGATATTGATGAGCTGCGTGGTTTCATTGACTGGTCACCGCTGTACGAGAGGCTATTTGGGTCCAAGGACGACCTACTAGTTCGATATCGAAGATCCCCAAGTCGCGACCGATTTCTCCGTTCGAAATCGACATCGCACGGTGAATTAAGGACCGGAAA
This sequence comes from Rhipicephalus sanguineus, assembly GCF_013339695.2. Lineage (NCBI taxonomy): Eukaryota > Metazoa > Arthropoda > Arachnida > Ixodida > Ixodidae > Rhipicephalus > Rhipicephalus sanguineus. Next base: position 9,225,071 of record NC_051185.1, on the reverse strand, counting down.
GAGCCATGCAGGTAAGTTATTTCTCAGCGAATAATGGTGGATACGTTCGCAAGGCTTGTACTACAATTCTCGCTTAAAATATATTGGGTGCACGCAGGCAAAATGCGGGCATCGTTAGCCACGGTCTATACAGCTGCATTTTGTGACGTTCGTTCAGAGGCCGAGAAACATCTATAAAAACCTAACATACGACTTACGAGGCTTCTTTTTTATTCCTCTGATTATTGACTGTGAGTATAAATGAAGCTGACCTTCACAATTTGTACCGCATTATCAGTGTTCACAATTCACCTGCATTGCAACGTAGCTTTACGGACATCACCCATGTATACGTAAATTTGCATGGTGTCTTTGAGATAGCATACTGCTCACCTGAAAGTAATGCTCGTGTTTATCGTGCTCTTTCATATCGTGTGAGTCTGTGTCGACATCGCTAAAAATAGTTAAACTCAAACAGAATGAATAATACCTGATAAAGAAAGCAAACGGTTATCTCTTTCTTAACTTACGTTGATGTGTTGAGATAGCAGGGGGCGGCGTCAATAATTATTCTCCTGGCAGGTGCAAATACCATGAGAAAGATGGTTCAACCTCCCTAATGGCGCCACCCATCTGAGAAAGGCCTATCGCTTCTACGTGCCACGTCCATAATAACACGAACTCGAAAAGTAAAACTAATACAAGTCTACTAACTAAAGTCATTGCCAAAGATGTTTTGTTGCAGGAGGTATGAACGCACTTCGAAAGGTGATCGCGGACGTGATGCTGAATGTTTCCAAACCGGCTGATAAGTACAAAATCTTACAGCACGTGAGCGGTAATCAGCGCACTAATGAAATAAACGCAACAAAAAAATTCACGAAGTAGCTTTTTGGGCTAGTTTGTTAGATATATGAAAAGGTATCATATCGTTAGGAGACACGAAGACTGTTGTGTCTTTCTCGCCCATGTCTGCTAGTGCTGTGATATCTTTTGAAAAAAAAAGAAAATTAATGTTTCGATTACACCAAAATCTATGAGCGTGGAGATGTATACAAAAAGGACAATCTTATGTTGCCTTTGTTCCCATATATTTGATAGCGCAACCCTATTTGTTTGATGTTGTTGTTTTATTTACCCACTCTTTGTGCAGCAAAAAAAAAAAAAAAGATTCTTCCGACGGTGATACGAAACCGCGTTTTGACATTTTGCTCGTCCAAGTTTGCCTGTTCTCTTTGTCACCATTCTACCAAAGTCGGTCTGCCTTCAGCTAAGTGAAACCGCTCTGCATACATCACTTGCCGCATTGATTAGTTCCTCGCGAGCGCTTCCACGGGCACAAAAAGAAGCCACCGTGCGTCGGACGGGTTTCTCGGAAATTCTTTCCACGGCATATATGTAAGAGGTCGCATTCGATATAAGGGCGCTGACTCGCTCGCCCGTCAAAGGTGGTCACGTCTCATTAAAGAGCGGGGGGCTAGAGTCTCCGTCGTTGTCATGGCGACGTTTGTTGCCTTGGGCGCGTGCAACTGGTATGGATTTCACGAGGCTTAAGAGGGAAGAGGGCTTTACAACCCTCATTCCAGGCTTTTTTGCACTATGTGTAGAGGGAGTTTGCATTAGTGAGAACATTCGTGTAATTCTATTTTGTTTTGAAGACCTTCTTTTTTATTTTCTTCTTCTCGTGCGCTGAAATACTGGAAGTTTCCAATGAAACGCTTATATTTGAAGAGCATGCGTGCTTCGAATGTAGTGAATACCCAGTGTTTTTTTTTTTCCTTCGCAAAATGGCAAAAGAAAACAAAGAGCGACATGAAAGAAATGAGAAATAAAACGAGGTACACGTACTTATTTCTTTGATCCAAATGTTTTACACGACGAGGACTGTACAATCCCAACATACTTTTACGACGCGCTTTATTTTAACAGTCTTTTAACGCAGCGGAATAAATCCCAGTCTCATTCTCATACTCCCATTATATATATTCATCTAATATTGGTGACTTTTGAAGATAATTCTTCCCCGACGTTTATAGTAGCATCATAATTAAGTTATGCGTTTGATTTTGTTATATGCAAACTGGTATGGTGCCTTTCCACAAACCAAACAGTGAAACAGAAACCTCAATCAAACTTCAAAAACAATTTTTGTTTTGAACAGCCCAGTGTCTCGCAGGAAGGCCATCAAAATTCGTTTCACGCTCCTCCTAGTTGCCGCGGGCCCTTCAGGAAAAATGACATCTTCAAAAGCCCGATGCTCAGGCGGAAGAATTGCCGGCCATGTAGGCCAGACTAACCCCACCTGCTGCAACATCACAACCGCCACCACCACCACCAAGTTTTGTTTTGACGGACTTTCTCCTGGATGTACATGCGTTATTAAATGCGGCCATATTCACTTATGCTATTCAAGGTATATGACATATATCTGATTTCTGTGACGTACCAGAGAGACTCATGAGGTCACGTACTATGACGTAATGAGCCTAATGGTACGTCATCTATCTATAGGGCGTCATCTATCTCTGGTACGTCATTTATCTATACGTATCTATCTATAGGGCGCTTCGGCGCAATCGGCAGTTCCCCTAAAATTTAGAGTGCGTAGTGCGTAGACCTTCATTTAAAGCAAAAGACAATCACATGTGGAAAGCGCCTCCACAATCGACTCTGGAGGCAACAGCGAAAGTGCGAACATGCGAGTATAGACTACAATTCGACGCTTCTCTGGACCTACACCCCCCCCCCCTCCAAGAAATGTGTTGCAGAAATGAGATCATAGCGCTGCAAAGACAGGGACAAACAAAGGCGTGCGCAGCGTTCCCAATAAGAAGGGACTAAGTCGCATCGCGGCGCCCCTCTTCTGGTCGAGTCCAAAGGACGACATGCATGCTTCACAATGGATGAAAAAAATGAAAATTAAGCGGTGACGTGCTTCTCAAAATAGCCTGCCTTTGGTCCCTGGGTTGCGGAAGTAATGATATGGGATGTAAACAGTTCTTGGAAGGCAATACCAGTGGCCTTTTGGGCCGCCATTATCGGCAAAAACCTGCGGGGCCATAACCCTGCTCTTTATAAACACAATGGCGGGACAGGTCTGCCTGAGTACCTGTACGTCGTAACCCCCCCCCCCCCTCTCTCTCTCTCCCTTCCCCACTGCCATGCGCACGCCTATGGGGACAAAAGAAGGCGACAGGACGTGCGCTTTTCAGCGTTACGGCCTCATTGGATGTACCGAACCAACTAGCCCAAAAGTCTGTACTCAAGGTACAGGAGTTGCTGCACTGGTTTACTTTATCAGCAGGCTGCGAAACGACAAGCGTTAACCAGGCCCTTATCGCGTCGTGTGCCGTACTCTGCATGTTCTGACCTCCTTCCGAAGGAAGAAGACGCCGCGCGCGCTATCTCACAGCACGCATATGCGGAAGCTGTTGGCCAACGCTTGCTGATTATAGCAGCTGAGGTCCCACCCGACTCGCAATGAGGGGACTGCATGATTGCAGCAAGATAACCGCCATGTCCTGTTTGTCGCCGCCGCTCTCTTTTTGAGGTTGCCGACCGTCGTGTCAATCGGAACTCGCTTATCTCTCGCGTTAGAGCTATCGCCTCACTTCAAAACACAAGCCTCACCCCACTTCACCAACTGCTACAGAGCCTCTTGTAAGAAAGACTAAATATGCCTACGAGCCATAAGTACACCACAAAATCCGGTAGCTCGTTGTTGAAATCGAGAGGTCGTGGCCAAGAGACGGGGTTCTTTCTTTCGTTTTTTTCCTTCTTCGAGGAGCTTACAAGTACGCACAAGAAGGGCGAATATTTACAGTTGCCCAGAAGTTTACGAGACGCAGCTTCCATGAAAAATGTTAAGGCGTAGTTAAGCGTCACAGTTGCCCAGAAGTTTACGAGACGCAGCTTCCATGAAAAATGTTAAGGCGTAGTTAAGCGTCGGCGACTTGGATGTGAATTGCATTATGGTGCACCTTCCAGCGTACAAGAATACACGGACGAAGTAGAGAAGGACACCATGACACTTCCAATTTTATGGAATCACCGTTTATCGTAAATAGGCAGTTTTGAAACAAAAAGTTGAGTTCTGGGGTAGGTGGCCACACAGTTCCCGGGAGTTCAATATATTTGCGAGCCTAAATTTTATGTCGGGGCGTTCTTTCGATGACGGCGAAAATTGCCTCATGTAATCAGCATAGACGCGTTTCTTGTTATGTCCTTCTAATCTTCGATCTGCACACATCAACTGTTATCACAGCTAGAACACAACGCTTGCGCCCGCACGCTCGGAATGGTGAATTCTCGTCCAATGATTCACGGAGGTTTAACATCTTTTTGAGTTCACTGCCTTGCTTTGCAGTGTCTGGCAGCAAACCAATATTTTAACGCGATTAAAGAGCTCGTTTCGCAGAAATTCCGGTGTCGGCGTCGTTGTCGGTGTCGGCGTCGTTGGTTGTGAGCGAAAAATCAGCGTTGTCCGTTAGCGAAAATCAAGAAAGATGTAAATAAAATAAATATCTTAAGTTTGAGTGCACGAGGACCGAACCCAGGCCTTCTGCGTGGCGAGCAGGTGTTTTACCAAAGAGCCACGCCATTGATCTTTTTGTTTGCTCCTTTCTTTCACGGTATTTATTCAACATAGACATGGCACTTGAGGGCAATTCAATACAGACATAGAGCTAATATGTTCATTCTGCTCGCTTGAAACTTCTTCCGGAAAAAACACTATATGAATATCATTGCGTGGCAGAAGCTATATGAAATTGCGTGGCAGAAGCGTAGAATCGCGCCAGGCGTCAAAACATGTGAATGGCGCGACGAGTGGGTATTTTAAAGGCCTAGCCATTGACAAAGCTCTTAGACATAATTAATCATCATCAGCAAAAGCATCAATAAAGTGAGCAGATGCGTAGGTTCACGTGTCGCCTTACGGACGATTAGTGGGTCATTCTCTGTTTCGCAAAAGGAAGAATTAAAGCGTAGTGGGCACTGCGCAACTGACGCGTACTTGCAGTAGGCATTCTAGGATAGTTTGAAACGGCCAACGTTACGTGCACAGACGCTCGTTTCCTTGAGGCGCGGTTGAGGCATCCACCGAGAACCGAAGCCAGACTAGGAATTGAGAAGGCCTGCGCACGAGGCCCGATTACGCTATCGCGTTCTACTCTTGAAGGCGAAGTTCAAGCGTCCTCGAAGTTTTTTTTTTTTTTAAATTTTAAAACAGATTTTATAATTAATTAACTTTTTCTTTTTTTTTTTAGCCGGAAGTTACTTAGACCGTGCTTAATCAACGCCATCCAACCACTGAAACAAAGCCTACAAGTTTGCGTCAGAACTAAAGACCACGTACCAACCATGGCTATCGCTGCATGTAGCTTTACACTCGAATTTATGAGCACTAACATCCATGCCTCTACATATGGACAACAGTAACTGCGCTCATAGCAGTGAATGAATGACTCACTCATCAGTCCATTCATTAACTAAACTAAACTTGTTGGTTGTAATGAAGATGCTTATATAGTATGAGGACAAATGAAAACTCGCTCAAATTACTCAGTCAGTAAGCTAATTAATCAATGAATCAACCAATCAGTGCATCCAAATGCAGCAGGCTGCACTTTTAGTTTTCCTCGTTCTTGCTTGAAGCGGTTCGGGCACTGAAGAATGTCCGGGTTGTCACGTTTCAACAGACAGGCTAGAACGTAGAAAATCCGATACCAAAGAATTCGCGATCGAATATTCCTCGCGCGTAAAATGAGCACGAGTGAATGTGCGGGCAAACGTGAGATGGTGAACAGTGCCAAATGTAAAAGTAGACACGCTAGGATCGCGTAACGCGTTGTGTGTAATGCATACATATAATGGACAACCAGACAAAAGCGTTACGCTGAAGAGGATATAAGACTTATATGCGTCACAAAAGCTTAAGATAGGTATATTACATTCCATGTTCTATAGTGTTATGTGAGGCTATCTGTCGTATTACGACTCGCCGGTCTGCAAAATTGGGAGCTGTGGAGACAACTTTAAGCATTCAAATTTCTTTGCTGAAATGCGAGCGTTTATACATTATGCTTGTGCATGCTCCTACTACCTTATACCTGATGTGACTTCGTGTGTTATAGTGAGCAAGGCTTCGTATCACGTGCTCCTGTTATTTTATTTTATTTAGTGCTTTTATTTCTGCTTAATAATGGCAGTATGAACCTGCGAGAGCTGTGTTAGGCTATTACACTCTGAGGACATTAAGCATTTGGCGCAAATTTTCAAGACGAATGTGTGTAGTGCAGGATGTTCGCTTTAATTAATGATGGAATTAACAAAGTGTACGAGACTGCGTGGTCTGGCTACTGCTCAGACATCACAGACGGCTGCTTCAAAACAGTTCGTAAAGTATGCGCTAAAATAACGATGCACAGTGACGAACTTTGTCTGACACGCATGCTTTCAGATTGACATCGTCTGCCTGCCTTGGGATCCGGGAATCGAAGGCGTCGGCTCTGACCAAGAGAAAGCACCTGCTACGCCATCACGAGTGAGTATTAAATTCGTTTAGACTGTTCTGAGCAAAACAGCACCTGTGCGATCTAGTATGAGTCACGTTTGTTCTGAGGAGTATGCGTTGTGTGTCACACTACGATTGACAGGAAACGTATGGTGCAACTGAAGCTGTATGATGGTGCATAAAACGCTTCGGTACTGCATATGGACAGGGTGTCAATTACAGAAGACACGAAGAAAACGTAATGTTTGGCCAGCGACTACGTACATTTTGTGCGCACAGCTGGTGCAGAGCATAAACTGAACGTCCAGTAAATAAAGGAGCTTCGATATATCACATTTTCACGGCCTTGTTACAGTTCTTGTTATGCAGAACCCATAGTTTTCTTGGCCTAATCTGAGAGAATAATGAGTAACATTTAGTAGAACAGATATTTGGGCAAGTTGGTTGGGATTCATCTTGAAAACAGCGCAGCAACACGAGGACGAATCACAATCAGAGCGGCGACCAGGGGCGTAGCCCAGGGAGTTGGGTGGTTGGGGGGGGGGGGGGGGGTTCAACCCCCCCGCCCCCCGAAAATTTTCAATTTTGCTTGCGAATATATACGCGCACACATACAAATGCACGCACGAACATACATAAAGTATGGTTGAACTCCCCCCCCCCCTCCCGCAAAATATTTCTGGCTGCGCCCCTCATCACAATCACTATCATTCACCGTCATAAGAATCAACTAATAAGAAAAATCATCGAGGTATCACATTTGTGAAGAAAAAGATTTGTGAATTAGTCACCCATCAGTGTCGTCGCCACAGAGCAAGCTGAGTTATCTTCAGGCATCTTTTGGTGATTAGGCGTTCACGCGCACATGGTGTTGACGCCCATGCGGGATTCATGCACATGTTTGGTTTTCACCCTTGTTTTTGCTTAGCGGTATTGGTGTCCACGTGACATGTTCATGTATAAAAGTGTGGGATGCCGTGTCGATGGAAGGACGCATCCCAACATAAAACATAACGACTGTTTATTTAACGTAGTAGTAGCAGCGGGGCGAGCATAGCGACGCTGCGCTTAGTCGGGTGGCGAAGGAATGATAACCTCCGAGCTTAGCAGCTCGGGTTTATAACCGCCGTCGGTGACGTAAGCCTCCGGTGACGCTGCGGTGGCGCTGTCCCTTATCGGAGGCGTGGTGCAGCATGCGACCATGTCACGCCGAGCTGGCTAATGACGAGGCGGTGTCTGCGCCGGTTTGTGCGCAGTGTGTCGCCACAAAAGTATGTGTTCTTTCTAATAAACCCCTTAGCTACGAGTCAGCGCCCGTCCCGTTGTTTCTTTCTTCGTCCTCGTGTTGCTGCGCTGTTTTCAAGGTGAATGTGTAACATTACGTGATTTGTCGGCATGCGGATGCTCCGTCCAGTATTTTTATACCACTTCGCTAAGTTCGCTCCTCTTCCTCCTCATCTTAAGTAAATGAGGAGGAGTCTATACTTGTGGGCATAGAAGGGTAACTCAATTCTGTGTCCTCAAAAATTAATAAAATAGGAAAAGGTGGGAAGAGGAAGCGTGAGAGTTTTATTCTCTTCCCTCGCCTTTATTGTAGCATCGGAGAATAAGCTAGGCTTGCATAAAAACGCTGCTGCGGAAAGCAGCTGCTGTGCGGATGAAGCCAAGTCCTACCCCTGTGGCTCATCACTTCAGCCTCATACGGGATTGTACGAAGTTGTTATCCGCCCGTTGTCTCTTGTGCTGTTTAATCACTGCTAACAGAATAAGCTTTATTGATGCCAAGTGGGAGTGGGAATCACCCTGTATGTTTGTGCGTGTATTTGATCGTGTGAGTGTGTATATACCCATGCAAAATTTTAAAAATTCGGGGGGCCGGGGGGGGGGGGGGGGGGATAGAGCCCCCTCCATCCCGCACTCCTCCTGGCTATGCCAATATTTATCATAGCATGCCTAGTCATTCAGTTAATGATCCGAAAGACCTGAGAAATGCAAGCACATAGTCGAACACAGCAGACAGCTTACATCGCTTTTTCTCGAGGAGACTGCAGTACATGTGATACATGGCGATCGCTATTCCTTCTGCTTGCCAGAGAGAGAACGGAAAAGAACACTAGAAGGATGGTTTGGTTGGCGAGTTGCAATGCTATTTCATTCTCGAGGGGCAAGCAGTGGCAATAAATCTCAATGCGGCAGAAAGGAAGGCGGGCGTAGCGCTGCGTCCGCGTTCCTTTCTCGCGTGTATTTCTCCACGCTGCCTCTCTCAATAATAAAATAGAGCGATTTCATTTTTGTACAACGAGAAGGACGATAAGCTTCAGTTAAACGTAATGTAAGCTAAAGGGTACACCGAAGGAAAATACTAAAGCAGTCTAGACTGATAAAATATTTCTTAGTATAACTTAACTCCGTTATTTTCATGATGCAAGTTTACTACGATATTCTAGCAAGTCAAGACCAGACTTATTTCTTGAAACGTGCGCCGAAATAGCAACTTTCCTTTTGAATATAGAACGTCCATCTTTACAGACAGTAATAGTAATATCTGGGGTTTTAAGGGCCAAAACCACGATGTGATTATGAGGCACGCCTTGGTGGAGGGCTCCGGAAATTTTGATCATCTGGTGTTCTTTAACGTGCAATGACGTCGCACAGCACGCGGGCCTCTAGCATTTCGCCTCCTTCGAAACGCGACCGCCGCGGCCGGGAATCGAACCCGCGACCTGTGGGTCAGCAGCCGAGCACCGTAAGCGCTACGATCTTTACAGACGAGGAATTAAAGTGAAAGCGTGGGTTTGCACGCGTCAAAACTACTACATGTTTACAAAGCACGCCATAGCAGAGGACTCAGGGCTAATTCTGACAGCATGAGGTTCTTTAGCGTGCACGCACTTAAATGTGAGTACAAGACCGCTTTTGCACTTGGCTTCCATCATAATGCGGCCGCCGTGGCCTGGAATTGAAACCGCACCTTCGTGCTTAACAGTAGGGCATTATCATTGCTAAGAAACCGCGGCTGAAAGACAATGGAGGAACGTTGTCAATATGAACGGCGTCATAACAAGCTGTCAGGCGCCGTGACCCGTTTTTAACCGGGAATGGAACAGCGTTGGGAATGAGGCCTAAGAATGAAGAAGACTGGACGAAGTACTGATTGCCAACTGAAAGGTTATTCGCGCAAGGTGGCTTTCATACATTAAGGGAAAAGGAAGTCCAAGAAACGCGAGGAAACACTCATGAACAGTGACACTGTTCAAAGTTGTATGTGCGCAAATATTCGCAAAGGTAAGCGATTGCACAGATAGAACAATGACGCATGTTGCTTCACTACGACGAGCACTCTTTCTGGCCTTCGTTGTTGCCAATAAGTTCTGAGTATCCGCAAATATTAAAACTTGGGCTTACACCCGCACTTTTAACTTACGACAATAACTACTGTCCACTCGAGCCCCTAAAGAAATCACTCTCTCGTCTTTGGACTCGGAGTGGTTTAGGGGTCCTTTAATTTCGTTTTCTTTGTTTGGCACGCAGGATCCACAGCACACGGCTCATACCCGTCAACACGTGGAGGCCGTCCACCGCACAGCTGCCTCCCAGCGCATGACCCACCTCAGGCCCACGCTGCGGCACCTCACCTCCGGTCTCAGAGGATTCCCGATGTCCCGCGATGTCCACTGTCCATCACGCACCGATGTGCGGAAACACGTCGCCTGTTCAATCTGCTCTGCCATCGAGCCACGACAGTGCAACGATGGTAGCGTCTGTTCAAAAGCGTCTACCGAGTTTCCTACGATATCTACTACAGAGAAGTCCGGTGACAGTGCCTGAGGGTTCTGCAGGTGTACGTCGGTTCGGCAAGCGTGCCAATGATCCCTTATACTCGCCACGCGTTTTCTTGGAACACACCAGCACTGGTTAGCGTTGGCTAACATCGGAGAACGTGTTGGTTATTGTTGGCTAATTTGGTTTAATGATTGCTAATTCTGGCTGACGACTATAAATATTTCTAGTGGTACATTTGTTTTCGTAAGTGCAAGTGTTCGGTAATACTGGCCAGTGGGTATCCGCTGTTATCAAATCTCACATCAACGATGCTCTCGCATATAACATAGACAACAACCTAAGCTGTTTCAGCCTGAACCCCCCCCCCCCCTCTCCCTTCATTTCTTTTCTTTAGCATTCTCGGTATCGGCGTTCGTTATTAGAGGCGATCACACCCTGTAATATTCTCACGTCAACTTCTGTGCACATATCGCTACTTCGACACATCTCAGGTGCTATGTCTCCCGAGCCGCCTCACCCGGGCAATGTCTTTTCTTTTCACGCGATGTTCACGTGTACACAACTCCGATAGAGAGGAGAGACGTGAATTCTCAGGAATATGCCATATCCAAGGGTGCGTGTCGCCGCTGATCTGGCAAGTGACCCGGAAACAGCTGGCGGCCATCCCGACCCGTAGCGTTGAGCCGATAGAAACAAACAGTTAGAATGCGGCTAGCTTTCCTGTGGCTTGTACATAACGACAGATTGAGCCTTTCGTCCGCATTTTTCGTGTCGTGCGTATGTGGGCGTCTGGTTTGTGCAAATATATATAAGTGTTGTTTTTATGATGATGGTGGTGGTGGGGGTGGTGGGTATGATGATACCGGCTGCGTTATCCTGGTAGAACTGGCCGGCAATCCGCCTTTGTCGCGAAAGGTCGCGAAACACCCCTTTATCTCGGAGGCTTTTGTTCTGGCGATCCCGGTTGTCCCGGATCACCGGGCAAAGCTCCGCCACTCTGTCAAAATGGCAGAGGGCAGCACAGGAAAATGAAAAAGCTGCATTACGCAGCGTGAGAGTCTCTTTCCACGTCGCACATTTCACCACGTGTCACTTAGTCCAGCCTCTCGCACAAAAGTGACAAGAATGCGACACACTTCCTCGTGCAACATTCGCGGTTCTTCTGTGCACCTCGAAAGGGAATCAGTGCAAAAGCTTAGGTCCTGGATGGGCAGCGAAGTTGAAAAAAAAAAATTGTGGGAGCGGCTACTCCAAAAACAGACAAAGACCTCTTTGTCGGTGCGATCTCGGATGCTACGCTTCAATGACGAACAGCTCCTAAACGTTCGCGGCAGAGTGCGCGGAGCTTCGAGTTCATCTAGTGTCATTTCCACCGATATTTACTTTATGTAGTGACAGGCTGTCGCGTGGCGCTTTGAGTGTCGCTTTGTGCAGCGATGCGCCCTTGCGTGACGCCTTGTGACGGAGCGTGACAGATTCTACTATCACGTCAAGGAAGCTATGGCTGCCCGCGCCTCTGTGAGCGAGGAAGGAGTACATAAGAACAAGAGGAATACGGGGAAGGAAGGAATCTAGTGATAAAATTCCTATCAAGTGTGCTGCTCTTTGTACAATGGTGTGAAAAAGCTCTGACTGCTTATAAAAAGACTAGAGAGCATAGAATATGGGGCATGCTGTAGGCAAATGCTTGGTGTCGCTAGTTTACTGCAGCGTTTTCCCGCAAATCCTAACGAAATTAGTTTTGGATAGGGTTAGTTGTTTACTACACGAAAGCAACTTACGCTGAAGGTACCCTAAACCACCGGATGCCAGTTTAGGCTGTTATCACAAGTCAAACGTGCTTCGTGCTTCACAGAGAGCCGATGTTGGTCCAGACGGCATAAATCTGAAAGCTGAAGCAACCCCACTGTCTGTCCTTGCTCCCTACAGAGCTCTGTCACGGAAACGTTTCGTCTTTTTTTATTGTACAACTCACATATAATTGCATGGACCCATAATTGCATGTTCGAGTCGCACGTTCACAGCACCACACACTATATTTCCTGTCCACACTATGGTGATTTTAGCATCGTAGGGTTCACGTACGTGTCGCTTACGTAATCGGGGTGTTGACCTCTTTGTTCACCCTTATCTTATCGCGTGCCGTACTGCGCGACCAAAAACATATCCGTCCGTGTCTCATGTCCTTCGCAGCTTTTCTGTTCCGTGCGAAAGTGTAACCGGTAGCAATGAGTCGCTTTTCGCATATCCACAACAAGTACACCCCCCTTTTTCGAACGATACACATGTCACGTGTTCACCTATAGCGTCCTTGTATACAGTCACAGCGATGTCACGGGCTTATACCGAGCCTCCACACAGCTGACGTGCCTAGTCAAAGTTTCACGAGCTGGCGAGAATTAACGCAATGCCTGCAGTCGTAATGTCGTGGTTGTGTCATAAACCCTTTAATATATAGCCTCACGTCGACAGTTAATGCTTTCGTAAGATAGATGTCGTATGCACCAACTGTATCCTTATACAAAGCAGCACAATTTCTAAACTTTGTTCCACGTTTCATCGCATCTCGTACTGCTGAAGAAACATCATATCTACAGTGGGGTCCACTGTTAAAGGGAACACTCTAATGAGCACCTTTCATTTTGCTGGCCCTCAAGCAGCAAGTGGACAGGGAAACATTGCTCATGCGCTGCACGAGTCTGTCAAAAAGAGGCAGGACTGTCAACCACCAGTAGTTTTATGGAAATCTTAGCCACTATGTTTTTGCAAGAGAGTGAAATCCAAACATGCCCCGCACGCAAGTGTTCCCTTTAACAATGGACCCGTCTGTACATCGTGCAAGAAAAATAACTTATAGAAAATCTAAGCAAGCGAGCCCTGCAGCACTTTGTTTACAAAGTTTCTTGTGAACTGTCGACTGCCTTGTCTTTGTCACATTACTCCCTAACTTATTGACCTTTCAACTCACTTTATCAGTCCTCTTGCAATGTGACATGAAGGTTTAGGCTGTGAGCTAACCTGTGATAAAGCACCTTCAATGCCCGAAACGTTTCTGTCGCTTATGAGAACGGCCCTTAAATGCCTTGGACGATTGTGAACAAGTCCATTGAACCGATAGCATCAGTTATTCGAATTCTTAGCCGTCCATGCTACCGATCTGATTGGCTTTTTAGCGTTTACACCGAAGAAAGCGTCAGCGACCGGGCATGTGGCGTCACCTGGCGGCGCAGAGATCAACCAAAAGCCGATGTTTTTAATCCCGTCCGCTAGGAGAAGAAGTAGGGGGAAAAGCACGGCTTGGGGGGAAATTAACCTTTAATCGCCCGCAGCTGCCTTGACACGAAGTTCTTCACTTAAGCTATGGTACTGATGATTAGCTCCAGTGTAGCTTAACCGCTCACATAATTTCAAAAGGAAGCAGTTTCACGATCCATGTAAGCATAGTGTGAGGCTGCTGTAACCGAGCGCATCTGTATAGCAGCCGTCCGGCGTGCACGTGACTTCTCTAGAAAAGGGAAGTGGTAGCCCTTGTCAGGTAAACAGGCCATCCGTCCACAAACAGAAGACTCAGTGCTGCGCGCGAGCCTCCAGTCACTTTGAGTCAACATATATACATACTCCGCGTGTATTCACTGAGTGGCGAAAAAGTAGTAGTGATAACTACATTTATCAGCGCTCTTTACACTCTGTCTCTGTCGTTGTCCTTTCCACTTCTCTGCGCTGTTACATGAGTTGCAATGAACCAACTGGCCTAGCAAGCAACCATTCATAACTCTGTATAGTCCATCGTCGGATTGCCGTTTGCTTGTAATTTTTTATCACTAAAGTTTGCACCGCGCATTGTGGTGCGATAAGCTACGTTCACACTCCCCGTCGTCGTGAGAGGAAGCACTTCAGCTTTGGTCAAACAGATATTCTTGCAAACGTGCGAGTAGTATCTGAGGTCCTCGCTCACCACTATTTCTTACGTCGTTTTCCTGTTGAAGTCCCTCGCTAATGATTATCTTTTTAAATTACGAGCATATCGAAGGAAAATCGAAGGCTTTGAACACAACTCCCGTGTTTCCTTACATATTGGCGTTTTCCTTTCATATTTCACACTCTGTGCTATATACTGCACCACAGTACACTACACAACACCCTTAATCGGGTCCCGCTTAAAGTGCTAGATATTGGCGGCGAGGAGTTACGGAGTCGCCCTCTATCGGACGCGCCTCGATTGCGTGCTAAGTAGGATACCGCCGGCGCGCTCGCCATAGGTTTTGCTGTCGGCGCTCTACAAAAACACCTCGCGGAAGCCCTCCAGGGCATTTCTGTAAGTACTTGCGAAAAGAAATGTGTTCTTTACTGTCAAAATAATCATTTTCGACGACCTGAAAGCACAAGATAGTCTACAGTCGCTGTCTCTTTGCGGAAAACCGAGCACCCGCTTCACGCGGTCACCGCGTTGGAGACCTCTCAACCGGCTTCTTGCGTGAAAGGTAGTCACTCGCTCAGTGCAAACTATGTGAAATATCTCGTTAGAGTAGACTGCCTGTGTAACCAAACGGAGAATAACAGAAAGAAGCCTCAAGCCAGTGGTCTCACGGGTTCGCGACGACTGACGGTGACTCTGCATGTATGGGCGTCTGCATGTATGTTCGTACTAATTGTTTCGCTTTTGCTACGAGCGCGTTTTGGCGCCGCGCTGTGAACTTTAGGCCGCAAAATATGGGAATTTGTGAGTACACAAACAACTACTGTTGCGCGGACGCTATCAGAGCAGTTCAAAAACAATTTCGTTACAACTACGGCTTCGGTGCGCATGGCAACTTTGTGATGTGCCGTCCCGACGATTTAGTGTTTTTTTTTTTTTCGGTCTAAGTTCGTGTACGTTTCAATGTCATTTGACAAGTTGTCTTGCACTGCGTATGATGATGATGATGATGATGATGATGACCTCTTCCTAGTGGACTCCGTATTGATGGGTGTTCTCAGATTGATGGGTGTTCTCAGCGGGCAAATGCCGCTGCTTCTGTTTCTTTATTCAGTGCATTCGTTTCGTTTGGTGCTCACACAAAACGTGAGCAAATGCGACGCCTTTTTTTTAATGCTCCTTAATTATCGTTCCGTTTGCATTCCAGTGAACTTCTCGCTCTCTGTCATCAACAAATTCATAGACCAAAGCTTCACCACTTCGAGATTGCTGGTGGAAGAAGAAGCAGTCTACGAGACCTAGCATGTAGTAGCATGCAACGCCAAGGAAAAGAAAGAAAATACAGTAACGTTTGCCGTACTTGTTCTGCAAACGTCGCTGTGAACTAGAACCCACATGAACTTGAAATAGCGGTGAATAAAATAGTAGTTATTGCAGCAACCAGCAGCCGCAAAACAGGATAGCAACTATTTGGCGAGTACCCCAGCAATTTTGGCAGCAGTGTCATGTCTAACGCAAATAGGGCGGCATCTTTCCCCCGTAAATAAATGAGGCTCCAAGAAAATACATGGGGTTGGAGAGGCCCAACGTGAGTTTGAGAGCGGCACATATAAATTTGGGCAAAGTACATAGAGTTTGCGTCATAGGAATGCAAGCTTAACTGAAAAAATGTTATTGCCGACATAAATGCAGCACACAGCCGCAGCATTTGACTCTCTCGCTATGTACTATCGCGCTCAGTATGAGCTACATCCCGCGAGCGCGTGGCCGAGCGCTCTGCAAGGTTGTACAGTGACGCCGATTATGGCATATTTTCGAGTTATCGGGAGAGAGTCTGGCTGTTCCTGCGAGCGCGCATCGCCTCCTCTTGCTTTCACCCTCGCCCTAGTTTTTCCCTGCCGTGATATCAGCTTCGAAAATGATAGCTTGAAGGGTGAAAGCAAGCAAGTTGGGGCGATGCGCGCTTGCTCGAGCAGCCAAACTCTCTCCCGATAACTCGAAAATATGCCTCGATCGTCGCCACTGTACAACCTTGCCAAGCGCTCGGCCACGCGCTCGCACGATGTAGCTCATACTGAGCGCGATAGTACGTCCACCAGCAAACGTCGCGTAGCTTATGAAGACGAAAGCCTTAGATGCCTCTTCAAACGGGAAGATTGACCGGCGGCGTCGTCAAGACGAGTGAAACAAAAAATAATCGTCAGGTGATGACGTCACCACAAGACGCCATCATGACGTCACAGATCTCCTAAATTTGTAACTTCATTATGACATCACCATGACGTGACATAACGTGATGTCACATGATGACGTATTCACATGACATGGTCGCTTTGCGTTGCCTCCGTGGCCGTGCAAAAACCGCGTTAGGTGCAGAACGCTTTTGGAGGGGGGGAGGAGAATAAATACATCGATTGACGAGAAGATGGCTTTCGCCTTCTAGTCATCTTTGGCGAATGCATAAGGGACCTTTTTTTTTTTTAATTCAACGTATCTAAACAATGACTTGCGCTTCTGCAGCCGATTTTGTGGACGCTGAGCATGAGGCCGACGATCAAGAGGTCGCGCGGGAGGGTTCTGAGATGGTATCGCACGTGGTAAAAGGTAGCGGCTTTTCCATCCTGTGGCAGATAAGCATCATTTGCCGGCGGGAAGCGCGCACGAGCCATCGTCTCAGTGCGCGCTGTCTGCTACGAACGTCGCTGGCCCGACGCAGTAACGAAAGTCTTCGTCGCGGAAGTGCTTGTTGTACACAAGACTCGCAGCCGATGGCTACTTGCCGTTCTTAGCTTTAGAATCCATGCTTCACGCAGTTTCTTGTCCCGCAGTTAACGGTGCAGCCTGACTGGGCTCCGTTGCGTAAGCCTGGCACTGCGGCACCGAGCGGTAGAGCCCCATGTTCGTCGCCTTCGGAGGCAGCCACTCTATTTCAACGGTTTCGATTGAGTAGAAAATGCGAGAAAACTTCCGTATTTGAACAGACCGCAGCGCATGTGGGATTTGAAACTCGTTTTCAAAGCACGCTGCAGCGCTCCACAAGCAGCCGATGCGGCCGCTGAGACCACGTGATCCTGCCAAGCACGTCACGCCGACAGTGGCGCCGCCGTTTCCAGTGGTGGGCCTCGCGGCCAATAGTCAGGAAACCGGACATTTTTCGTCTAGTTTCCTGGATATAGCCAGCATTTAGCCAGGACCTAATAAAGAGTGTTCAATACTATAGCTGGTTCACATCCCTGCCTTTCCGTCGCCTTTCTCCCCCTTTCTTGTACAGCCAAACAGTGTTACGTCCAACATAGAGACAACGTAGAAGAAAAGATAGGAAACATAATAAGAAACAAACGCACTTGTTTACTTTTGACTTGCGTATGAAAAGCGCTTAGGTGGACTAATGTAGACAAAGGGAATGGAACCTAGTTATTTCATTGTCTTACAACTCCTAATTATTTTTCCCTGCACCTTATTTGTTTTACTGCTTCATTTTGAGGAGCATTTGGAATCCGCATAGCGAGGAAGGTTCCCTTCGCTTTGAACAGTGAGACGATATTCAGTCACTGTCTAAAGGTGCTGACGTAATCAGTACCTCAATAGAGTACCTCAATAGAGACGATTCTGTGAAGATTACACAGTAAATTTGAAATTTATGTGAAACGTTTAAAGGAAAATAAAACGGCTACTTTTAAAAACGAGAAAAAGGAACAAAAACGTGATAGGTTTGAACGAGCTCAAAGTGAAGTGATAAAAAGAAACCGGATTCGGCTCGCAGAACCAATTTCTTTGCGAAGAATAATACGTACCACTTCGAATGATGAAGATGCACTTGAGATTAGGATGTACAGTCATGAGAACATGATTTTGTAAAAGCATAGGTTTCCTTTTCGATATCTGAAGTCATTGAGAAAAAAAAAAGTGCAGTGTTCTTATAATGTTTTCATGATATATATTTTTGTGATCCGATATAATTAACGTTACAAACATGGTTACAGCACTCATACAGTATGTGTCACTTGTGTTCACTTGCGGTTGTTAATGTGTTGTGATGGACTCAGTGGAAATAAAATGACGTGATTAAGAATGAAATTCTTTTCTGTGGGTGCATCGACTTGCTTTACTTCGGTAACACGACGGAAGATATCGAAAGATGTCTTTCAAGAGAAAAAAAAAATTCATGGAACCGCAACATTTACATAGGACGCACCACCAGTGAAGCCGTATTAAGGCGAAAGCCTTGGATGCCTGCCTCATGAAACATCAAACGCAAAAAAAAAATTCACAGCATATCCACGGGTGACTGATGAAGAGCTTGGGCGAAGCTCCTGAAGCAATCATGGTTACACCGTGAAATCTTCAGTGGTTTCGCCCAGCAGTAATCAAAGCGATAGCCCAGTACATCATCAAAGACGTGACAAACACTGTATATATTTATACAAGAAATTTTATTAATCGTAAGTGGTAGCTAGACGTGGCTTCCGTTCCCCCTTCATTATAACGGCCTTATGGTCGGTGAAGTGATGGATCGGTGATGGGTCGTAGTGGGATGTTTGCAAAGACGAAGTAGTGGGCAGTTTGCAAAGGTGGCTTCCGTTCCCCCTTCATTATAACGGCTTTATGGTCGGTGAAGTAATGGATCGGTGATGGATCGTAGTGGGATGTTTGCAAAGACGAAGTAGTGGGCAGTTTGCAAAGGATCGGTGATGGGTCGTAGTGGGATGTTTGCAAAGACGAAGTAGTAGGCAGTTTGCAAAGGTGGTTACGCCGGACAACGGAGACGTGACAAGGTTAGACTTAGAGGAGCTTCGCCCCTAAAATTGACAGTAGGCGTCAACACAATGATGCAAGAAATCATCACGTGATGACGTCACCATATGACGTCATGACGCCACATATCACCAAAGTTTGTCACGTCATCATGATGCCACTATGACGTCACATGATGACGCCATCACATGAAATCGTCGCTTTGTCAAAAAAAAAAAACAGGTGCGGTGCAGAGAGCTTGCAATGCCTCCGATCCTGGAGGCAATGGAAAACCACATTAGGTGCAGAAAGCTGTCGGAGGGTGGCGGGAGAAGATCAAACATCTTTTCCTGGAGCGTTTTCGGTGGAGACGCCTCTCCACTTATTCTTCTGGCGTAAGCGCGCCGTGAAGTCTCGACATTTCTGATTTCTCGCAGTGGTCGACGTCATACTGCAGCAGCGCCACCACACTAAGCCGACTCGAGCGCATCCGCCACACTCTTTCCGCCCTCTCCCCTACCCGTCTCCATCCCTGTCCACGCGCCGTGCCCCCGTCAAGGCAGAAACGGACGTAAGCCGCCCGGAGCAACCCCACTGGCACGGAGGAAGGAAACACTAGGAGTGAGCGTCACGTGGCAATTTGAAGCCTAGTCATGTAAAATTGAAGAAAGAAATAGACCCTGGTCACGTTCATCATAGCACTTGCCTGACCAGGTCGCGCCCTGGTCAGGCAAGCGCTATGCTATTGGTCGGCTCGCTTTGATTGCGTCTGCTGCGGGGGCCTAATCCTACCCAGAGCCATATATCCCTCCCAAAGGGTGGCAGTCCCAGGCGTCGGTCTGTTCCCTGGGTTTCGTCGCTGGTCAATTCTCTTAATTGTCATTGGTAGGCTGCGCTCCGAACCTGGTGATGACGCAAGGCCTTGGTTGCGTGGACCAAAAAACCTCCCGCCGTTCTCGGTCGATGCGCTCGAACTCCAGGATGTCGTGAGGAGGTCGTCGTCATCGTCATGCGTCTTTCCCAAGAGCATGGTGCAGAGTTCGCGAGACCTTAACCCCGTGAGAACTTGTTCTCGCGTATCGTTGAAATCGAGGTTAACTTCATGGCAAAGACGCACCTTGGAATGGAAGTAGGCGGTCGTGCTCTCGTTACGCTGCTGCACGCGCTCTTGCATTCTGCGCCATCGTTCCGAAACGCGAGTTTGGCTCACGAAGGTCCGACGGAAACGTACCTCGAACTCTTCCCAAGACGTGATTTGGGAGCTCCTCGAACGATACCAGTCCCTGGCAGCTCCAACCAATCGGGCCTTGGCAGCTTCCAGCGTGTGGGCAGCAGGCCAACCGTGAAGGATCGAAGTTCGGCGAATGTTGTCGATCCATTCACGCGCCGAAGAAGCGTCCTCGGAGTCGTCGAAGGCACTGATGTTTTGGCTTAAGTCCGGGATCACCTGGAACGTTGGCGCCGGTTGAGGCCGCGCCGCGCCGGCTACAGTCAGTTGTTCGAGCAGTGTGGACAGGAGTCGGTCCTTTTCTTGGAGGACTTGAAGGAGGTCGCGAGTCGTGATCGTATCTCCATGGCCAGAGTCAGTGGCTCCACCGCCGGTCGGGTTGGCTGTTCTTTCGGCCGGTTCCATTTAGAGTTAACCAGTTCGGTGCACTGAACTCACGTTTACACTTTCGGTGGTGACTGGATGGTAATCCCACTTCTGAAATGTTGTCTTCGGGTGTCGTAGAAGTCACGAGAAGTTCTAATAAAGAAATGTAATTTACTGTAAACACAATAAAACTCGCATGCCCCACAGGCTACACGACGCCACACAGGCGAACAGCACGAGAGTTTCACTCATCAACGTCGTCTTCTTCTTCGACTGCATACCAGCACGCGCGCTTCTCATAGAGGCGCTAGCGATGTGCCAACACTAGGGTGCCTTGATGTGCGTTTTGTTGCGCGTTTTGTCGCACACATCGAGGCACACTAGCCAACACTAGTGATAACGAAAACACGCTGATGTACCACCGATCTCCGAGTAACACCACCGGGTTTGCGCAGAGGGTTTGCGCATGCGCAGTAAGGGTGGTCACGCCGCACACCACCACCACCACCACCACCGGATTGAACTCCGCTATAAGATGCTTCACATCAAAAAGTTCACAGCCCCGCTGTTTGCACCCTTACGACAGAACGCCCTTATTTGCCCCACTATTTATTTTTGTCATTTCTCTATACTTTTCTACAACCAATACTTCAACCGTCTCTTACTTATTTCTATCGCGGACGTGTTCAGCTTTCCATTGTTGTCCCTCGGCTTCACGTTGGCTCGTGCCCAAACATACACCTGGGTGGATATCTCCACATTCATGGAGAACATGCTCCGTCGTTTCGTTAGCTTCCCCACAGCATGTGCATTTTTCTTCTTTGCTGAATCTCGCCTTATAACTACGCGTTCTAAGGCAACCCGACCTCGCTTCAAACTGTAAAACGCTTCCTTTTGAACAATCATAAAATGCATCTCTCCTAATTTCTTTTTTGCCTTCTCCGTAGTTACTCAGAGCCGGTTTTTTTTTTCCCCATCGCTACTATACAATAAATTCTCTCCGCCTCTCTGACTTGTCGCTTAACGCTCTTTGTTGCCATATAGCTTACACTGCCAGCCGTGTACTTGCTGGTGAAGCTCCTATACTCGGGGACAACTTTCTGTGGCAATGAAGGGAAAGCTACACTGCCACAATGCACGTATGCTACCGCTAATGAATGTAGTCCTACAATTGCGTCCGTATTTTCTGCGTGAGATATATAAAATACTCCTTCATTTTCTACATGTAGCTTTTTGAGACGGAACGCAGCGCAAATAAGCATGATATTTGTATTTCTTTTACTTTATACGTTGTCACTTTGCGTTTTTGCGTGCTTGAAAAAGTCGCGCCTTTCGCCCGCACCTTAGACGCTATAAGCAGCGTTTGCGTCGAAATGCAACGCTAGCCATCACTTTACACGGCGTTACGAGACGCGCGCCAAACCGGACTACTTCGCGTAGCAGTACATGTGCAGACGCTCAGCCCCGTAGCTTTCCCTTCATTGCCACATAAAATTGTCCTGAGTCAACGTGGGAGAAGCCCACTGCGCGCTAGTCGCGTCTCTCAGGACTATATTTAATAAAGTTCCACCATCCATCCATCGCAATTACCGGAACACCTTCGCTAACCATCTCCTATTCCCCAGCCCTCTGGTACGTAAGCGAGTGCCTCTGGCGGTTGCTTCATGTAAACACGCAGCTCTCACAACGCTCACAACTGCCTCCGAGCAGCTGCCAGAAGTTAGGTCACGTGGTTAAGCGGGATGGTGGCGAGCGCTCTCCCACGGCGCCTGGTCACGACACGCGGCAGGAAGCATGGCCTCCGAGATTGCGCGGTGGCAGAGCCGAGAGAGCGACGTTCTAGGCATGTAATTAGGGAAGCCTTCGGCAGTGTCGTAGTCATCGTAGTGTTCTCAAGATTTGAAAGCAATCCGCGCAAGCAGTTGCTTGTAGCGGATTAAACGAATTCGACAAGCGTCCGAAGCGTCTTCAAGCCTAACGGTGAGTGTTCGAAACGCGTTGTAACCAATCGCCAGTTGTCTGCGTCGTTTGGTCGTTTGAGCGTTATTTCAGTTCGCGGCGAGCGCTTGATTCCGCTTTGTTTGACTGTCATGGTTCCCTCGTGAGCTCGCCGTGATGTCAGATGCATGTAGTCTGCATGTAGTCACGAAAGCGTGTCTAGCTGTTGTCTCTGTTGAATACTGTTGCTTCGAGGACCGTATTTGTACATTGAAAAGTCGCCGGTAGTGCTTTGCTGCGTAGCTGGCATGGTGCCCGTGGCGTAAACTTGTTGGTTCTTAGTAATGAACAAGGCAAGATGGTATTATTTGTATATGAGGAGTAAATAAGCGGCGTTGATGTATACTGGCGCACATTGCGACAGCCGCATCGCCGCGCTCTGTACTGGTTCTATACACGTGACCATACCTTTCTAGCTCACCGTAATATAACCGACATTTAGAATCAGTGAAGTGTCCATGCCCATGCTTCATTGGTGAAAACCCCGATGCACTAAAACAATCGTATTAAATGCTGTGAGTGTGCAAGTGTAGTGACGGTGGCTAAAAGAGCATGGCACACTATATGTTTGACAGCTGATTGAATGGAAGGCAAGGCTGACGTCAAAAGGCATAAAACATCACTGTAGAAGGATTGAAAGCTGGGCTAGTTGGTGACCGTACTTGAACATTCTTCAGACAGCGCAACGACGACGAGGACGAAGAGAAAAGAACCATCGCTGTTGTTTGTGGTTCTTTTCTCTTCGTCCTCGTCGTCGTTGCGCTGTTTGAAGAATGTTCAGTTACAAAACACCACGTTCTCTTCCAGGCAGCAAGGGAGAACTTTCTGTGGCAATGAAGGGAAAGCTATGGGGGCGTCGCGTCTGCACATGTACTGCTACGCGAAGTAGTCCGGCTTGGTGCGCGTCTCGTAACGCCGTGGAAAGTGATGGCTAGTGTTGCATTTCAACGCAAACACTGTTTAGCGTCTAAAAAGGCGCGACTTTTTCAAGCACGCGAAAACGCAAAGTGACAACGTATAAAGTAAAGGAAATACAAATATCTCGCTTGTGTGCGCTGCGTTCCGTCTCAAAAAGCATGTATTAGATAGAAAATGAAGGAGTATTTTATATATCTCACGCAGAAAATACGGACGCAATTGTGGGACTACATTCATTAGCGATATAAATACGTGCATTGTGGCTCTGTAGCTTTCTCTTCATTGTCACAGAAAGTTGTCCCCAAGTATAGGCGTTCCCGAGCATCTGTTGGTTCAGGTGAGTCGGGGTTGGAAAAGGCATCATAATCTTGTTGTAGTCGACGTTACCTAACCACTACGCTTAGCATTAGGCAGTTTTCGAATAGCGTACGCTAAGTTAGCGTTAGCGTTTGCCGCCCGCTATTTCCGTCACTTAACGGGAGCCCGCAAGCGGTTAGCGTACGACGCATGCGCAGTTGCGTGAAAAGCCAACGCAAAGCTTTGCGTACGCTATTCGAAAGCTCCCGATTAGGCAGTTTTAGAATAGCGTACGCTAAGTTAGCGTTTTCGGCCCGCTATTTCCGTCACTTAACGGGAGCCCGCAAGCGGCTAGCGTACGACGCATGCGCAGTTGCGCGAAAAGCCAACGCAAAGCTTTGCGTACGCTATTCTAAAACTGCCTATTGACGCAATGATGTGAAGCAGCCGAACCCGTAACGCCGGCGATGAACTTGTTCGGGCCACTGGAAACGCCCGTTTTGCTCCGTTCAGGGGCGTAGCCAGAAATTTTTTTCGGGGGGGGGGGGGTTCAACCATACTTTATGTACGTTCGTGCGTGCGTTTGTATGTGTGCGTGTATAATATACGCAAGCAAAACTGAAAAATTTCGGGGGGGGGAGGGTTTGAACCCCCCCCAACCCCCCCTTTGGCTACGCCCCTGGCTTCGTTTATGATTGCAAAATCGTGGTGTCAAATCGTGCGTGTGCGCGAAGTTTCTTTTTTTGAAATCGGAACTCCAAAACCACGCTTGGCCATAGAGCAAGCGGCCACGGCCGCGCTAGAGGAACGCAAAGCAGCGTTCCGTCCTGCGCGGCCATGGCTTAGCAAGACGTGCGCGTGTTGAAACGCTCGAATGAGATGTCGTTCGTGCACACTTTCGAGCCGCGCATTGCGCACGTGAACGCTTGCAGCGTCTCCCCGCGACCATGTGCGCATATGTGCACTAAGCTGAATGTTATTTATTATTTATTTACAATACTGCCAGTGTCTACTGAGACCATCGCAGGTGGGCACTATGTACAGTTATAGGAACGCTTATTACGTTAATTCTTGTGCGGAACGTACGGAACGTCTCTGCTTGGGTCCAGATTGGGCGGAGCAATAAATAAAAACAAACAAGAATAAAATCAACTTTGCATTAAGGCGGAAGCTTTGGGTGCCTCGTGAAGCACGAAAAGGGACTGTCGGTGTCAAAATGAGTGGTCCAAAAAGTATCACGTGATCGCAGAAGACGTCACAGACTGCCATAATTAGTGACGCCACTTCGACCTCATAAAATTGTCACATGATGACGTCATCACACGGTGTCGTCGTTTGGTCAAAGGCGAGCCAATGCCGCAGGTAGTGCAACACTACTTGAGGTGCAGAAAGCTTCCGGGGGGGGGGGGGGGTCATGTAATGACGTCATAAGGTGACGCCATCACATGATCATGATTTTTTGCATCACTCGTCCCCGACGCCGCTGGACGCCGACGGTCTATTTCGCGTTTGATGGGGCATCTAAGGCTTTCGCCTTAATAAGTGGCTACATTCCATCACCCTATGTGGCGAAGTCCTCGCTTACGCGACAAAAGAAGAAGACACGGCGTCACCGAGGCAGGCGTTTACCAATGCATCTCTGGCACTGCCTCGGTCGACCAACTCAGGGCCGTCCAGGGGGCCTGTGAAGCGGTCGGGAGCCTCTGGCTCCCGTACTTGTCGCAGGCGAGGCCCTCGGTGGACTCCTACGAGCCCCTCCTCAGGACACTAATAAAGTTCGCCTGACTGACTGATTCGAATGGCAACAGAAAACAGCAACCACAGCTAGAAGCCAGATGTGGTACCGACAATACATGCCTCGCGAACTGCGCGTAATATAAGCAAACACACGCAGAGCTCTCAGGTTTACCTGTCAAAGCATGCGCATCTGTGAGGTTGCCGCATTTCACGACTGCGAGCGTGCTGCAGTAGTTCGCGCCAGCTGCATATACTAGCAGCTTCATCTTATTTCACAGCTAGCTTGTCTTGCGAACGAACTAACTGATTACATGTAACACCTTATAGAGGAAAGAGACTGAATTAAAGTGATCGTTATCAAGCAAAAGGAGTAATCGAACAATTACAGAATGCAAACGAAAAAAAGTGACTACATAACGTACGTGTAATCGACTGCGTGACAGTCTGACCGCAACGCACGATTGGAATAAATTGCTTCACCGCAATACGCTGCTGTGTTGTGGTAAAGATTCATTTGTTAAAATAGAATGTATGTAGTTTGTAGAAAAAGCATTAGCGTGAATCTAATGTCTTTTTCTGCGTCTGCTTTTTAGTTAAGTTCTCCTTCGTTTATTGTTTTGTGCTGTGGATATTTTGGTGGCGTACGGAATAGCAGAAGGTGAGTACAGTGGATTATGTGTGTGACTGCGTATTTCCAACAAAGATAACGCATTTTTGACGGTTATTTAGAGTTCTTCTTGGGACTGTATTGTAGATGAAGCCCAGCGCCCAAGTCTCTATTCAGGTGGCCATTTACGGCTACTGCCACCTCACCGCCGCCGCAAGAAACCGGCGGCGTTTCGTTGACTTAGCCGTCGCTAGGTGCCGCCACGTCCTAGTACTTTTGTTCAGCGTTGCTGCCACGGGTAATGCTGCCGCTGGTTAGCTTTCGTTCGTCTTGTTAAAGGCGCTCCTAGAAATCGAAAAAAAAAAAAAGAACACCATCGAATGCACACACCTTAACATTGCGTTCCTTTCCCGTGTTTTGTTTTGCAGCGATACTGGATTATATAAATAATTTTTACTGTGTTGATTGTTATTTTGTTCTTGCTTATGCACATTAAGAGAGAACAACGATTTTTCACGGCTTGGTAACCCATCATTTCATAGTGCCAAATACACCACGCTTGCCGCGAGTACCGCTAGAACACTTCTTGTAGGAGCACTGGCGTAAGTCACGGGGAGGTCAGGGGGTCCGACCCCCTTTGTGTTCAAGCTTTGGGGGTGTCCAGCCGTCACATTTATCTTCCAAACGTCATATTCGAATTGCTTGACAGTAAAGTATAGCGCATTCAACTATTTCCACGCCTGTTTATCTTTTAAAGTGCACCTGAGTTCAACACATCTATTCTGTGCGAGAGCGTATTGAAGTCGCAACTGCCGTTCGACCGGCTTCTGAGCAAATTTTATTTTCAAGCATGATTTTTTTTTATTTTTACATAAATAAAAATGAAAGCTATGTTTATAAACAAAAT